>NC_139840.1:27158171-27713826 GCF_963691815.1 Echiichthys vipera | reverse complement strand
AAATCTTATCTTATATAATAATTGATAAATTAAATGTTATCCTGGAAATCCAGAGGCACATCTATCCAGACGTAGGGTGTGACAATGAGCGATAGACCTTCCCAACTCGAGGGGCAGCACCAATGCATGCAGTTCAAAATACCACGGCACATAATAGCACTACGACCAACTACGACCAATCAGAGCAATGGACAAGGTGACGTATCTAGAGTGACAGAAACACGTCAATGGTAGAGTTTGTTTTAGAGAAGAGTTTGATGGAGGTAACGTCATCTGCTTAAGCCCCCTATAACAGAGAGTATGAGTTGATTGGCGACTCAGGGTTTGCTGTCATAGTTAATGAGCTCCAGTGGTTGGTGCCCAGAGGCAGCTGCAGAGCAAATAGACATTGGCCAGCAGTGCGTCTGGAATTCCAGGGTGTCTAATATTCCAAAAACTATACAGTTATTCAAAGCCATTTGGTTATTTTTGGATCTTTTCAAGCTCATTCAAGTCAGGTAAAAAAAAGTAAAAGAAATTAAATTGCATAAATTGAATTGGTGAAATTTAAAGACGATGAAAGATCAAAGATGAAAACAAACAGCTTCTGACTTACTTGCAGCCTGTTTGAATGCAGACAGCGTTGGTTCGTATATATCGTAGTAGACTCTGGTCGGGTAGCTGTTCTCACGAACAAACAGCAGGTCACTGATGCTTGGGTGAATTGAACCCTGCCACAAAGTCAGACTGAACCTGGAAAATAAATCACAATCCCAAAACTGTCTCAGAATCAACAGCATGTGTGTATCTTATCATTGTAACTGAACACTTACGTATGAACAAAATGTGGTCAGCAACTGACAACATAGAACTTTCTGTAAGCCAGATCATTTTCTCTCAGGAAAAAAAAACTTAAATATGGACGCTTCTGTGAACTGTGTTATAATGAAGCAGAGATGCAGGGAATGCAAACAGTGATTCTGATTGGTTGTTAGCCGCGATATAATTCTCTGCTTTCATCTTTGATACAGTGTAGGAACTTTAACTAAGTGCTGTATCTGCAGAATATTCCAACACGTTTATAAAGTGATTGGTTAGTCTTTTACAATGCTCTCTGGTATTAATAGTGTCTGGATCATCAACTGTGGTGACGGAGTGCTATCTTTAGCTTAAACTAAACAGATGTAGTAGCTCAATCTGTCCATGGAAAAAAATATTTTTAGCAGATGTCTTAGTTATAACAAGATTGAGCCAGCAAAGCAGTTTATTGTTTATACTGTCTGTGTGGTATTTATTCAGTTTGAGAAACTTCACAATCTCCACATGCTCACGTTAGCTTAAATTGACTGGTGAGTCAACAGAAAGTAGAGACCATCTCTCTTGCTGAAATATCTCCATGGCAATATATATCTACGTTTCAACATCGTTGAGCTAGCAAAGCAGTTTAGTGTCCAGTTCAGCACCGCATACAGTGCCATTGTACCTTATAGGATTACATGATGTGACAAATAAACTTGATTGATTGATAACACAGGTTGGGTTGACTGCAGTGATCAGGCTAAACCGGTAGGCTATGCTAGGTTAAGCTAACATGGCAGCAACAGGCAAGTCAAGATAGTACGTTCCATAGCAGCTGCCAGCCAGGAGGGCCTATGTCTTTGTAAGAACAAATGCTTCACGGATGATTTTTGTTAATAGAAATGGCTTAAATTGGAATCTGTTCGTCTCTTTAATATTGCCATACTTAACACAGCTGTTTTATAAAAGCTCAAAAGCTCACTTCAGGCCACGATATGTTGGGATTAGATCACAGCTATGGAGATTATCATCCCTCTATTGCGTCAATCAACGGCCATTAGCCGTGATGTAATCCCAATATACAAGGGGTGTGACAATACCCTCAGCCTATGAGACAAGACGATACATGATACTGAGTCCACGAGAACGAGACAAGACTTTAACAGTTTTCAGTACAGCTGTGGTGGTGCTGCAGGTGTCTTTTGCATAGTGCGTGTGTTCAGGTTCGTCAGGAGCCAACACTGTTGCTTTAACTTGTAGCTTGATGTTAAAGAAGCTGCAGGGCCCACGTGTTACGTGTATGTGTTATGGTGCTGACAGCACTATCTTCTTACAGTGCTCACATATTGTGTGTGTCTTTTCTGTCACCTTGTTGCCATTTAGCTACTTATGCATTGATATCACGAAACAACTTTTCACCTTGATGAGAAATATCGTCACATTTTAATATCACAAGATCTCGTGGGACGATATCTCATCACACCTCTACAATATACCACAGGCTGTCGTGAGCTATTGCTTAAATAATACTGATGGAAGTTGTCTGTGTTACCGTGGTGACTGGCTGAGGAGCCAGCTGATGTGCTGCCAGCCACTGCGAACCAAAAGGGCATGGACTGGGAATGTCACCTAAAGACACAAATGATTCATGTTTTATTGCAGATTGACTTCAGCTGACATATACTGTAGGTTATTGTCACACATCAGACTATCAAGGTGAAAGTCACTGTCCTTCCCTACCATCGAATATTCAACACATTTTAACATCTACAATTTTAGCACCCACTCACTCTTTGGACAGGAATTCAGTTTAGTATTCACCACTGATGTTATTTGTGTCTTTTAAAGCTTACCTTCTGGGGTACATCTTTGATCATATTGTACATTTCTTCCACCATGGACCTGCTGTAGGTTTCAATGAAGAATGGAGAATAGGCTACCTGTCAGAAACAATGCAAAGTCAGCTGTAAATTATCCTCTGAGGAGCATCAAAGGCCCTGGAAGCATACAGTGCAACTTTACCATCTTCTTACTAGCAAAGGGAAAAAGATGATGTCACATACTTCTGTGCACCAATCAGGATGTAGCAACATTTGAATAAAAAGTTGAGGATTGTTGGTGCATTGTTTGGTTATATGATCAAACCACACCTTACAGTCCTGCTGAAAACAAACTCTTATTATTAAAACCTGTAGATGTTATTGTAATGTTGGCTGTTATTTCATCAAAACAGTGATGGACTAAGCAAAATAGACAGGGTTGATTCTTAAGCTAACACTATTTGTTGCAAAAAATGAAATGACAATCACTCATATATTTAATTTATAGCCACTCTAGTGGAGGGGGTCCGGGAATGGTATTTTGTGGTTCCCAGACAAAGGTTGATCTTCTAGCACCAGAGCTGTTGGGCTCAAAACTTTGTAACTTGGACTCCAGTCAACTCAAGTGACTTGCAACTTGAACTGACAGAAAGACCTCACTTGACTAGAGACATGATGACTCAAGTGACTTGACTTGCCCAACAAAAAATGACCTGGGACTTGCTTGAGACTAAGTGACTTGAGTCTTGATGACCGTGATGTTGACATTTGGGGTCTTTAGGAAAATATCTCAACAACCATCCGATAGATTGCTGTGGAATTTGGTTCAGACATTCATGTTCCTTTCAGGATGAGTTGTAATCACTTTGGTGATCCTCCGACTCTTCATTCAGCACCATCATCAGGTCAAAGTTTCAGCTGTACTTTAATACTTTAGTTTAGTGCTCATAAGTAAAAAGTAGCATGCGAACATGCTAAGCTAAAATGGTCAACATGGTAAACAGTGTGACATTATCATTGTGAGCATGGTAGCATACTGATGTTAGGCACAGCAGTGGTTAGATCTAAATGCAGTACAGCCTCACTCTTCTTGCAGAGTAGCTGCATGTAGCACTCACTATTTCTAAAATCCTAGCTACATTGCTATCTTTGGCTAAAACTCAAGTGCTCAAGGACTGAAGTGTTGGATCCACAGACTAACTGACACCAGCCACCTGACTGTAGGGTGATATACAAGTACAACACCGTGTTTCCTAATCAGGCTGTGAAAATGGAATACCTTCCATCCAGGAGACAAAGTCGCATCTGGAAACTTCTGCTGAATCAACTGCAGGAAACTAGAAAAGGAGGAAGAAGGTAGGGAGGGAGGGAGAGGAGATGAATGTACTGTATGTTATGATGGGGCAGTGAGTTAATGAAAATGTGATAGTTTATGTTTGTCCTGTTTCTATCTGGCTGTTAAGACGTGACATAAAGCCCTTTCAAAATATGAGTTCCAAGCTTATCCAAGTCGGTCCAAGCCTCGTATTTCTAAAACGCCGTGTTCCTAGTTGTTTGAACAGATCTGAGTTTTAAAGTTATCATTTTACCTCTTTCTTATGGATGAAAAAGATGTCTATAACTGACGTTAGAGGTGATCGTAATTGTTCACATGTTCGGCCGTTCTTGTTCGTTTTGTTTCAACGGAGCGCTTGGACCCGGAGTGTAACGTTAAACTTAACAGTCTGATACAATTCACTAAAATCCCTCCTTTCAGTTCTATTCTACCTTTTCTTGCACCCCATTTTTTTCTGATGCACTTTCCAGACCTCCTAGGATCAGGCATGAAAACGGGTCAGGGGTGAAAAAGGTGAGAAGGATTGGGCGGATATTCCAAAACACTACAGCGACATAGGAGCGCATATATTGGGCCTCATTTATCAAACTTGCGTGGAAACAGGCGCAGATCTGAGCGCATAATTGGTCGTAGGAAAGGACCCACGTGTGAATTATGAAACATTCCTATCGGACCAATCTCAGCGTACGAATGAGCGGGCCTTGATAAATGCGGCGGCTGAATTCGATCGTCTTTAACATGTTACGCCCTTAAATATTCCTGGTTCGGAGGCCTCGCCCACTGAGGTCAAACATGGAGAGGAGAAACACTGGGAAGAAAAGAAACTTTTCCGACACACAGATCGGCATCCTTACATCCGAGATGGAGCAAAATAAGGACGTGCTTTTTGGCAGTCTTAAGAGTGGAATAAAAGGGGCCCATAAAAACGCTGTATGGAAAAGAATAACGGAGGGAGTCAACCCGAAGCAGCGCTCCACTGAGACCCGAGTGCGTGTGTGCGCACTGTTGGACAGGTGTGCCGTATTCAGCACCCCTGCCGTGAAATGCACCCCCTCGCATTAAAGCTGATATTCAAAAGATCCATTTAATTCATTTTGTAATTATGGCTGCAGTTTATTTCCACAGAATATAAAAAAGGTGTTGTTTTGTGTTCGCTATTATCCAAGTTTGTGATTTTAAACTCTTTAACATAGTTTAAAGACTGTAAGTAACCAATGTTCTGACCGCTGTGGGTTACCTGTATATAAACTACTCCTATAGGTGGAAACAACAGCCTTCTGATCCAGAATATCACCTATAATGCGAAGGGTGCATTTCACGGCCGGGGTGCTGAATACAGCACAACACTGGCGCTACCGGTGGGTCATTAGGTATTCCATAAGAGGATACCTTTGTCATCTAGAAGAACCATACCAAGATGTTAATCATCTGATACCTTGTTTGATTTAATGCAATTTAACGAGGGTAGCCACCAACCGAGGGGATGACTTTGGCTCTGCAGTGCCTCTTGCTGCATCCACGCGCCAACACATTCATTCATTCATTCATTGTCGGGGTCGCGGGGGGCTGGAGCCGAGCTGTTTTGATATTTAAAAAATTGCGTGTGTGTGTGTCCCCCCCCTGGTCACCTGGCCACCACATTTAAAAGCGATAGCTTGGCACCACAAACCACCTGTACATTTATCGAGTGGTAGTTTTGGCGATTGATGAATGCGTAATTATTCATGGATGGTGCCTTCAGACGCACATGAGTACGATAAATCGCTCCAACCACAATTTTTATTTATTTTTTTATTCGTTTTAAGAATCCGTTTTGATCTGTTCTTAATATGTGACTGCTTATGCTTAATGACAGCTGAGGTTTGTTCATTATTTTCAGCCAGGTTTTGCTGTGCTACACCGCAAATCCACAGGCTGAAATGTGCGTACACGATCTCAGACCAGACGTGAGATTTGATCGTAGCTCCCGCTCACGTCCAAATTGATAAATACCGACGTTTGCCAGGAAATGGTCGTACGCACGTTTGATAAATGAGGCCCATTGTCTTTATTTTATCAATGTAAAGCAATAGACCTCAAACAACCCTGTCAAAAAACAATCCTTATTAAATGAACAAATCTGTTAACCAGAGGTCTTCACTCAATTATTGGACTAAAGTAAAGTTTGAGGCTCTTTTACTTTTACTTAAGTATTTTAATGACATGCTACTTTATACTTCTGCTCCTCTACAAATCAGTGGAAATATTATACTTTTACTCCACTGCATTTATCTGATTACTTCAGTAACTAGTTACTTTACCAGGCTTACAAGCACATATGAAACATTAGTTTATTCATCAAAAACTGGACTGACACCAATGAATTATCTCTTAAGTTATCCTCTTTACACACCGATATGGCTGCAGAATAAACACAGGGTTCACAGTGACAGAAACAAAAACTTTACTGTCCATTCTCTGGTGAACTGACGGTTTTCTGTGTCAACTTTTCTTTTTTTCAGAGTAGAAAGAAACATTGATGTGGTGATTTAACCACGGATTTAACCAGACAGAAACGATTGAGAACAACAACAGAGTTGAGCTTAGCGAGCTGCTGCCAAGAGGATTCAGAAACCCATGAAGAAGAGCGTGCGGAGACTTGTGGCCGCGCCTACAGAGAGCGCGTGGAGCAAGTCTCCCAGCACGCCAGGAGTTGAGATCAGAGAGGACAGCAGTCAACATCGGCCACCACGGCCATGAATTACTGTTTCACACAGGCTTCTGCTCAAAGGGCCAGGAAATATTCCATCATTCGTACGTTCGTAGTTCACTGATAATCTCTGGTATACCTCCATGTCCCGTCCATTCTTTTCCTCAAAATATTTTCTCATCGGATCTATACGATTCACATAAGTCAACTATTTCAAAGGCAAATTTCGCCGAAAGGTGAGTGATTTTCACGCCTGTAGGATAAGCATCTCCTAACCAAAATCTGATCTAAATTCATATTTGTTGACGGGTGTTTCTAATTTGGCAATTTTACATGCAATACATGTAGAGTACAAGCCTGGGAATAGCGAAGAAATACAAAATACATAAAAGTCAATCTTCCTCACATGGTTCCATTGATTGGAGGCAGGAAGTCTGGTACGTTGGGACCCCGGAGAATGTCTGCGTTGAGCCACACAGGCCTGTTTATCCCTCTGCTACTGTTCTTTTGACTAAGAAGGTCCAATGACAAGCCCACTGATTTAAGAGTCTTAAAATCCAACTTCATGCCTGCAGGGAGACACAGAGCTTTAAAATATATGCTTTGATTCTTAAGATGGACACAGAAAAGAAAGGCACTCCTGTTCTACTCTGCTGTACCTTTTCTAGAGGCCAGCACAGCATCCAACCACTGGTCCAGAGTGTTGTCGCTATATATGTCAGGAGGGTGGGCCATGATAGGGATTGGCTTCTCACTGGGTGTTCCATAACCCTCCAGAGTGACATCAGCCTCCAGGATCATAGCATCACCTGAGGATTCATACATTTCATGGAGTGTAATGTTGCTGTTGTACAGTGTGTAAAGCTCAGGGACAAACAACATCACCAAAAAAGAATGCAACTTTGTCTGAGTGATCAAAAATGTGAGTGAGTTTACTTGTGAGAGCTTTGTTCATTTCCTCCTTAGTGTTAGCTCTGTGATGCCAGGTAGCCAACAGACCGTCGGGTTTGCTGAGATCACCCGACTTAACCAGGAAGTCCAGCATGTCTCCACCAGTAGAAAACGAGGGAAGAGAAGCTGAAGGGCCTGATTGGATAGCAAGACAAACACAGGCACATATAAAAGTGCTTTACATTATTCAAACAAAAAGGTGGGAGGTTATGTATCTTCTCTTTTTGCTGCAGGTAGAGTAGTCCAAATTTTTCAGTCTTCGATTGAACCAGAGAGCATGTTATTCATTTCTCTCCTATAGCAGCTCCCACCTTTACTTTATTCTCTCTTAACAGAAACTAGAACCACAGGAAAGAAGATGTTACTGTGTCATAAAGTGACAAGTCATAAGTTGACTAATCAATAGGCCAATCAACAGAAATATAACCAACTATTTAGATAAATGATTAATTGTTAATGTAATTTTTAATGCAAAAAATGGCATAAAATGTTGAGTCTAGGCCGAATGTCCCCCAAGGGGAACAATACATTATCTATCAAATGCTGGTTTCAGCCTCTCACATACATTTAAAGACATCACCTCCTTTGCATTATTGTCTGACATTTTATCAAAGAAATGATTAATTGAGAAAAGAATCAGCAGATTAATCGACAATTAAAATAAGTATAAGTTAAAGCCCTTGGTGGCTGTAAACAGGATTCATCATTTTGTTATGTTTTCTATCATTTTGGCCATTCCTGATTCCACTTCTATTGTGCAACTTGGTGTGATTTTTTTTAAATTTCATTATGTATAAACTGGAGCATCTTAAATTATTTGTACAATCATGGATATTCCCCGAGTTAGATGTCATTTCCAACATACTCTCAGCTCCTCTTCAGCTTCATTCTCTGTGTCACCGCTGGCCAGCCCTGGGTGGGTTAGCCCTGGGTGGGTTAGCCCTAGACGGGTTAGCCCTGGGTGGGTTAGCCCTGGGTGGGTTAGACCTGGACGGGTTAGCCCGCTGAACAAGGGGGTCTGGCTGAGCAGCGACTCTCTGAACATTAAAGAAAAAAAGAATGACAAAAATGCCGCAAAACGAGTCTATTTTGGTGCCGCTGGCCAAGCTGAGGCACAACTAATCCATTGCTGAAGGTTTCCTGACGGTTTGCTGACTGCAGCGCAGTGCAGCAGTCAGTAAGTGCAGCTAAATAAATAACTTGTTATGCTCAGACACATTTACACACCTTGTTGTCCTGTCTCAGCTTCACTGTCAACCATGTTTTTAACCCCTATTCTCGATGTTTACACCGGCTCACTATGGGGGAGCTAGGCTAGCTAGCGTTGGAAAAGTAACCATGGCAACCCAAGGATTCCAGAGACCAGTCAACCAATAAGACACCAGTATTTAGACGCGTTATCCTGTACAGTCTCTCTGATTGGTCTGTCTTAAGTTCCGTTCACTGAAGCTACAAACTCAGTACACCGCCGAACCGCTCAGAGTGGAGGGGCGTTCGGGGCTAGAGCCCCTACTGCTCCCGTCTAATCACAATATTGTACACTAGCTCCATGTTGATAAGAACCCCTGTATCGCCAGACTGCTTCGCCACAGCGGCGTCCGCTTTGTTTACCTGGCATAGCTGACATGGAACTTCTGTGGCTTTCTGACGGCCCCTCCCGGTCATGTGTGTCCCTGTCAGGGGTGTTGTGATCCAGCCTGTCTACGGTGCTTCTTCCTTGAGACTTTGTACAGTGGCGCTTCATTCTACGGACATCCTGTTTGTTGCCTTCACGGCCCTTTCAGAAGATCTGTAATCCAGCCCGGAAAACTTCAAAAATCCAAAACCGGAGGGCTTTATAAAGTTATTTATCCTTTTCTGCTTGATCGAAACGAAACCACTCGGATTTTCGTTATCATTTTCATATCCCATAATGCATCTCGTGTTCACCGACCAATCCCAGGCTCAAAAATATGGACGTTTTGACGTTTTTTGTTTGCCTGAAGCTTAAAATTCTGTATTTGGCCTAAAATAGACCCACTGTGTGGATGTGAAATGGCAGCCTGTTAACGTTTGATTTAACATCTCCACGTAAATGAACCTACCTGATTCAATGATGAAAGAGGGGTTGATCAAATTGGAGGACAGACAGAGACTCCCTCCTTTTTAGTTAGATAGATGAGGCCTACTCTACAGCAGTGATTCCCAACCACATGGCCTAGTTGTAGCTCAAATATAAAATAGGAATTGATTAAAAGGATATCCACATATTAACTTAATCAGTTAGTAGGATAACATAGCTAAAAGTAATAAATAAACGGTTTGAATGGTTAGTTAAATATATCAGTTGAAATGTTGAAATAGAAAACAAAAAGTAATGGATAAACGGCCCCAAACAGTAGCCTAGTAGTATGACTGCTGACCAGACTAATGTCAGCATTAAATAATACATTAAATAAAGATTCTACATGAAAGATATATTTAAAAATAAAATACACCCATAAAAAAATATATTTAGTCTGAATTAATATTTAAATTTTTTTTAACGGGTTTGACAATGACTTTCTGTCCCGTTGTGTTTCCATGGTAGCAGCCAAAAGCGTTGGGCGTTGTCTGTTGTTGGGTGCAGCTACTGTAGTCTGGCACTGGGTGAAATGGAGTTTGCCAATCCTGCAGCTGCTTCGGAGCCTCAGTGAAGGGGGCGTTCTTTGTCCCAGCAGCTGAGTGAGCGGAGACGGGCAAAAACCAGAGTCACTATAGGCCGAGCATGCACTCCATAGACTGAGAGAAAGGAGAGAAACGCCATTCAAACACACACCAAAATGGCTACGGTTCTCCTTGATCGCTACCATCACTTTCATCTTTACTTAGCTGGAACGGCTAACAGCTCATGCTAACTGTCAGGCAAACTCCCCTAATCCTTGTTTTTATGTTTTGATTTGCCTGAGGGGACAGGTTCAAACAGGCTCAAACAGACTCTGGTCTCCTGTAGTCTACTGGCAACCTGACTGCTGGAATAATTTTTTGTTGTTGGGACTACAATCTTGAGAGACTAGATGGCGGAGTTCTGCTCATTCTCCATATCCAACCTTTAAGATCACACATTCAGAGGAAGTGCTGCAGAAGTCAGTGATGTAGTTTAACAAGCAATGGAGCTCGCAAGATCAGGATGGTCTCACAGGACTACTCCCATACGCCTGAATTTCTAATTAAATTGAGACCCAACAGGCAGTGTGCTCATTTTAGTGATGTGCTTTAATTTAAATGAGAATGGTTAAAATTGAAGATCAGAGGCAAAAATATCCTGACTTTGAGTCCCAAGCATGGGTCAAGCTCTAAAAATGCTGGATGCTACATTCTCCATGGCTAACCAATAGCATCTTCTTGTTAGACCTTCATCTCCGTATGCAGGCATTCAGATTACGATGCACGTCTTCTGTCATTACATTTGTTTCCAAGCTGGTAAATCTTCTATGGAGTTCCCCTTTATTATTATTTTTAGGACAGCCGGTAATCTTGAGTGTGGTCAAGTCTCTCTCTAACACCTATGATCATCATGGTGCCTAGTGATGAATATTTGTATGGGGCATTATCCCATTAAAAGAAACATTCTGTTATCACAAGAACTTTGACCATCCTAATCAAATAAAACTTTAGATAATGGCAGCAGAAAGTTTTATGTGATATTATGATTCAGTTTCTTCTGTTTAGGTTCTATTCCAGCAAGAGCACTTGACTGAAACGAAACAAGATATTTATTTGATTTGAATTGATTATTTATTTTTTATTTTTTTCAGTGTTCATTTAGAATTTGTTGACAATGTAATACACTGTATATTCAGTGTAGTTATTTATTTAAGAAAACAGCTTTCTGAGCACATTTGCAGTGTCATATTGGTGCACAATTAACATAAAAAGGGTCTATTTTCATTGCAGCTCAAAACGTTTACATATTATTATATTATTATTATATTGTATTATTATTATTAGGTGCACCTGTCCACCTGCACGTTAACGCAAACTTCTAATCAGCCAATCACATGGCAGCAACTCAGTGCATTTGGTCATGTAGATGTGGTGAAGACGATCTGCTGCAGTTCAAAGCGAGCATCCTAGCGGGGAAGAAAGGTGATTGAAGTGACTTTGAATGTGGCGTGGTTGTTGGTGCCAGACGGACTGGTCTGAGTATTTCAGAAACTGCTGATCAACTGGGATTTTCACGCACAACCATCTCTTGGGTTTACAGAGAATGGTCCCAAAAAGAAAAGATCCAGTGAGCGGCAGTTCTGTGGACAATAGAAGATTGGAAAAACGTTGCCTGGTCTGCGACATTCGGATGGTAGGGTCAGAATTTGAAACAACATGAAAGCATGCATCCATCCTGCCTTGTATCAAGGGTTCATGGACGTGCAGCCGACAAATCTGCAGCAGCTGCATGATGCTGTCATGTCAATATGGACCAAACTCTCTGAGGAATGTTTCCAGCACCTTGTTGAATCTAAGCCACGAAGGATTAAAGCAGTTCTGAAGGCAAAAGGGGGTCCAACCCGGTACTAACAAGGCATACCTAATTAAGTGGCTGGTGAGTGTATATTGGCTGCCAATTTGTAATAGGGTGAATTTTTCCCCTCTAAAATAGATATCAGTCTTAAAAATCCCATATCGGCCCTAATCTGAACACAAGCTGCACAGACCTCTGTCAGTGTGATGACAGATCACAGACCACATCTCTGACATGGTCTTTCAGTCTCTCTCTCTATCTATAGACACTGTTGCGTTTTAACAGTTGCATCCTTCTGGACATATATGACAGACTTTTCATCAATTCTTAACACAAATCTCTGCTGTTGTGTTGTAGCTGAGGTCCAGATCTGTAGAGTTAGTGAGCAAAACCTCAGTCAAAATACCTCATTTAACCATTTTGACCGCGGAAAAGATTAATATGTGGATTGTGTAAGCCTTTTAATTTCTCAAAAGATACTTCATAATTTAATTTCTAAATCTACTTGGTGAAGACAGAATTGAAGGTCACATAAGTGATAGTAATTATGGTTACACAATACTTTTAGCCTGATCAGGGGGATTCTAAGGTCTGGACCCAGCCAAATATACTTTGGTATCAAGGTGGAAACCACATTCAAACATCGCATCAAACTACAAACATTTAAGCGAAATATGATTAGTGGTAGAATATTAGTGTGAGATGATTAAGATTATTTTAAAGCCTCCATTTGCTTTTCTTTTTTTACAAACATACCAGCAATGCACATAGTCTCGATAGGTTTCTACATTGATGAACAACATGTCTGATGTGTCCAACATGAACTAAACGCTTGAATGAATCATATGTTTATGTGCTGTACCTGACTTGTTGGTGAGCACGACTGAGACAGTAATGATAATGACCAGGAGGACAAAAGCAACAGCTGCAGAAATCATTATCAGGTGTGGTTTTGTTAAGACGCCCAGATAGAGGTCTCTCTTTTGTCCTGATTCTGAACCTTGGCGGTCAGACTGCGGCCCCGTCCTGGAGGAACACAGCCAAACACAGACACGCTGATGACAAATCTTTCGATCATTTCAACAACATTTAGCATGTAACAAGATATCTAAATCCTCAGGTCATACGTCTGAGATTTGAAACGGCTGGATAGATAAGAAAGCATGTCTGTCGCTGACCTGTTCTCCATGTCCTCTCTTTCTCCCATCCTCTCCTGCCTGCTCTTCCTACTGTCCTTAGAGTTCTAAAACGTAGTCTTTGTAAAGAGCTGCAGAACAACACAGTGACAGATGGGGAGGGATTGTTCCTATCATATATGAGCCTTATCTACGGAGCAGAGATCAGTGTTTTCACTGATAAGGAGCACACACTCTCTAAAGTCCTGGGAGAACTCTGCTCTAAGGTCCAGTATGGAGCAGCTATGAAACACAGGTACTGTAGCAGGGCACAGTGTGCCCTTTTACCTCGAGTGTCCCTCATATAAAAATCCCTTATCTAATATGATCATATTCAATCATAACATAAGGCATAATAAAATTGTTTCACTTTAACAGGGCGGGGGCAATAATACAACAGAACCTGAGCCTCTCTCTTGACAGGAGCTGCTTACAACACACTGCGATTCAATTCAATTCAATTCAATTCTATTTTATTTATAGAGCCAAATCATAACAAAAATTATTAAGAAGACACTCTATGACTTAATTATGATAAACATAGACCCAACAATTCCCCCGTAGAGTGTGCTGGCAACAAAAACCTTCCCTATAACAGGCAGGAACGTCGGACAGACCCAGCTCTGTGGAGGACGGCCATCTGTCTGCACCGGTTGGGGAGGAAGAAAAGGAGAGAGAAAGAGAGAAAAGACGCACATATGGACAGAGAGAGACAAAGAACACAGACACACTTCCAGTAACTATAATAATATCCATAGTAATGTGAATATGACTTATATATTATGGCAGTTAATACAGAAGAATAGTAGAAACAAGCACAGCTAAGTTATAGATTATAATAGTAGCAGGAAGCGCCATGCAGGACCACGGCAGCAGGCACCACCACGATCAGCAGAGACCTGTGAGACGAAAAAGCACAAACAACTCTGTGGAAGAGATTGAATTAGTAACATGCATTGATGAGACATAAATGATACAGGCAGAGGGGAGAGAAGCTTAGAGTATTAGGAAAAGGATTATCCCCCGGCAGACTAGGCCTATAGCAGCATAATTAAGCAGAACAAAATCAGATTAAAAATAACAACATTGCTAAGGGCTCGTAGGGCCCTAGCTGCAAGATTTATCAAAAAGGAAAGTTTACTCTTAAATATCGGGACAGTGTCTGTATTCCGAATAACACTTGGGAGTTGGTTCCACAGGAGAGGAGCTTGGTAGCTGAAGTCTCTGCCTCCCATTCTACTTTTGGAGACTCTAGGAACGACGAGTAGCCCTGCATTCTCAGAGTGCAGCGATCTAGTCGGGTAATATGGTACTATGAGCTCTTTAAGATACGACAGAGCCTGAACAATAAGAGCTTTGTAGGTAAGAAAAAGGATTTTAAATTCTATTCTAGATTTTACAGGTAGCCAGTGCAAAGAAGCTAATAGAGAAATATGTTCTCTTCGATTTGTTTTAGTTAGTACACGAGCTGCAGCGTTTTGGACCAACTGGAGACTCTTAACAGACTTATTGGAGCAGCCTGATAATAAGGAGCTGCAATAGTCCAGCCTAGAAGTAACACATGCATGGACTAGTTTTTCTGCATCTTTCTGAGACACAATGTTCCTAATTTTTGCAATATTACGCAGGTGAAAATATGCATTCCTTGTTGTTAGTTTCATGTGAGAATCGAAGGACATATCCTGATCAAAAATAACACCCAGATTCCTTACTGTGGTGCTGGAGGACAACACAACATCATCCAGAGTAACAATATCTTTAGTTATTGAGTTTCGGAGGCCTTCGGGGCCAAGTACAATGACTTCAGTTTTATCTGAGTTTGACATCAGAAAATTGCAGGTCATCCAGCTTTTTATTTCCTTAATGCACATTTGAAGTTTATCTTACTGATCGGTTTCTTCTGGTTTGATCGATAAATATAATTGTGTATCATCACCATAACAATGAATATCTATGGAGTGCTTCCTTATAATATTTCCTAAGGGAAGCATATATAAGGTGAAAAGAATCGGTCCAAGGACAGAACCCTGTGGGACTCCGTGACTAACTTTAGTGTGACTGGAGGATTTTTCATTAACATGTACAAACTAAGATCTATCTGATAAATAAGACTTAAACCAGCTCAGTGCGGTTCCTTTAATGCCAATTAGATGCTCCAGTCTCTGTAGCAGGATGTGATGGTCAATAGTGTCGAAGGCAGCACTAAGATCTAGTAAAACATACACAGGTTTGTGAGTAATACCACGGAGCTAACTTGCTTTATTATCATTTCATTATCTTCTTTTTTAAAGGAGCAACAGAGTCGAGTGTTGTTCGTAGTGAGCCTGCAACACTGTCAACAAGGTGATCAATTTCAGAGAAACTGACGTTTCCTGAATATTAGGATAAGGCATTAAATTAAATGCAGATGGACTCGCTTCCTTAAATTTAGTCACAGCACTATCAGATAAACATATAGTGTAGAAACTTTTGCCCAGAGGTGAGTAGTCCTGTAATACGAATTCAAAAGTTATTAAATAATGGTCTGATAAAATAGGATTCTGTGGAAAGACTATTAAGTCATTGATTTCCACACCATAAGCCAAAACAAGGTTGAGGGTGTAATTAAAACAGGCACTAGGTTTATGTACACTCTGACTAAAACCAATCTAATCTAATAGAGAGATAAACGCAATACTAAGACTATTATTGTCAACATCCATGTGAATATTAAAATCTCCTATAATGATTACTTTCTCAGATTTGAGGACTAAATTTGAGAGAAACTCTGAGAATTCAGATAGAAATTCAGAGTACAGACCAGGAGCACGGTACACTATAACAAGTATAATTGGCTGCACAGTTTTCCAGGTTGAATGTGAAAAACTAAGAACAAGACTTTCAAATAAATTATAATTTAGTTTAGGTTTAGGGTTTATTAATAGGCCTGAGTCATAAATAGCTGCAACGCCTCCTCCTCGACCACTGCCTCAAGGAATATGAGTATTAATATGACTGGGAGGAGTGGATTCCTTTAGGCTAAAATTCTTCATGACACAGCCAGGATTCAGTCAGACAGAGTAAATCAGATATGGGTATCTGATATCAGATAATTTACTAATCAAAAAAAAGATCTGATGTTTAAAAGTCCACATTTTATTTTCTGATTTTGTTGCAATATTGCAGATTTTGCGTTGATTTGTATCAAGTTTTTCTGTATGGCTCCTCTTCTGTTCATTCTTGATCTGGTTAATTTAGATGATCGTGGGGCAGACAGTGTTTGTATACTATCCTGAGCTGGTAAGTGCTCCTCAGGGAGCGCAGAGAGGTGTGTAAGACTGCCACTCTGCTTCCTGGGCACCTGCGATAAGGGCAGCGCAGAGAGGTGTATTAAACTGCGACTCTGCTTCCTGATCCCAACACTGGGTTGTCATGGTTTTAGACCGCTAACAACTGCGTCCAGGTTCTTAGATATGAGAGCGGCACCCTCCAAAGTAGGATGAATACCATCTCTCCTAATAAGACCAGGTTTCCCCA
Organism: Echiichthys vipera; assembly: GCF_963691815.1. NCBI lineage: Eukaryota > Metazoa > Chordata > Actinopteri > Perciformes > Trachinidae > Echiichthys > Echiichthys vipera. Next base: position 27,697,082 of record NC_139840.1, on the reverse strand, counting down.
GAAAGACTGCCAATTATCTACTAAGCCCACATTATTTACCGGGCACCATCCAGACAGCCAGCGACAGAATGATGACATGCAGCTATACATGTCATCACAAGTCAAGTTGGGCAGGGGACCAGAGAAAATTACGGAGTCCGACATAGTTTTTGCATAAGCACACACCGACTCCACATTAATTTTAGTGACCTCCGATTGACGTAATCGGGTGTCATTACCACCGGCGTGAATGACAATCTTATCATATTTACGTTTATACTTAGCTAGAAGTTTCAAATGGGATTCAATGTCGCCCGCTCTGGCCCCTGGGATGCATTTTACTATGGTCCCTGGTGTCGCTAAGTTCACGTTTCTCAGAATGAAGCTGCCAATAACCAGTGTTGTTTCCTTAGCAGGTGTGTCACTGAGTGGAGAAAACTTGATTTGATTTTGTACTTTGTATATTATGTTATATTGCAGCAGCCATCTCTGATAGTCTCTCACAGTTCACCAAATAAAAAAATGATGACAGTAAGAAGTCCTGAGATAAGGTCACATAATACATAAAGGGGATATTGTTTATACATACATATACATATATACATACATATACATACATATATATATATATATATATATATATATATATATATATATATATATATATACATACATACATACATATACATATATAGTATTTACCCTTTTTGGGGGGCATGTTGTGTAGTGTTTTCTGTTTACAGTAAATCATAACTAAATCATAAATCAAAGCATATTAAGCTGAATATCCTTGGGTTTATTTTCTTTTTTTTCTTACATTTTATTGACCAAATGATAGATAAAAGAGAAAAGTATTGTCACCTTAACTGATAATATAAAGTTAGTTTTAGTAGTTAAGGCGTCACAGGAAATGAGGGGAGATGGAGAAAGGGAATGGCATCTAACAAAGGTCCTTGGCTGGGCTGTCCTTTCTTTGTATGCTCGCACTATAAAAGCTAAAGCTCTGTGCCGTTCAGGAGATTCCTCATTTTGGCTGGAAGCTCTCACAAGTTATCTAGAGACTTAAATATAATGTACTTTCTGTATTAAGATGACAACAAGGGTTTTTCTGGACTTCATCTTCATATCATCTGCATCAAGATACCACAAAACCCAGGCTTTCATTACCATTTCAGTTTTTTATGTTTCAGTAAATTGCCAAAAATACAATTAAATGAGCCGATTGCCACACGGACAACCTTGTGCCTTCAACGTCTCTGAGGATCTGGGGTCCCGGGGCAGTCTCCCGGTTGATAATCCAGACCTCCGTACAGAGAGAGACTCCACAGTGATGCTGACGGGGAGTGAAAGTGCAGCCTCAGGCGGGCTTGGTGCTGCTGGGTGAGGCTGCAGGACAGAGCTTGGTGGAATACATCAGAGGGATGTCCAGACCCACCACAGGACCCACGACACTGAGCCACGACAACACGTAGTTCACTGGCCTGCAAACATGCACACACAAACACACACACACACACACACATATGCACAAATCACTATGAAGACAGATATCTACTTGAGGTGAGGTGGTTTCCTGATTTCCAGTAGCACATTATCATATCAGCATGTTGATGCTGCTTGGTTCCTACCTGTGTTGGTCCTGCGCTGCCTGCAGCACAGGCCTCATGAACTCCTCTGTTCTGCACGGGTGGAGCATAAAGAAAGGCTGACCCACCAGGGGATGCTCCTGACACCGACACAGAGAGGAGACCTCAGTGGAGTTTCAAGGAGAAACGTGGTGACAATAAAGCTGAGGGCTACATCTTTGCGTCCGTTACCTGCAGAGTGATTGTGTTCAGAGGACTGCTCTGAAGTCGAAGCCTGAAGTTTGGATGAACAGAGCTCCATACCTCCTCCAATGACAGGCTCCTTCCCTCTGACAGGGCGACACATGGGAACAATATCACTGAGGATACACTCAGGAAATACTGACAAAGATGCAAAAATGTACAGACCCTCTCCTCCTGCAACAATGCATTTTTCAAAGTGTGTGTGTGTGTGTGTGTGTGTGTGTGTGTGTGTGTGTGTGTGTGTGTGTGTGTGTGTGTGTGTGTGTGTGTGTGTGTGTGTGTGTGTGTGTGTGTGTGTGTGTCATGGAGCTTATATTGTTAATACATCTCTGTGTTGTCTGCTTTGATGATGTCTCATTCTGCGTTTGGTTCTATAAGAAATGGCAACTTGTTTAATTTCTGTAGCATAATTATGCAATGTGTACCATATGGCTGAATGTTTAGTTTAAAACATAAAAAGAAGAATTAACAGTTATGATGTTATGTTGTTATTGTGCTGCAGAGATACCTACTGAAATGAGTCTGTCCTGTCTTGTACTGTAAAACTGCGTGTGCCTTGAGGTGGTAGTGAGTCACTGTAGCGTCCACTTCTAAAACGAACTACACCCCAACTGAGATTCTGCGTTTAAGACAAGCCACCACTACAGCCACTTCCTGCTTGATCCAATCGTTTTTTTCTCAACAAAAGGGTACAAAAATAACTCTTTGCACCGACTTTATGTGCCTGTCCGTCTCAGGACACTGTTTAATGTCACTGAGCTCTTCCTGTTATATAAATAAAAAATCCTCCAGCCTCTCAAACACAGTGTGATGGTTAAAGCTAATAACACAGTAACATTAATGTGGTCAACAATAAACCTGTAACGTAAACTTGCCTTTAGCTGACATTAATAATTAACGTGTATTTCTCCCGGTTTAACAGCGTTAGTAGCAGATGGTGACAGCACTTTTCAAAAATATGTATTTTAATGAACACCAATCTAAAAGTTAGCCTCTCACAGAGCTAACATTAGTAACAAGCTAACGTTGATGGTTTATGCAGCTGAGCTTAACACAGATTCTTTAGTTCCGGCTGTGCCTGAAGTTCCCATATCTGCTGGTCCCCTAGCTGGGTTTTTTTTTGGCAGTTTTCAAGCCCTCATTATAAAGGACGAACAGGAAATGGGGTGAGAGAGAGAGAGAGAGGGAGACATGCAGCGGTCCTTCAGCCTCTTTACACGGGGCCACTGCTCTGACCACTGTGCTACAGGCCGCCCCAGTCCCCTAGTTTCTGGGAGTGGCTTGTAACTACACACTGTACATTTAATAATCCTTCTCGCACTCGCTGTGGTGTACATGGATTTTTTTATTCATGGTCGGTTATTTTTATTTAATTGGGTTGAGTTTTGTCTCTTCTAGTTAATTCTAGTGATGACGCACTGAGGGAGGCGGTTGTATATTAGAATTGTTAATCATTTGCATGCACAGGCTGTAAAGTGTGTATAAAAATAAAAATAAAGGAAATACATAAATTGTGTGTTTGGACATGAGGACTCATGTTGTGATGTGTATAAGTTAACTTGTGAATGCACTGATAATGACCTGTAAAAATGTAACTCTGCAGCAAGTAAAACACCACAAAGTCAAACCACTCACAAAGGATACATGAACTTAAATCATCTACATCAAACAATAACTGTGTAAATATTCAAAATCCCACACATTTGCCACAGTTGGAGCAGCAGTGTGTGCATGCAGGGGCTGTCTCAGGTGTAACTAACCCTGAGTGAAGACTCTGAAATAGAGCACAGGAGTACTGTAGCTGCAGGAGTGCAGGATGTGGTACTCATACTGAAGCACCTGGCTGCTGCCTTCAGACAGCGTACAGACCCCATCATCTTCATCATCATCATCATCATCATGGATGCCATCTTTGATGCTGTCACTGTCAACTGGTGCAGCGAGGACAGACTGTGGAGGAAGAGGGACAGTGGTGATGGCATAGAGTTTAGCAGCTGTCTCTGTTGTCCTGTAAGCCTGTAATCATCCTTCAGTGATTCCCACACAGGGCTACTCTGCACTTCTGCGGTTGCCAGGGGCTACCAGGATAGATTGTGGAGCAACTCAGCTAATTTGAAAAAAAACAGAAATTATGATTTGATTAAAAGAATCTATCAGCTATAATACCTGAACACTACATTCAGCTTCACACCAAAAAATGAAAATGAAACAATTATTAGTTTGATATTTCAATTAAAGGTTACATTGAATACAACTTAAAAAAAAGTATTTCACCTCTTCAATGTCCTGCTCCAGCTGATCAGACCTGGAGTTAGAGGGAGTGTGTGGCTCTGAGTCTGAACTGGATCCTTCCCGGTCCCACACTGGGCTTGAGTCAATGGTGACTGACCTGAGGGCAGTCTTCTTCAGGTAGCCCTCCTCTGAACCCTGAGTGGGGATCAGAAACGAACATTAACTGCACTCATGGAGCAAAGCAGCCGCTAAGGCTCTGTCTACAGCAAGGCCACAGAGTCCAGAGCTCCTCACCTGGACTGCTTCCCAGCTCCAGCCGTCTCTCAGCTGCTCTGACTGCTGCAGGAGGAGCTGACAGCAGCCACGGAACCTCTCCTCATCCAGCACACACCAGCTCATCTCTGCAAGGCTACAGAGGGCCAGGGGAGGGGAATCACATATACTTCACACATGTTCAAATATGTGTCACTCTGTGCCAGATGGGTCTCCATACATTTAAACATCCACCCCATATATGTATACATCTCAAATGACTGCTGATGCTCTTAAGTGTAGGCAGCACTTAAATGCTGTAGCTCTTAACATCTGTATGCACTGTTGCATGGAACAATGATCCATTATGGAGCTGTCAGGTGAATGCAGGGCAGCAGAGGCTACTTTCCTCTGAACTGGAGTAAAGGAGAAGCAGAACAACCCTCGAGTACCTTTGTGACCCTAAGAATCCAGCAGAAGTGAGCTATGGCCTTTCCGCCGGACCACTACTGTGAACAGCACCATGACATATGCTCTGTCAAGTTACCTCGTGCCACCCTGCAACTCACGAGACAAATAACTGCGCTCATGGGAGCCGCCGTTCGTCTTTTCGTGGTCAAACCACATTTCAAGTGCGCCCGTATTACAAAATGTATGCGAAATGCACGGAGCACGCAAACTTCCGGTTTTCAAAATAAAACGATAATTCGAAGACAGTAAAAATATTTCCTGAGAAATTCTGCCTCTAGGTGCTGCAATATTCCCTTTTATTCATTGCAAAAGAAAGAACTTTGAGGCAGAATCTCTCCAAAACTACACAGCAAATAAGCTGAATAGTCAGGATGGTCCTGAGGTCAACTGTATCACATTATTTGTCAGAAACTATGGATAAAAGAGATTTAACAGTAAATTAAATATTGCACATCATGCCTTTTATCAATGCCAAAAAAGGAAGTTTGAGGCCAAATTTTTCAAACAATACAGTAAATGTGCTCGACACTGAGTAAGTGAGCAGTAAACGTAGTATTAAGGTGCAAATTGTCATTCATTGTAATAAATTAGTATGAAAGCATCAGATCATAGTATTTTAGTTCATCGGCCAGTCTGTTTTACTGCCTTAGAATAACCAACGTTTTTTATTTTGAAAACCGGAAGTTCCGTGCGTGTGACATACATTCTGTAATACGGACGCACTTGAAATGTTGGTGCCGCTGGTTTGACCACGAAAAGAAGAACTGCGGCTCGCTTGACCGCAGTGCCAAACACCAACTGTAAACTGTGCACACCAATGTTCACTGAGTAGTGCTTTAGTAGTTACTATAGGAAACAGCGGTGCTCTGTGCTCACACTGACGGGAACATGTCTTTGAGTTAGCCTAGACTTAACAGCAGGGCTCTTTACACACGCACACACACACTTTGTATTCTTCCTCTCCTGTAGCATGTGACTTACTGTTGGACGAGAGGGGCGAACAGCACGAGGAGCCATAGACACACAGTATGTCTTTGGGAGGAACAGCCAATGTTTCCCTTCCGGGTCGTAAGATGACGTGACTACGTCGCTACTACCGTCACCTCGTAACATTCTTTTACTTATCTGTCAACAAGAAATTCCCACTAAAACGCTTGAAATGTCAGAGTTGCCTAATACCAAGAGCACTCTTTCATATCATATGTATTTCCATATGTCGCTACTGTCGCCTGTTGTGCTGTGTGTTATACAGTATGGTGCAGCCGCCAGATGGCAGCAGACGCCACCACAGAGCTGCAGCTGCCGCAGAGCACTGGAGACACAACATGGATACAGCAACACAGTAAAATGGGTGATTTATTCCCAGCCATTGACATGTATATAAAAAGACACGGACCCTGTGTTATTATATGCATTTGTATTATTCTACCGCATCCAGGCTGAGGGTTTAATACACCAAGCTACTGAGACCACAGGCACATTACAGTGCAGAGTACACTTTAACCGTTTAATCTATTCCACCCCTCCCTTTTTCCATAGACCAGTGTTAGATGTTGCATGTTATGTTGTAGCAACATCTCTGATAGTCTCTCACAATTCACCAAATAAAAAAATGATGACAGTAAGGAGACCTAAGATAAGGTCCCATAATACATAAAGTGGATATTGTTTATATATATATCTATATCCTTGAATATCTTTGGGATTTGGACAAAACAAGAAATTTAAAGACATTTTATTGACCAAATGATAGATAAAAGAGAAAAGTATTGGCACATTAACCAATGACAAAAAGTTAGTTTTAGTAGTTAAGGCGTCACGGGAAATGAGGGGAGATGGAGAAGGGGAATGACATGCAACACAGGTCCTTGGCTGGGAATCAAACAGGGGACGCCGTCACCCCTTCCCTTCTCCATAGACCAGTGTTATCCTTTCTTAGGAGGGCCAGGGACAGCTCAGCACTGTGTGTCACAGTCATAAATCTGTAATGCACACTCTGTTTGGTTTAGGCGCCAACGTCAGTCCCATTCTTATCTCCATTATGTCTCATAAGTTGTTGCAACAATTTTTGGGTTGCTACCATTTGATACACAGATCTGGTGCTAAATTTAAAGAATGTATAAAAATGGTGAAGAGCCCTCCAACATCCAACATTAAGACGCCCAGACCCTGAGGAACACCACAGACAAATCCGTGCTGTGATTTGGGATCAAACACTTTTAACATTTGTAGGTTTCTGTGAGAATGTCATTTTTCAGTGGTTGGATGGTGAGCACCTGTTGTGTTGTGTAAAGTGCTCAGAAACCTCCTGTTTGTCAGTAGACCTAGGAAAGCCGTCCATCCTCTGTGTAGCAGCCCTCAATGTTTTTTAATAATGGCAGAGTCTCGACAGGTGCAATTTTCTTTATTTTCCGTAGCACCGTGAAAACTAAAAATGAGAATGGTAAGAATGAACTTAATTAATAACACTTTCACATGACACAAATATGACAAATCTCATTTCACAGTACATCTAATGTAATCTGCATGTATTGTGAAAAGCCGGGAGAATGAAAGGTTGCCGACTAGCGCTTTCCCGGGCTTACAGTGACGAAACCTAAACAAGAGAGCTATACAGCTATACAGGTTCCGGGGATACAATGAAGGAACGTGAATAACAAAGTTAGCTATACAGGTTCCGGGGCTACAATGAGGGAACGTGAATAATGAAGAAGCCTGTCACTTACCCTCTGAATGCTCCAGGTCTCTAGTTTGTGGAGGTAAAGTTTCACGAGGCTGTGATTATCCTGGAGGTCACCCCAGACACTTTTATACAGCAAATGCCACGTGGTCACATCCTCTTCTGGGGACCAGCACATCTCACTGCAGTCCAGAGAGTTATGAGTTATTATAATTCCTTTGGTGTTTGGTGGAAGGTCATATAATGAGCAAAATGGCTTGTATGCAACCTTTTTAACAAAGGTTACATACAAGTGGAAAATCTGGTGATAAAATGAAGGTCAACAACGTCACCACAATCAGTAGGATTCATCGTAACACTGCATGAGTGAAACAATGGCAGCCCAGCCATTAGATGGATTATGTACAAAGTGGACATTTGGACGTGATAGTGCTACTTGGACATTTTGTCTTGAATTTGAAACCTTTTTTGAGGTCTGCTGACATGTCGGCCATATCCAATTTGAAGTTATTTGAACTGTATGGGTTTAAAGAAAAGAATCCCAAATTACAACACACTGAAATCTTCCTAATTTTTGAACTACCTGTCACGCCGCGGTGAGGTTTGTCCTGTCTTTGGGTTTTTTGTCTTGTGAATTTTCTGTTTTATTTTGAAAGATAACTCTTCTCTTGTTCCAGGTCACTTGCCCTTCCTCTTGTGTCACCGGTCTGACGTCATTCCCTGATTCCCGATTAAATCAATTCAATTCAATTCAATTCAATTTTATTTACAGTGCCAAATCATAACGTGTTATCTCAGGACACTTTACAGACTAGGTAAAGAACACACTCTATCATAAACAAAGACCCAACAATTCCCCTGTAGAGTACGGTGGCGATTGTTTCCACCTGTGGCTCCCCTTCCCTCATGTGTATAAAGTCCGTGTCTTTCCCCCTGTTCCGTACCAGATTATTTCGTACCTTGTGTCGAATGTATCCAGCGTTTTGTCCCACAGTCTTGTTCTTGAGTTCTTTGTTTCCACGTTCAGGTTTTTGTATTCCTTGTTTCGTCCAAGTAAGTTTTCAGTTTTTGAATTCTCTTGTGACTTTGTTTTTTCCTCCAGGTTGGAGCGTCTTTATTAAATTAACTATTTTGTTCACTTTGTAATTGTTTATTCCTCCCGTACGGAGCGTTCTTATTTTGGGATTTATTTGTTAACTTTGCCTTTTGTTTTTTCCTCCTGTGCGGAGCTTTTTTATTTGGTACTTTGGCTTATTACTGACGACTTTGGTTTTGTTCCTCCTGTGGGGAGTGATTTTTTGTTTGTGGCTTTTTCCCTGTGCCACGTCCCTGTCGTCAAGCTAATAAATTCAGTGTTATGACTCCTCTTTTCTGCCCGGGTCTGACACTATCATAAAAAATGTTCCTGAAGAGGTTTGCCAACAGATCAAATATTATAAAATTGTGGATGTGAGTTCTAAGGATTTTTAGGTGACTTTCCCTTTCATTTTTTTGAAAAAACAAAACCGTCAAAGAAATGATATAATCAGATCTGAATGGTCAAGTCTTTTGGTCATGGTTATAATAGACTATGGTCTCAAATTCTATTCCCCCTACTGTAGCAGCGTGGTTAGGCAGATGGTAGAGTTAGGCATTGACCTTGAGTGGTTAGGGTCAGGATAGCCCCAGTGATCGGGGATAGGACCTGAACGCACCAGCATGAACCTGGCTAATCCGAGCCCTTGAATGCTACGCAGGGTGTGCCTCTCCTAGAAAAGCAATGGGATTCATAAAAACCCGTCAATGAGAGAGAGAGGGCTGCAAGTTTCTACGCTCCTCCCCCTGCTGATTAAGCGCTCTGCCAGTGCTACACTATGTGAGCACTCTGAATAATACATGTATTCCAAAATAAGCTAAATATCATGATTTATTGGCAAACAAACACTTCTATGGCATTCAGCACCCTTATACAGCCCAGAATGATCCCGTCTCATAAGCATATTTTCTGCCAGAGGCAGTCGAATCAGGTTCCTTATGTCGAATCGTTGAATAGTCAACTATTTAACTATTCATGGGGGCCCCAGGTTATGTCACATCAAGGTCATTCTGAACAGGACCCCATTTGCAATTTCACAAAACCTCTGAAGGTTTTTTAATGACAATTTTAAATGAAATTCTGAATGTGTTACAATGCATTTTGAGGCCACTTCTGTAGCCTAACACAGGGGTTTCTGACCTCTTTGGGCTGAGGTACCCCCACAGTCCTCACAGATGAACTCACCAACCCTTCATTGATTCCAAACGTATAAAACTACTGATTGCACATTTTTTCATGCAATTGAACTGTCAATATTTAGGTTAGTTTGTTCAGCAGTCGTTGAAATACTTGGGAGTGAAGATTTACCTGTTTACTATCCATAAGGCTAATTTTAGCTAACTATTTCACTTTAAGACAACTTTTTAGCTAACTATTTCACTGTTTATCCATTCATTTGAGCTATTGCAACCACTAATCCATTTGAGCTAATTATCTGAACTATTTAAGCATTACTTTTAGCTGTTTAGTCATTCATATTTATTTCTACCATTTATTCATTATTTAGCTACAAATTTAAACTTCTGTGTTCGCTTACTAACTAATGCCCGTAACTGCATCATGTAGTGTTCAGGTGTTACAGTTGATATTATTTTAATCCAATAGTTGAGCTGCTCCACAAGGACAGGGCTGTGGGAAAGTATTTGCCCCTTACAGATTTCTTCTGTTCTTGTTTTTTTGTCACACTGACATGTTTCAGCTCATCAAACACATTTGAATATCAGACAAAGATAACCTGAGTAAATACGACATGCTGTTTTTGAATGATGATTTCATCTATTAAGGGAAAAAAGCTATCAAACCAACCTGGCCATGTGTGAAAAAGAATTTGTCCCCTAAACCTAATATTTGGTTGTGCCACCCTTGGCAGCAGCAACTGCAATCAAGCGTTTATGATAACTGGCAATGAGTTTTTCACATCACTGTGGAGGAATTTTGGTCCACACTTTTGTCAGAATTGTTTTCATTCAGCCACATTGGAGGGGTTTGGAGCATGAACGGCCTGTTTAAGGTCATGTCTCAGAGTCTCAATCAGATTTAAGTCTGGACTTTGACCAAGCCACTTCAAAACCTTCATTTTGAGCCATTCAGAGGTGGACTTGCTGGTGTGCTTCAGATCCAAAGTGTGTTCTTGAGCTTAAAGTCACAAACGGATGGGTAGACATTCTCCTTCAGGATTTTCTGCTAGAGAGTGGAATTCATGGTTCCATCAATTACAGCAAGTGGTCCAGGTCCTAAAGCAGCAAAACAGACCCAGACCATCTCACTACCACCACCAAGTTTGACTGTTTCTATGGTGTTCTTTTCCTGAAATGCTGTGTTAGTTTTACTCCAGATGTAACAGGACACACAGTCCAAAAAGTTCCACTTTTGACCCGTTGATCCACAGAACATTTTCCCCAAAGACTTGAGGATCATCAAGATGTTTCATGGCAAATGTGAGACGGGCCGTTGTGTTCTTTTTGGACAGCAGTGAAGGACCCAAATTTTGCCCTGTCTCTTTTTTCTTGTTGAATCATGAACACTGACCTAACTGAGGCAAGTGAGGCCTGCAGTGCTTTAGATATTGTTCTGGGTTCTTTTGTCACCTCCTGGATGAGTCGTCCATGCGCACTTGGAGTCGACTGGTCACTCCTGGGGAGGTTCACCAAAAGTTTGGACACACCTTCTCATTCAATGAGTTTCCTTTCTTTTCATGACTATTGACATTGTAGATTCACACTGAAGGCATCAAAACTATGAATTAACACATGTGGAAATATGTACTTAACAGAAAAGTGTAAAACAACTGAAAATACGCCTTATATTCTAGTTTCTTCAAAGCAGCCACCTTTTGCTTTGTTTACTGCTTTGCACACACTCTGCATTCTCCTGATGAACTTCAAGAGGTCGTCACCTGAAATGGTTTCCACTTCACAGGTGTGCCCTGTCAGGTTCAATAAGTGGGATTTCTTGCCTTATAAATGGGGTTGGGACCCTCAGTTGTGTTGTGCAGAAGTCAGGTGGATACACAGCTGATAGTCCCACTGAATAGACTGTTAGAATTTGTATTATGGCAAGAAAAAAACAGCTAAGTAAAGAAAAACGAGTGGCCATCATTACTTTACTATGAACTTTACTACTTTAAAATGAAGGTCAGTCAGTCCGAAAAATTGGGAAAACTTTGAAAGTGTCCCCAAGTGCAGTCGCAAAAACCATCAAGCGCTACAAAGAAACTGGCTCACAAGTGGACCGCCCCAGGAGAGGAAGATCAACAGTCACCTCTGCTGCGGAGGATAAGTTCATCCAAGTCACCAGCCTCAGAAATCGCAGGTTAACAGCAGCTCAGATTAGAGAGCAGGTCAATGCCACACAGAGTTCTAGCAGCAGACACATCTCTAGAACAACTGTTAAGAGGAGACTGTGTGAATCAGGCCTTCATGGTAGAATAGCTGCTAGGAAACCACTGCTAAGGACAGGCAACAAGCAGAAGAGACGTGTTTGGGCTAAACAACACAAGGGATGGACATTAGACCAGTGGAAATCTGTGCTTTGGTCTGATGAGTCCAAATTTGGGATCTTTGGTTCCAACCACCGTGTCTCTGTGCGACATAGAAAAGGTGAACGGATGGACTCTACATGCCTGGTTCTCACCATGAAGCATGGAGGAAGAGGTGTGATGGTTTGGGGGTGCTTTGCTGGTGACACTGCTGGGGCCAGGTTGGTTTGATAGCTTTTTCCCTTATTAAATTAAATCATCATTTAAAAACTGCATGTTGTATTTACTCAGGTTATATTAGTTTGATATTAAAATGTGTTTGATGATCTGAAGCATGTAAGTTTGACAAAAAAGCAAGAACAGAAGAAATCTGTAAGGAGGCAAATACTTTCCCACAGCACTGTAGGGTACCCCCTGGCAACAGCAACAGTACCCTCTGGTTGGGAATCACTGCAATAATGTAGCCTACATCAAAATTGGACATAATGGGGAACATTTTGAGCAGAAGCCCATTGCTCTTCTCAACTAATCTCTTATGGAAATGCTTTTTTATCAAATTACAACTTTTTCAGCTTTCAGCTAACGATAAATTCAATGTATCATTAATCTTGTATTTTCTACCTGGAGTTGCAGTGGCCACTGTTCAGCAAAATGTATTCACTTTAATGGATGACATTTGTAAAAACATCAATGAGAGAGATGGCAAAATAAGCCATTTATTGAAATAATCAAAACAAACTAAATATGAACACTTTTTTTTCAATCAAGCAAAATGTAACAGTTTCCACGTCGAAAAACACAGTCAACACTACGTCTCTGAAACCCTCCTGCCCAGTTTAATCAGGCAGTTCTGTACCGAGGGCAAAGAGCAAAACAGCAGGGTTTTTTTGTTCTCAATCTTTTGTAACACATAAACCTTCAGACAGATAAAAACTGAAATCCAAGACATGGATTTTTAAATCAAATATATACATTTGTTCTTACAGCATTTACACATAGAAGAAATAAAAGCAAAATAAAGCAAGTACCACAGAAGAACTCTATCTGTCAATCCAAGGATTCAAAAAAGAAAACATGTAGAAAGAAGTGAAACTGAAGCATGATGATGCTGCTAGAACAGTAGAGTATTGTCTTTATTAATGCTGACAGTGAGGGGCAGCCGGGTTTACTGGGTTGCAGAGGAACGGGACACACATGAGAATGACAGATCAGGGTACGGGACAGGGACTTAAAGGGCTCAGAGCGAGGTGATGGGGGAGGGTCTTTGTCCCAGCTGGGGTCACTTCACTTCCACTGTGGTCATTTAGGAAGAAGGGATGCATCAAATACTGAAACGTCCTACAACTCCTACAATGCTAAAACATGTTCTCTCTCAGTCAAACTGGCCACAAATTGATAAAGTATCTTTGTTTAGGACAGGTAGAAGTTGTGGCTAGCTTTGCTGCAAATGGATCCTAACACTCCGGATACACTGCGCCCGGATGACAAGTGCCAGCCAAAGAAGAGAAGACATCCTACCAAAGCACATTTTCCTAAAGAAAAATGCTATATCAATAACAGACAAAGTAGAGATAGGCTTATGATATTAGCTAAAGTTACTGTGTTCACACATGAAAACCTGGCAGGATAAAGGCAACCTCTCCATCTTTCCACAAAGTTGCCACACACTTACGGCAACAATCTGAGCCTGTCAGTGGCAAAAAACAGCACTTATAGTTTGTTGACGATTGTCACAAATACATAGGGAGATAGGGTCCAGGTTGAAAAATACAGAAATTCCCCTTTAAAGGCCAGTATGGGCCGGACGAAGAATTACAGTTACAGATGACAAAAGTCTGCCAACTTTAAACACCTGACATATCAGTGTATGGACTGTTGGATTGTTTTTTTTGGAAAGTAAAAAAAAAAACTGGGAGGTGTTCGAGGCACGTCCAGCTGGGAGGAGGCCTCGGGGAAGACCCAGGACCAGGTGGAGAGATTATATGTATAGGTCCCCTGCTAAAGCTGCTCCCCCGTGACCCGACCCTGAATAAGAGGTTGGAGATGAGATGAGATGAAAAAAAAACTGTCAAAAACCATATTCCACCGTTGGAAATGGGGTTTCTATGGTGAGTTTGAACTTGCATTACACTGATTTGATTTCAATTTTTAATTGTTTTTCATAAGTAGTGTTATATAATGCACTATGTCAGCAGAACATCCAATCAGACCTTAAAAAGTATTGTTTAGCTAGTTGACAGTGGATAAGTGACACTTTTCTGTCCAGTTCCTCAGCTAAAGAGATGTTTATTATAATACTGGACAGGTCTGAGAACCTCATCATCAAGTCCAGAAGGTGGTTTTATGGAACTGAACTTGTTTAGTAATTGGCAAAAATGCTAGAGGAAGATTATTTTGCAGTTTAACAGTTTAGCTTGACAGATAACAACCATCTATCAGGGGAAGACAAGATAAGTTTTCATTTGCTGTACTTTTTTTCACTTGTTTTTGAGCTGAACCACCAAGATTCATGAAGTGGCTGAGTGTAAATGGGATGTTAGACAACAGCAAGCCTATCTCTACCTCACAGCACTCGTTTTCACTAAAATGATGCTCTCCCTTTCCACAGTACAGTGTCACCATGTGCCTTCCAAAGCAAAATTGCAATACAGCTGCCTCAGATGTTGATGCTTCCATACCGCCAGTACCACAAAAGTTGTGTTTGTCAGATACAGCTTATTATGCAGTGAAGTGAAGTAAGCCCAGCAGGGTTGTTGCTGCTGACACACTGAAGCAGACCTGCCCCATAGAGGGCGGGCCAGTAGGGAGACGCTGACTGAGGCACTGCATTCACACCGATATGGCTTCAGGCCTTGAGACATGTCAGCGACGTGCAGACATGTTGACGGATGACAAGTGTGAGGGTGGTGAACTCAGTAATCCATCCCCCTTCATTATCAGGGAACACACAAGGCTGAAGCAACAGATTTCTTCCTGTGGCTGGCTTTGAGGACTCAGGGACAGATAGAGTTGAAGAGACACAAAGCAGAGCAGTCTAAAGTGTTCTTTGACGTAATGCAGACGCAGAGCTCCTTCTCTGTGTGGTTGTGGGATGCCATGTACAGTATAAGCAACTATACACACCGTAAATCTAAAGTATCATTTGGAGAGAACACTGACATAAAATGACCATAATCTCCACTCCACCATCCTGTGCTATATGTACTGTAATATTTCCTGTAATGGTGAACAGAAAGCTTCATAAGTATTGCTTTTAGTGTAGGCATCGTGCCTGGTGGTCAACATAATCACAGATGTTTACTGACACTGTTTTGAAAGGCGAGTTTTGGTGTCCTGCAATGGAAATGCTTGAGGCGTTGATCATTTGATCTCTCATTCATTCATCTTCAACCGCTGGGGGTGCTGGAGCCGATCCCAGCTGACATCGGGCGTGAGGCGGGGTACACCCTGGACAGGACGCCAGTCCATCACAGGGCACATAGAGACTTACAGAGACAGACAACCATTCACACCTACGGGCAATTTTAGACTCAACAATTAACCTAGCACGTGCATGTCTTTGGACTGTGGGAGGAAACCGGAGTACCCGGAGGAAACCCACGTCGACACGGGGAGGACATGCAAACTCCGCACAGAAAGGCCGAGGCCGGGATGCGAACCTGTGACCTTCTTGCTGTGAGGCGACAGTGCTAACCACTACACCACCAATTTCATTTGATTGTTGATGATCATTAGCCTGGAAATCCAGAGCCACATCTATTCAGACGTATGGTCAGCCAACGGGCGATAGACCCTCCAAACCAAGCCCCCACCACAGCGGCTGCAGTTCTCTGAGTGTCCACTAGGGGCAGGTTTCATAACAGAGCAGTTTCTCATTGACCCCCATGTTAAAGAGGCCGTTTTCATTCTAGTCTGTAGCAAGTGAAGACATGATGGCACATGTAATATGGGTAAACGTTGGCTTGTTTAAGTCACTTAACACCTGTAGTTTATTTCGTTCGGTTTGCACCAGATTTAAAAAAATGATGCAAAGTTGTGGTCCGTTTCATCCTCTCACTGACCTGATTTCATGGGGGGTTCCACACATTTACAGACGTGTCTTTCACCATGTAAGTCAATAGGAAATGTCTTTTTGTCCTCATGGCATCACGTGACGATGTGGAAGTTGTAATTACACTGTTTGGTCACTATGTCATATTGGCTTCAAAGCCCAGCGTACTTCCTGGGGGGCTGGTCAAGTCAAATTTGGCTGTTCAATATAAATGTATGACTTCAAACCAGCTATCTCCCCTCTCCTCTAAACTGATTTAGTGTCAGCATAAACACATCACAGTTTTTTTTCCTTCATATAGACTATCAAGCAACGCTTTACAGATTTTTCAACACAGAGCTAATGTGTGCTGACTATGCTGACATCAGAGAGCTGCATGCAAACAAGGGGTCCTCACTTTGCAGCCCCTGTACTACACCTCTACTACACGTCAAGCAAGAAACTTTAAAAATGCCTGTTTTCTGGAGTTTGGCTCGATCAGGAGAATCTCAACGCTGATAGGCTCTTGGTGACGTAGCTTCACACAATCCATTTGACCAAATCTACCCCCCCCCCCCCCCAAAAAAAAAACAAACAAACATGTATTTATTGTTTGAATTATAAACGGAAGGTTCGGGTAAGTGTGAAACAGCCTCTGAATAACCATATCCCATCACAGGACACTAAAACTCTTGAGTGACATGAACAGGTTGATGAGCATGATGATATGATGGTGTGACCTTAATGATGTAAGGATAAATATGCTTGAGAGATTATATTTTGTATTATGTTTGTATCTGTCCAGATCATTCACTGTCAATGTCCTCCGTTACCTTCCTCACTCACAGTCATCACACGCTTCAAGGCCTTCATTTAGCAATCACAATAACTAGCGCAACAAGAGCTAAAGCTTGGTCAAAGCTAGCTTACCATCAGTTGTATGACATTTTTGAAGGTCACAGTCCTAGTTAACAACTGGACTCATTAAGTTAGTGCTGAATTGATCCAATGTTGCTTTAACAGTCACCTATCACAAATATCAACTTAACCAAGCTGGCTTCATTGAAGTCAGTGTACCAGCATCACTGACTTTCCAATGTGATTTCTAATTTTTGATACATAGAGTTCAGTATCTGCTTTGAAAAGATGACAGGACCCTTTTTAAAGTTTGTTTTAGCACAGACATCAACACTGACACAAAGCTTTCTCAAAGGGGCCATTTGACACAGAAGAACAGGTGGAACTAAGAATGTTAATGGTGGCCTTGACCAAAAAGCTATGGTGCCAGTTTCTATGAGGAGATAACATAAAGTCAGTTAGGGCTGCCACTTTTTATCTGAAATTCAAAGTACCGTTCAATTGTAGTCAAATTGATCTGTAATCAAGTCAAAATTCCTGTATTGCACTCTGAATTATCACTCTGATCTATCAGTAAGCTAGGCTTCTGTTGTTGCTGTTTTTTGCTAACATAAAATGTATAAACAGTACAAAAATGTAGATAAAAGTAAAGCTGTTTGCGGTAACATTAGCACAACAAAGCCGATGTTACCTGTTAGCTTGTCAGGCAGTGAAGGCACTGCAAATGAACAGGACCATATCAATTCTACAACAAAAAATTAAAATGAATTCAAACAAATAGTAGGATACGTTTGCACTAAAAGCAAATTGGCCCGAATCAGATTTTTTTTCAGAGCAGTGTGGACACAACTTTCATATGTGGTCCCAAATCAGATTCATATCGATCATTGAACATGAGACCGCTATGGGAACAGTCATATCAGAATTCATGTGTTTTTCTCCACATAGTACTTCACTGTGTAGGCGCAGATCAACAGTGTTCCTCTTAGCCCTGCCCTACTGTGCTGTGATTGGCTAATACTTGTTGCCTTAATGTGCCCTGACATCATCTTTGTTCTGCCTCAGTCCCATTTTGCTGGTGGTGGTGGACGGTCAGCAGCTCCTGAGAGCAGAGATGTACAATCATAGATGCTCCTTGAGTTAAAGCTATGACTTTGTTTGTTATTTTACCGTGTGTGTGTGGTAACATGTGAGGTGTTTCAGGGCAGATATCCATTCAAATTGTAGACAGACTGACAACAGATATGGGTCACTTCAATATTTAAATGTCATCAGTCTAGGCAGAAAGATCGGCTCTGGGGGGGAAAAAAAATCGGAATTGAACATTAAGCTCTGTGATGTGAACATAGCCTTAGTCGTCTGAACTTGATTTTCTGACAAAGCGACAGCCCTAACATTGGTCAAAGAAATATGCTGATCAATCCCCATAGAAAGCGATTTAGAAGTGGTTTTGACATCCATCCACTGCGTGGTGAAGACAGTTTGCCCAGTCAGTGTCCACTCAGCCTCTCAGGAGCGGCTGACAGGACAGAGATGGCAGAACGATGCTTGGAGTTGGTGTGGATTGAACAGATATAGTATGGAAGACAGTCCCACTTACCATGCTTTGATTGGTCAAGCCAGAATGTTCTCTGTGACAAAGGCCTATAACCCTTTGATGTGAAGCAGTCACTCTATGGGTCCTTTGACAATCGCAGTGCATTTGGCTCTCGGTTTGTATATTTGCTCAAGCAAATCAAGCAAATAGACATACTTTATCTGTCAGATTATGCAGTGTTCATAGAGAAACAGTTCAGTAACTAGTTCCTTTTCATGTCCCGTGTTTGTCTCTCCCAACCGAACATTTGATTCATATGAGTGTCCAAACTTGATTCCTTTGTGTTCATAGTGTTCATGTTGTTCTAACTGGATTAGAGTAATTTCCTAATTCCTTCATTCATTTCTAAACAAAATGTTTTCTTACCAAGTTTGTCAGACCTTCAAGCTTTCTCTTCCATCCATTCATTCATTCATCTATACATTTTGACAAGTTTTCAGGTCAGCGCCAAGATCAGTCTCTAATCCTGTGAGAAATTCTGCTTCATCTATCAATTCTGTAAAAAGTACATCCAATCCACTGTAGGGCTTGTCCTAAACATGGGAGACTTTTTGTGTCTCTCTCGCTTGTTTGATGCTGTACAGCCACTTAATGACTCTTGCATTTCGCTCCACAGCTGAGATGCCATATGGAACGCGCTCCCCGGCCTCCTCCTCCTCGTCCTCATCCCCATCTGACAGCCCATCATTTGAAGATCGCCGCGACCGGTCGCAGTCAGAGGAGATCATAGAAGCTGATCGGAAGTTCAGGCTGACAATGTCTGAGTTAGCCCGCGCAAAGTTCTCTGGGCCAACTGCCTCCAACTCCTCTGGGTCGAGGCCGCAGTAGTTAAAAAAGCGTTCCACGTCAGCTCCAGCCCGGGCGTACCGGTCTGACAGGTCTGATTTAGATCTGTGTAACGAGGAGCGTCGAGCCACCGATGAACCAAGCTCAAGCTCCAGGTTGGCATCGGTTAAAGTATTGGAAGGGTCTCCCAAATCACAAGGTAGCGACTGAGGAGTGGTGTTGTCACAGAGAGAGGGGGATGGAGATGGACGAGGGGGAGGCAGTGACAAGGAAAGTGCGGGAGGAGGGAGGGAGGCAGGGTTAGGTTTGGGAGGGAGCGGCGGAGCTGAGGAGCTGCCGGATCGGGCCGCACGAAGTGGCTTGCCATTGCACAGTCGAAGGAGGTCAGATGAGGAATGGGAGGTTAATAGAGGTGGTAATGGGGAGCGAGAACGGTCTATTACTCCTTCAGCTCGTCTGCTAAGGTTGAGGTTTCCTCCCTGCTGTGGACTGCGACGTCCCCCGCTGTTGATCGGCGGGACCTTCAAGGAATGGGAGAAGGATCGAAGGGAGTGTGAGGTGCTTGGGCTAGGAGCTGAGTCTTGTGGTTGTTCATTAAGGGTCATTGTAGATCGGTAGGTTAATGGCATCCTAGGAGCAGAAAACAGGATGATAAATACATATAATGTAGTAGAAACATGTGGGAAGACAAAAAGTGTGTGGACTAAAACGTAGCTGAATTCAAGCACTTGCATACTTGCGGACATACAAACCTTGTTAATAACTAGGTATTACTAGTGTTTCTGTTTAACAAGGTCCACGTATCCTGAAACATTGTAATGTCCCAGACAAATGGGAGAATTCTGGTCAAATATTATTCCTGTCCCTCCCCGCAAGGAAAAAAGTCGCAGTGAGCAGCAAGACCCTTTAGCAGCCCACCTGTCAGGTAGGCTGCCCTTGAAGTTTTCTATTTTGTTGGCATAACATTGAAGTACATGAAAGCCACAGCCTTATTTGCCTGTCGGGAGCTCTGTGTGCTGTGGACCTGGAAAGCAGCAAGGTCCGACATGGGTGCTGTAAAGCTCACTGCCGGAGCCACAAACCACCTCCACCCCAACCCTCTCCAAGCTGAAGTAGCGGCGAACCCTGAGAACCCTTGGATTAGCTGAGAGTTAGGGGGAGGCAGGCACTGCCAAGATGCAGACGGCTGGAGTTTAATGGTATTAAGTTATTGTTTAAAGATTCCCTATTATGCTAGTTTTCAGGATCATATTTGTATTTTTTCGGTCAACTACAATAGGTTTACATGCTTTGATCTTTAAAAAGCACATTATATTTCTCATATTGTCCATTGCTGCAGCACCTCTGTGTTGCAGGCTCTGTCTGAGCTTCTGCATGAACCATAACTTTAATAACACTGAATCTTTACTCAAGCTTTGATTCCCCTACCCTGAGGCTGTGTACTAGTTAGCTAGTTATCAACATTAGCTTATCATCCTTTTATAAACCATAAATTTGATCATCCTTACTGGAAAGAGACACTATTAATTATTTGGAGGAAGAGTTGGTAACTGTTGCTCACCACCTGGACCAAACCGATGACCTATTTGCAGTAGACATGTTTAAACACAAAAAACGCTCAGAATAATTTCTTAAATGTTAAAGCATAATTTACCCCGACGGTGTCCAACTCCTGGTCATTCCCCCTGATGACCTCATTAAAACAGCACTCTTAGCTCCACCTCCTAGTCCTTCAGATCCTGCTCCTGAAGAGGATGACGAGTTCAGCAGATTCTTAAGGATCTCCAGGTTTAAATTCTCCCGCTTGCTGCTGCCGCTGCTTGTTGCACATGTGTCTGACTTGGCGTTGTTATTGGATGCTTTGAAAGGTATCCCGCCTCCGTGTCCTCCTCCACCAATCCCAGGGCCTCTCTTGGACAGGAGGGTGTGACCAATTGGAGGCTTAGCCAGCACGGGTGGTTTGATTGGCTCCTGCTTGGCGTTGATGACTTCTTGGCTCTTGACATACTTGGCCTTGTCAGCTTCTAGTCTCTCAACAGCACTGAGGCGCTTTGGGTTAGGTTCCACCTGAGACAGAGTGAAAATATGTTAATGAACACAACATCCAATAATTAAGGGGTGTGGCCTATTGAGTGACAGCTAGCCTCTGGCCCTCACTTCTCCTCGGGAAAAACGTCAGCCAGATGGACGTATCGCCCTCCCCCCAATGTCACAAACATGCCCTTTTTTGGTAAGAGGTAATGAGGCGAAGTCTGACAAGACGGCAAGTACGATTGGATCAAGTTGAGAGAGCGAACCCTGATCAGTATGCTACATCCATTTTTTTAATAAAGTCTATACTCTACACACTGAATGGGGATTTGGTGTATTTCTGTAAACAGTAATGTAACAGTACCTGTCTCCTGAAGTAGTCAGGGCCCTTATTGAGGATGCGGAGGGGTACAGTTGAACTGAAGGCCGTTGCGGGGCCAGCGGCCTTGCTATCTGGCAGGGCTGGAGCCAGTGTCTCTGTCGGCATGGCAACAAGGCGACCGGGGTGGCCGGCCGTGGTGGCAGCGGGTAAGGGGGGGTCGACAGAGGGCGGGGGCACCGAAGGACCCCCAAAACATGAAGACACAAGGTGATGAAGAGAAAGTCTAGAAAGAGATGAACCCCTTGGCCCTCTTCATCGCCTGGGCCCGACCGAGCCAGACTCTGGGCCGGGGGGCTGGTGAAGTACTGTTTTCAAATATACTAGAGCATCGAGTAGGATATCTCTATTAGCAGCAACAACTGACTTCACTGGGTTTTACTGAGACGTCTGTTCCTCAAGCAAGATGGACGGATAGATGGATAGAAAGAGAGAGAACGAGTACAGTGTCAGATTGGAAAAGAGGAAAAAGAGTGATGAGTGTGTTTCAGTGCAGTGGTGTGGATGAGTGCTTCCACAGTGCCGAAGGAAAGTGATGCCCCTCTGCCTACCCGTGCTCGCTCAGCTCTGTTTTCAGCTCGCCACACTATCTGAAAGAGGAGAGAGAAAGAAACATCCAATGAGGGTAGAGTTAGACTGTGACATCATGCACCTAGCAACAATAGCAGGAATAGCTATGACATGCATACACAAGCATGCACGCCACCATGTGAAGAAAGCTAACAGTGTAACTGATGCTTAATGAATAGAAAACTCATTTCTGATGACATCAACATAAGCATGAAACTTTTCATTTCAATGTTAACTCATGTAAGATAAATAACAGAACACTTAGTTATGTTCCAGAAACAGCCCACGTTCCCACAGGAGCTGCCCACTGAACTAGAGCTGCAACAATTAATCGGTCAACTATTTTTATAATCAATTAATCCTTAAAGTGATTTTTTCATGCAAAATTGACACTTTTTTTTATCTCAAGTATGGAGAAATCATGCTTTTCTCAGTCATGTCTCAACATCATGTTAAACTTACAAAACAAGACATTTAAAGGGCACCTATTATACTTTGTCAGGTTCATACATGTATTTTGTCTTTACATGCTCTGATGTTCGAAAAACACTTTATTTTTCTCATTACTGCTGCACCAGTATTCACCCTCTGTCTGACGTCCTACTCACACTGTCCATCCTTACCGTGCCCAAGCACGATTCACAGCTAAAGTCTAGTTTGTTTGACCAGTGCGAGAACAACTGTTCCACCACCCCCTGGAACACAAGCTTGGAGTTATCAGAACACTACAACATAGAGGGGATAACGTACCCACCAGCTCACAGGCTCAAGGGGAAAAACACAAGCACCTGAGAGGCGCCCTCACATCTTGTGGTTACCCCAGCTGGACTTTTGTGAAAACGGCAGTTTCACACTGCATCCCTGTTTATTTCAAACCCAGTAACACACTCGGACAGAGACTAGTACATCCCAAGGACAGAACACCACACACCCACAAAAACAATATGGTTTATGCTGTCCAATGCAACGAGGAATGCAAGGATCTCTACATTGGAGAAACAAAACCACCACTGCATAAACGCATGGCCCAACACAGGAGAGCTAACTCCTCAGGCCTGGACTCTGCTGTCTCTAATAGAAGAGAACATATTTCTAATAGAAGAGAACATATTTCTCCTGTATTAGCTTCTCTGCACTGGCTACCTGTAAAATCTAGAATAGAATTTAAAATCCTTCTCCTTACATACAAAGCTCTTATTGGTCAGGCTCCGTCGTATCTTAAAGAGCTCATAGTACCGTATCACCCAACTAGATCTCTGCGCTCTGAGAATGCAGGGCTACTCGTCGTTCCTAGAGTCTCCAAAAGTAGAATGGGAGGCAGAGCCTTCAGCTACCAAGCTCCTCTCCTGTGGAACCAACTCCCAAATGTTATTCGGGAGGCAGACACTGTCCCCTTATTTAAAAGTAAACTTAAAACTTTCCTTTTTGATAAAGCTTACAGCTAGGGCTTACGATAAGACTTTATTCTGCTTAATGATGCTGCTATAGGCCTAGTCTGCCGGGGGATAATACTTTTCCTGATACTCTGAGCTTCTCTCCTCTCTGTCATTCATGTCCCATCAATGCATGTTACTGATTCAGCTTCTTCCCCGGAGCTGTTTGTGCTTTGTCGTCTCGCAGGTCTCTGCTGATCGTGGTGGTGCTTGCTGCCGTGGTCCTACATGACGCTTCCTGCTGCTATTGTCACTGTTACTCATATATACTATCACTAGTTTAATAAACTATAAAATTTGTAGCTGTATCGTAGCTGCTATTGCCACTACTCATCATTGATCATGTTTGCCACCAAAATTATTATCATTTTCATATTCTGTCACCTTAGCTGTGCTTGTTTCTACTATTCTGTTGTATTAACTGCCTTAACATATACGTCATATTCACATTACTATAAATATTATAGTTACTGTTAGGCTTTGCTTGCATCTCTGGAAGTGTGTCTGTCTGTCTCTCTCTGTCCATCTGTGTGTCTTTTCTCTCTTTCTCTCTCCTTTTCTTCCTCCCCAACCGGTCAAGACAGATGGCCGTCCTCCACAGAGCTGGGTCTGTCTGACGTTCCTGCCTGTTATAGGGAAGGTTTTCGTTGCCACTGTACTCTACAGAGGAATTGTTGGGTCTATGTAAATCATAAATAAGTCATTGAGTGTGGTCTTTACCTACTCTGTAAAGTGTCCTGAGATAACTTTTGTTATGATTTGATACTATAAATAAAATTTAATTGAATTGAATTGTCCACTTACTGTACATCTCAAGGAGAAAGCCCACTCCTTTGATGACAACAATGTCCACATCCTGGACAGAGAGGACAGATGGTTTGACAGAGGAGTAAAAAAAGCCATCAATGCAAAAGTAGAGAAACCATCACTAAACAGAGGAGGAGGTCTGCGACACCACTTGTCTCCAATTTACAATGCTGCCCTTTCATCCCTTCCCAGGAGATTCAACAATATAACCTCAAGAACAACTGTTCACAAATGGCCTCCTGTGACTCCAACGACTGTCGTTCTAACCCAGTAGAGCACTAACAAAGTCCAAACCGACTTCCCACCAACGACTGTCACTCTAACGATCTTAGGTACTTGGAGCACAAAGGGTTCCAGTGACATCATCGGCCTTGTGAGACGTTAAATACCTGGATCTCAACACCAGTTAGTTGGACCAGTCCCAGCCTGGTCAGATCCGTACATGAACTGATGAAGCCTCTTGGATGAGAGGTGAAACGTTTTCCTAGACAAATAACCAAGTCCAGTTGCTTTTGACTGAAATTGCTTTGGGGATACATGTTTTGAAAGACTTACCTACTGGCCCCGGTACCAGCTGCTCCATTCAAGTCGATTACCAAATGCAATCCAAAAGGAATGAGCCCATTGATGATTTATTCCAGCAAAATACGTAAACGTTGTGGTTTGTGGCAGTTTGGTGAAAGGTCCCGCGCTTTCCCCGCAGCACCGAAATATTATGCAGATCTCAGAGGGAAGGGGGGCGTGTGTTGCGGCCAGCATATGTGAGTGCAGGCACGGGTAAAGGCGACTAGCCTGCAACTTGAAGTGAAGAGAGACGGAATGGTTTGTGTTTGTATCTTTCCCGGCTGTGAAACAAAAATGAACGCTTACAACCCAGAAACTTTTCATAGGCTGCCATTGTGGTACGATGAGCGTGCTCTGATAAACCAGTGGCTTATAGTTTTGAATCTGGACATTGAGACGGTGATCAAGACGCTTAGGCAGAGGGATTACCGTGTCTGCCACAAACCACAACGTTCACATGTTTTGCTGGAATAAATCCTCAACGGACTCCTTGCTTTTGGATTGCATTTGGTTATTGACTTGAATGGAGCAGCTGGTACCAGGTCCAGTAGGTAAGTCTTTCAAAACACTCTTTTAATAAACTCTGGGTTCACTAACTACGTTGTTGGTGCTTTGTTGTCTGTATAGGGACTCTTATCATGCTAGTGCAAAGGTTTAGTTTTATTTTGAGCAGTGTTAGTGGTTAAAAAAGACGTTTTAATGCCTTCACCGTTCTGCCCCGAACTAATCAGTGTTAGCTGCGACAGGCTGTTAGCGATCCTCTGGAAAATCTACATTAACAGTTAATACACAAAAAGAATGTCCTCAACGGCTTATTTGATGACCCAATTTGCCGAAAAAGGCCCTAGGATTATTTCACACCGGAATTTCACTTTAATGGGTTGATTTTACTGAACCACAATAACAGATAAGAACCTGAGGATAATACTGATGATGTACAGACTGAATGAGCACAGTCTGAAAATAGAGAAGGGCAGACAGACCTGTGTGTGGATAATGTTTTTTTCTAATCTAAGAATATGAAGCCGCTGATATTGGATTGAAAAATCTGTATGGAATATTAATTGTGATTATGAAACCGACTGATGGTCTGTCTGTATGTATTATGTACACATAAAAAAATGTGTGTGGGTTGGCCTTATCTGCCCCCTGCATAGATGGTACACACACACACACACACACACACACACACACACACACACACACACACACACACACACACACACACACACACACACTCTCTCTCTAAACTCATGATAGTCATGAGAGAGTGGGTTCCAGCCCTAGATTCCCCTTAGGCCTTTCCTTTCCCACAGAACACTGCTGTTGTTCATTTCTGGCTTTATGAATTGTAATGTCTTATTATTGTGTTTACCAGGAATCAGATGTGCACTGCAGGATAGCTGAGAAGGACGCCCAAAGAACACACACACATTGCGTTAAGATTGCATGGTTTAATCCTTAAAACCTCTATGTCTTTGTGTTAGCATGTAGCATTGACTGTTGATAGAGAAGTGAGACAACCAGGCTCAAAAGCAACACATACACTGACCAGGTTTGTGGACAACCCGGGCAAATTTCCAACCAATGTCCAGCGACAGCCTTCATTCTGCTTCACTTTAGGGGGGCCATACGTATTGATGAATGAAACATCAGTGAGTGAACTGGTACGCTTCATGGTGATTGGTCGGGATTATATAAATGGAAATGACCTTGTTTAACCACGAGTTAGTATCTAGAACGTTGTGTGTGCAGTGTCATTTTAAGTGTCTCTCTCCTCCACTCTCCACCTTCTTTTTTACCTCTTGTTTTCACCTCTTGGCATACAGCCAAGAATAGAAAGCACACACACACACACACACACACACACCCCTCTATTTCCTGTGTTAGCAACATGTTGAGTAGATGCAGCAGAACTCTGCTGGGAAACCAACCACGCTCTCAGCAGCAGGCGCCAATGCACTCCACATTCCCATCCGTATTCATCATAGTTCAGTGTTCGCTCTCAAGGGTTGAACTTTCCATTTAAATTGACGTGGTTGAGCACAAACACTGACTTACATAAACCTGAACAAGATGCTGTTATACCATCACAAATACACAGGTACTGAGGAAAAAGTACAGGGATACACATCAACTAACACACTTCATTCAGCTGAGTGATGTGGTCTCTTCCAATATGATAATTTACAGTGTTCTGGTCATACACCTACAGGACAGGTGTTATTACTCCCATTAATGGATCGCTGTCTCATTAAAGTGTACTAGTGAGTCATTCCAGTGACCCAGCTTACACGATAGCAGGACCCTGGAACTGGCTCACTTCAATGGAATGCAGCCATTATTGATGTTATTAGTTAAATCTGTTGTTTCTCTGCCTCAAGTCAAAATGTCTGTTTGTTTGTCTGTCTGGTGGGGCCAGAACACCTGGATCGCCCCCTGGCGGCTGGCTGCAGTAGAACTCCCCCCTGCATGTTAGCAGATGGGACTTGGACGCAACTAAAAAATCAAAATACAACTCAACTTCAGTTTTTCAAAGAGGGTTTCTGTCGATGTATAGTCGATGGTAGTTTTTGTCATGCTGATGATTGTTCAAATGTTTGTCTCTCTTGTAAGTTTGGTTTTAATTTGTTATTTAAGCTTTAAAAACAGGGTCAAAGGCCATGATAGACAGATGTGATTTATTCAGTCCAATAACAAATTGAAAGTTTATAAACTACTGATTTAGTATCAGGGAAGTCACCTAAACTTATGTTAGTCTAAAAGTTATCTGTTAGATTTGCCTGTTAATTATCTTTTATGTAAGTATCTATTAAAGAGTGAGTTAAAACAATAGTGATTGGTTATATGACCCACTAATGAAAGCACTTGTATTTGCTGCTTTGCCCAGAAATACATTTAAGTGTCTGTGGAGACATTTGCACGCAAAATTCGAATGCAGCGTTCTGTTAGTGACACACGTTGGTCAGCAGTGGTCGGTCTGCCGGCGGAGCTTGTCACTGCCGGTAATGCTGCCTATCATTGTAATCAGGAATAAGGAACTCCACTTCTCAGTCAGGCTTGTAGTAAGGGCATAAGTTGGAACATGTGTGTGTGTGTGTTTATGTATGGATTTAAGAGGGTAACATATAGAGGACGGACTAGAAGTAGCGAGGTGAATGTGTGTCAAAGTTTACAAAAGAGCACGCATGTCTCTGTCTGTATATTTCTATAATGCCTGATATTTCTTTTGTAAGAAACTCTAAAAGCAGCACAAAAGTCTACATACATTTCTTTGGTAAGACTGGATCTGAAGGACTTCCGGTTTGGCTGAGATGGAGTAGACACACGCCGAGTCTTGCTCCCACAACTTTTCATAATTTCACATTTCAGGACCCCGAAAGTCACAGCAAATAGTAATATTTGTCTCGTTTTACGGATGCACCACCGAAATACTGTATGTCAACATAAGTGACCAGACAGACTGTAAAAGACCAGGGGGCGAAGGTTAGCCCTGCAGAGGAGGCAGGCAGCCCTCTCCGTCGGTCTGAAAGCCTCCATTTCAACGCTTAAAGCAAAGCTGGACCACGTCCACGCCACAGTGTCCAGTACACTCA
This sequence comes from Echiichthys vipera, assembly GCF_963691815.1. NCBI lineage: Eukaryota > Metazoa > Chordata > Actinopteri > Perciformes > Trachinidae > Echiichthys > Echiichthys vipera. The sequence goes on along the minus strand of NC_139840.1, from coordinate 27,668,435 downwards.
GAAGACAGGCTCCCTCAAGGTAAATGCAAATCTACAAGACAAGCAAATAGAAGAGAACATATTTCTCCTGTATTAGCTTCTCTGCACTGGCTACCTGTAAAATCTAGAATAGAATTTAAAATCCTTCTCCTTACGTACAAAGCTCTTATTGGTCAGGCTCCGTCGTATCTTAAAGAGCTCATAGTACCGTATCACCCAACTACTGAGAATGCAGGGCTACTCGTCGTTCCTAGAGTCTCCAAAAGTAGAATGGGAGGCAGAGCCTTCAGCTACCAAGCTCCTCTCCTGTGGAACCAACTCCCAAATGTTATTCGGGAGGCAGACACTGTCCCCTTATTTAAGAGTAAACTTAAAACTTTCCTTTTTGATAAAGCTTACAGCTAGGGCTTACGATGAGACTTTATTCTGCTTAATTATGCTGCTATAGGCCTAGTCTGCCGGGGGATAATACTTTTCCTGATACTCTGAGCTTCTCTCCTCTCTGTCTGAATCATTCATGTCCCATCAATGCATGTTACTGATTCAGCTTCTTCCCCGGAGCTGTTTGTGCTTTGTCGTCTCGCAGGTCTCTGCTGATCGTGGTGGTGCTTGCTGCCGTGGTCCTACATGACGCTTCCTGCTGCTATTGTCACTGTTACTCATATATACTATCACTAGTTTAATAAACTATAAAATTTGTAGCTGTATTGTAGCTGCTATTGCCACTACTCATCATTGATCATGTTTGCCACCATAATTATTATCATTTTCATATTCTGTCACCTTAGCTGTGCTTGTTTCTACTATTCTGTTGTATTAACTGCCTTAACATATACGTCATATTCACATTACTATAAATATTATAGTTACTGTTAGGCTTTGCTTGCATCTCTGGAAGTGTGTCTGTCTGTCTCTCCCTGTCCATCTGTGTGTCTTTTCTCTCTTTCTCTCTCCTTTTCTTCCTCCCCAACCGGTCAAGACAGATGGCCGTCCTCCACAGAGCTGGGTCTGTCTGACGTTCCTGCCTGTTATAGGGAAGGTTTTCGTTGCCACTGTACTCTACAGAGGAATTGTTGGGTCTATGTAAATCATAAATAAGTCATTGAGTGTGGTCTTTACCTACTCTGTAAAGTGTCCTGAGATAACTTTTGTTATGATTTGACACTATAAATAAAATTGAATTGAATTGAACAAGCGTCTGCTAACACTGGAGTCCTCCTGTGCCATCCAAGTAGAGAGCAACACTAAGCTGCTGGCTTAAGTTAGCGACCTAGAGTCCAGGAGCTGGCGCAATACCATCAGAGTGATTGGCGTACATGAATCAGTGGAGGGGCCACGACAGCCTTCTTCGCCGAACTACTCATGGTGGTTTTCGGCGAAGGCTTCTTGGAATCATCGCCAGAATGTGACAGGGCTCACTGCACGCTAGCCGAGAATCCAAAGAGGCTCCCCAATCGCCATCTACGAGGACTACGCACCGGAGGTGGGGGCAGTCACTGAGGCTAAAGCCTACGTAACATCCACCTCTGACTTATTAGTATTGTTCCTATGGCTAATGCTGTAAAGACAGGTACTGGAGTGCATCTGATATCCTGGAATACTAAGGGAATGAACAACACGATCAAAATTGGTAAGGTCCTGACACAGTTACAGCACCTTCAGGGGGATATGACGTTTCTGCAGGAAAGACTTCTCAAATCGGCATCCCACGTATTAAGAGGGGCGTGGATAAGACCACTCATCCATTTCAAATTTACATTTAGAGTTAGAGGGGCAGCTATCATTCATAAAAGGGTCCCGTTTGAGCTGGCGGCTATTATGTTATAGTTTCAGGCTCTCTCCAGAACACACTAGTGGTCTTAGTTTTGGTTTATGCGCCCACCTAGGACGATGAACAGTTATTTACCATGCTATTTGCAATAGTCCCAAACTCTGACAGTTACTTCATTATCATTGTTGGAGACTTCAATCTGGAGCAGGATGTGACTCTTGACAGATCTTCTCCTACACAGGTTACGCTATCCAAGTCTACTCACACAGTAAAAACATATGCATCACAGTTGGGAATTTCTGATCTCTGGAGGTTTAGAAACCACCATGGGAAAGCTTTCTCCTTTTTTTCCCATGTACACCACATATTCTCCCGAATTGATTTCTTCTTACCTGATTTGGGGGTAGACATTACTGATGACCAGTGGAGGGACATTCTGAAACTGGTCCACTCATCTTCGATTTGTGCCAGGCACGGCCTATTGCAGTAGAAGGTGCTTCATAGAGCCCATTTCACTAACGCTAAATTGGCTAAGATATACCCTAGTCACAGTGATTCTTGTAACCGCTGTAAGCAGTCCCCAGCCGATCACGCACACATGTTCTGGACATGCCTGAAACTTTCTGAATTTTGGTCCAATATATTTAAAACCCTCAAAAAGGCTCTTAACACAATTTTGGAACCAAATCCCCTGATTGCTCTTTTTGGGCTCCCTCCATCTAAAAATCTGCCCATTACTACACAATGTGTCGTGGCCTTTACCAACCTGCTCGCCAGACGTATCATTCACCTTAAATGGAAACAAGTTTCTCCACCGACTCATAACAGTTGGATACGTAAAATTTTCCAATGTCTATGGTTAGAGAAGTTAAGGTTTTCACAGGGTGGATCTTTGACAGCATTCCAAAAAACTTGGGACCCACTGCTGGCTCTTAGGGGTGAAACTCCATCCCGTTCGGTACGCATGTCACGGTTCGGGACATGTGGGTACTGTTCGGTTTATGAGGTGCAACGTAGCGTAAGCCTTCATGACTACTGTCCTTTCATCTCAGCGCTACGTCTCAGCGCGTCAAATCCCGGCGTGCCAGGAGACTTGCTCCATGCGCGCCCTGTATGCGCGCGACCACAACGCTACATAGCTCCCGCTACACTCTTCTTCGTGGGTTTCTGAATCCTCTTGGCAACAGCTCGCTAAGCTCCGTTTGGTTGTTGTTCTCAATCGTTTCTGTCAAATCACCACATCAATGTCTCTTTCTACTCTGAAAAAAAGAAAGGTTGACAGAAAACCGTCAGTTCACCAGGGAATGGAAAGATATGTTTTTGTTTCTGTCACTGTGGAGCCTGTGTTTACTCTGCAGCCATATCTGAGTGTAAAGAGGATAAGTTAATAAGGCATTTTCAGAAAAATCATGTTACTCTGCATTTATGTTACGTTAATTGTTGTCAGTCCAGTTTTTGATGGATAGATAAATGTAGTTAAAATGTAGTGTAGTAAAGTAAGTAAAAAGTAGGATATTGCACTGATTTGTAGCGGAGTAGGAGTATAAAGTAGCATGTAAATAAAATGCCCAGGTAAAAGTAAAAGAGCCTCAAACTTGTACTTTAGTCCAATAATTGAGTGAAAACCTCTGGTTAAGAGGTTTGTTCATTTAACAAGGATTGTTTTTGACAAGCTTGTTGCACTTTGAGGTCATGACTACTACTTATATTGATAAAATAAAGACAATATATGTACTATATTGGATTATGTACAATATCCATTAATGTGATGCTCATATTTTTACGGCCCCTCATTTTGGATCATTTTCGTCAACCGGCCCCAATTCCAAATTAATTGAATAACCCTGATGTAGCCTATTTCAGTCAGTTCAGTGATTGCTGTTTGTGCGTATTTTAGTGAAAGAAAACCTATGTGTTTATATTCTTACCTAGAAGGCAAACAATTGTTTACCTTTTTGCCAAATAAATATATAAACGCGTAAATGCAGCAATGTCTCTCCTACTGTTTCAAGATCTCCCTTGACTTTCATTTAAGATTGTTTCAGTAATCCCTAAACATGCTGCCTCATTATTTCAGTTTTTGCATGATTGCATGACATGTCCTTAAGAATATCTGATTAATAAAATAATCTAATTATTAGGCTATAGATCTGATCCATGGTATTTCATCTCATCTCATCTCATCTTCATCCGCTTATCCGGGGTCGGGTCGCGGGGGCAGCAGCTTTAGCAGGGGACCCCAAACTTCCCTTTCCCGGGCCACATTAACCAGCTCTAACTGGGGGATCCCGAGGCGTTCCCAGGCCAGTGTGGAGATATGATCTCTCCACCTAGTCCTGGGTCTTCCCCGAGGCCTCCTCCCAGCTGGACGTGCCTGGAACACCTCCCTAGGGAGGCGCCCAGGGGGCATCCTTACTAGATGCCCGAACCACCTCAACTGGCTCCTTTCAACGCTAAGGAGCAGCGGTTCTACTCCGAGTTCCTCACGGATGGCTGAACTTCTCACCCTATCTCTAAGGGAGACTCCAGCCACCCTCCTGAGAAAACCCATTTCGGCCGCTTGTACTCGCGACCTCGTTCTTTCGGTCATGACCCAACTTTCATGACCATAGGTGAGGGTAGGAACGAAGATTGACCGGTAGATTGAGAGCTTTGCCTTCCGGCTCAGCTCTCTTTTCGTCACAACGGTGCGGTAAAGCAACACCGCCCCCGCTGCTCCGATTCTCCGGCCAAACTCACGCTCCATCGTCCCCTCACTCGTGAACATGATCCCGAGGTACTTGAACTCCTTCACTTGGGGTAAGGACTCATTCCCTACCTGATGGAATGGTATTTTTAGAATCTAAAAGAAATAGAAAAAAACAACCGAACCGAACCGAAAACTGTGACCCCAAAACCGTGAAACACGTGCCTGTATCCATAATATTTTGGCTTCACTTTGTACAGCGGGAGGAAGTGAAGACAAATCGTCCATCTTTATATAAATTCTGTGGCTGAAAACTTGGTGACATTGTGACTACTTGCAAACAAACAATATTAAGTGCATACAAAATGGACCACAGTTCGATTGGTACCAATCTTGGATGACGTTTCATGACTGAAAGTGGCTCAGAAAAGTCAACACAAAGGACTTAAATACTAGGTCTAAACTATGTATGAATGTGTCCTCTACAGTCAGTCTGCTTCTCCTTCTAGTTGTATTCATTGTGCAGCTTTTCCTGGTTCTAATTTTCATAAAATCTGGTTATTTTACTAGCTGACATCATCACTTGGCTCTGCACGGATTTGTTCTACATTAATGACTCACTGTAGTGCCTGTGTGTGCAAGAGCTCAGTGGTCCAGATGGTTACTCAGTGGTAGCTGGAGTCTCATCAAATGACCTGCTAGCTGTACTACAGCTACGCAGCAGAAACCAAAAACAGTTTCCGCTACTGTACATAAGTAAGAAAACCTACACACCCGGTTTCATAACAGAGCAGTTTCTGTGTAGGGCCTGGGACAAAAAAACATTCTAGTCTGTATGTTTAGGTCATATCTCCATGACAACACTGAGGGGGGTGAATTTTTTTGTACCAGGCCAGTTTTTATTTTATTGGAGAAAAAAGTGTATGACTAATTAGGGGCGTGGATTAGCATGCTAACTCAGTCATCTCGACCTTGACTGCGGCCATTTGTGTGGTGGTGTTACCATAAGTGACAAGTTTGTTTTTTTTCTTCGATCAACTGTACCAACAGATGGTTTATTAACACAACGTGTTAGCTCTTTTATGCTAATTAAATAGCTGCACGATGACTTGCAATATAGCCTCAAAGTCTGTCAAGATGGCGATCCCATCGGCGAGTACGATTGGATCAAGTTGAGAGAATGGGCCTCTATGGAGAGGCTACGTCCATTTACACAGTTTATAGCTTCATCAGAACGTGACCTTCGGCATCTTGTGCATGAGTGAGGGTAAAATGGAGTGTGAGGAAAAACAGGCAGTTTGGTGCGGTGTCTGCCACGATGCAGGCGTTTTACTGTACGGTTGTGGTGAAGAGTGAGCTGAGCCGATAGGCAAAGCTCTTAATTTACCAGTCCATCTACATCCCAACACTCACCTGTCATGAGCTTTGGGTATAGTGACCAAGCGCATGAGAATGATACAAGCGGTTACAATTTGTTTTCTCTGTAGGGTTGCTGGGCTTAGAGGTAGACTGAGGAGCTCAGACATGCAGAAGGAGCTTGGAGTAATGTTGCTGCTTCATTGAATGTCGAAAGGAGCCAGTTGAGGTGGTCTGGGCATCTGATCAGGATGCATCCTGGGCATGTCCAACTGGTAAGAAGCCTGGCGTAGTCCCAGAACACACTGGAGAGATTATATATCCTGTCTGGCCTGGGAACACCTTGGGGGTCTCCTAGGAAGAGTTGGAAAACTTTGCTTGCGTCTAATAATCCTACCAAGGGGGGGCAGGATTTGTAGAAGGGAACAGAGAAGATGAAAACCATACATAACACGAAATTCTTTCATGCTGTGAAGCTGAGTTGAGGAATTCATGATTGTGTTTCCTAATTGAAAACACATCATTCTGTATCAGTATACGGGACATTTTTCCACAGTAACAAAAGCTGAATGTTGTCAAAAATTAAAAAATAATCTGTTACAACCTAGTCTCTCTTTGCCACCTCCTTCTCCAGCGCTGGAGAATTTTCTGACTACCCAATACATACCTTCTGGGAAATAAACGCTCTGGTTTGTTTGCATTCCTTTAAATCAATAACAATTTTCTTGAGCTGGGCTAAGCTCTGGAAAATTGGGTCCTCTGCAAAATAGTCTCAGGAGGGGACTTGTTTTGTATTAAAATGGTTATTTACCAAACCCCCCAGACAAAAAAACATTCTAGTCTGTATGTTTAGGTCATATCTCCATGACAACACTGAGAGGGGTGAATTTTTTTGTACCAGGCTAGTTTTTATTTTATTGGAGTTTAAAGTTTATGAATAATTAGGGCCGTGTTCTCTTGAGTGACAGCCAGCCTCTGGCCCTCACTTCTCCTCAGAGGTAAACGTCAGCCAGATGGACGTATTTCCCTCCCCCCAACGTCACATACATGCCCTTTTTTGGTAAGAGGAAATGAGGTGGAGTCAAAGTCTGACAAGATGGTGACTCCCATAGGCGAGGACGATTGGATCAAGTTCTCATGTGTGATGACGGAGAATACGCGGAGGAGGGCACCCAAATGCAGACACGGAACTCAGGAGACGGTATTAACATATTTAAAGAACTAAAAACAAACTGACACGATGAATGGACACAAGAGGAACAGGTACACAGGGAGACATCAGGGTATGTGGAGGGTATGATCCGGTACCAAGTGAGGCTCAGTACCGGGTTAATATACAGAGTGGCAGGTGATCAATGTTAACAAGGATCACCTGCCAGGAAAACAAACTCAAAATCAGAGAAACGAAAGAGAGCACATACAGAAAAACACAGACAGAGGGACACAAAAACAACGACTAAAAAAGGAGAGAGAGAGACTGTCCAGAACCAATCACAACACAAGTTGAGTTTTTTATCCAGTCTATGTTCTTTACCCACCAAACGCCCCGAAATATATTAAAAGTGAATGTCCACTGTGTGACAAGACTTTCACTAAAAGAAAAGACAAACACCTAGAGGTGAAGCCTGCATTTACTTTAGCTCTGGAGGAGGACACCAGACCAATTTGCTTGCTGTATGTTGCTCTCCCGTCACTGTAGCTATGTCCATCTCTTTTATACAGTCTATGGGTGAATCCTTCTGATGTTGTAGAGGAGAAATGGTCAGGAGCAGCAATGTTTGCAACAACAGTTTGTCATCCAGGGTCACTCCCAGGTTACCTGCTGTCTGAGATGGCACAACTGCAGAATTATCTCAACACAGAGGAAGACACCTGCAAGCTTAGCTCATTCCTTGCCACCAATTAAATTCTTAATGGTGATTAATCTAAACCGCTTAAAGACACTGCACACACGCACACGCACACGCACACACAAACACACACACACACACACACACACACACACACACACACACACACACACACACACACACACACACACACACACACACACCTTCCTAATAAATTCTTAATGCTGACCTCTATGGAAACAAGAGAGCAAAGTCATCGTTGCTACTCCTCTCTCCATCCTCCTCCTCCTTTCTATCCCTTCTTAACCTCCCATCAACTCACTGTTTTTTCTGCTAATCTGTCCCCCTCCCTTCTCCTCCCACACATTCTCAGCAGGCACTGAGGTGGACAGACTGCTCCAGAGCAGGAGCCCACAACGAAGGCACCACCAATAGGGTTCAGCCCATGTGATGGATACCAATACTGTTGTTTCTCCCAAAATATTCAAACCCACCTGAACATGCATCAGCGTGAGGTACCTAACTACGCCACTATAATGTCACAGGCAATTAATAGACAACTAGTACAACTCATGTTGTATTAATCAATTCTACAATCATATTAAAGATGAGCCACATAGGTCGCATCATAACAGAGGGGACTGACAGGGTGTGTGCGTGTGTGTGTGTGTGTGTGATGCTATAGCCACCTGGTGTAACAGTAAAGGTTAGAGCTACTTATTATTGGCGTGGCGAGAACAGAGGACAACAAAAACAATGAAACAATTACTCGAGTTACTCAATTACAACAAATCATCGTGGCAATGATGAATGAATGAATATACTGTGTGTCAATCTGTACAACCCTACATTAAATCGAAAAAGTGTGTGTTATCCCAGCCTGCAGCATAACCATTAGCTGTGGTGTCTTCCTGTACGCTCCATATATGAATGGGAAATGGATGACCCCTCTCTCACCTCTCTCTCTCTCTCTCTTTCTCTCTCTCTCTCTCTCTCCCAGGTTGTTTTACCGTTCTCTAATCTTATTACAGGCTTTCAGCTCTTCTAGGAGTAAAAGGGCTGTGTGGTATCAGCATTGTTATTGCATTTTCATATAACTGAGATCCCCAGTGAGGCAGGGTGGAAAATGTCAGTCTTTTAATAACAGATGGGCGAGAGAGGCAGAGAATGAAGGGAAACAAACAGCAACACAGTGATGTTGGTTAATCAATAAATACTGGAACACATATGGAAAATATATTAATGTATATATATTTATTAATACTCTGGTTCACTAATAATCCTTTTTATTATAATGTTAATAATTATAATTTTAACGTGATCATGTCCACCTGATATGAAAGTTATAATGTTGTTTCATTGCATTCACATGTCCTGTGTAACTAATCTATACTACATTGGAAGTCACACTGGGTCGTGTTGCCACCCGCTGAATCGCTAGCTATTGAAAACATTCGGAACTGTAGCCCAGAAGTCAGAGTCCTTTTCAGAAGGGATGATTTTTTTTAATGGGGCTGATGAACATGCAATTGTGATGTAGTTTGAGAAGGACAGGAAGAGCCAATGGTCATGGTGACTCCCATCGGGCCAGGCCTACTGAGTAGGTTAATGTTTATTTTAAGAAAGGTGAGCACAGACCCCAGCAGCCAGATTGAGACATGAGAACAGCCTACAGCCTCAGAAACACTGACATGCACCGACCTGATGTCAAGTGGACCGGGTTGAATCCACAGCAGGTCCCCTGAAACTGTGCAGACTAGAAGACATCACTGCTCTGATGGCCGTTTTCTCTCCTGTCTGGCAAGTAAAGGCTCATTTATGCTTCAAGTTTGTGCTAAAATAGAGACGTACCTTATCAACGTTCTAATCGTCACTGCCCTCATGCTTTTATGCGTCCTTTACGTTGGAATGGACATTGAGCAAAACATCCTCTAGAGGACGTCACTTAATTTCTTTTTGACAAGAACAAACATGGTGACGACAGAGGAGATAACAGTCCTACTTCTGTTGAGAAGGAGGCAAAAATGGCGGGCAGCGTTGTAGACGGCGGTGGTCTCTGAGACACTAAAGACGTCCCAGAGTGTGGATGGAGAATTCCACACATTGGTTCGACAGATGAGACAAAGTAACGACCAACGTCTCTTTCAGTATTTCAGGATGCCCGTCGGGGCTTCGATGACTCGCTCGCTCCTGATATTCACGGCACTCTTTGTGTCTGGTGCCCGACACTGCCCCCACGATTTCAGGTGGTACTGCAACGTTTGGTCTGTATCTGTACACATTCATAAGCTTGCAGAGTACGGACAGAAAAACGGACAAAATGTACGCATACGGACAGAAGGCTCCTTCAGTATGCGTATCTAACGAAGAGCATAAATGAGCCTTAAGCCTGCTTTTATGTTTTATTTTGAAGTTATAACTTGTCAGTGTGTGTAAGTCACAAACTTAATAGCAGAAGTGTCAGTGTGAGTCGTTGAGGGTAGATCTCAAGCTCATGATAACATTATTGTTAGTGCAGGTAGGCCCTGCTGTTAAGTCGTGATCTAGGCTACCTAGATTGATGATGTAAACAACTTTAGCTCACTAGGCGTCAGCTGTATTTGAGACCAACAGGATTGATGGAGACTCAGGGAGAATTTAATAGAATAATGGGTAGATAATTCATGTCCACACTCCAACATAGTAGGTGGCATTAATACACCTTAACGCTGGTTGCCAACTGCCATAAGAACCCATAAAGAAGAAGAAGTTGTCACCAGCGGACTGCAGTTCCATACCACAATTTGACGGCTTTCACTGGCAATGCATCTATGGCTGCTGTTAATACAACGGCAACGACATAAAAGTCTACTGTAAGGGGCTATTTCCATCCTTTTATATATATATATATATATATATATATATATATATATATATATATATATATAAATAAAAAATTCCCATTTATATATATATATATATATATACTGTATATATGGGTATTTTTCTTGCATGATCTTGTGTTATTATGAGAATTTAGCTGCTGTGCAAGATAATGGGCTGGGGTAACACGAGTCTGTGGATTTTTAGTCCCAGAAAGACAGTATCAACAGAGTGGGTGGAGAAGGGAATGAATCAGCTGCTCTGTAAACTGCACTGCACTACTACTTATTTTTCTATTCCATTGACTCCATTGAATTCTGAACACTTAAACTGAGAACCAAGATAACCAAGATATCACATGGAAAATGATCCATGAGCCTTGAATTTTAATCACAGATGATTTTGCACAGAAGAAGGTAAGAAGAAATGGTCAGGCTCATTGTAAGACAGCTCAGTGTGTGTTTGTGTTTATGGCTGCTTTAAAGCTGCAGTGTGCAAGTCTGGCAGATCAAGTTGACTCAGTCCAATTTTGAATGTTTACAACTCTCACGACCTTCCCCCTCTACTACCGAGCTCCTCTGCTCCCTCCCATCGAGTGCTCATCAGTGCGTGCGCACCAGATTCCTGTGAACACGCCCGTGTCTTCTCTTATCGATAAACATCATGGAGTACACGCTACACAGAGGTACGCTGGCTAACTTACTCATAGATAGCAACTGCTAACGTCATTGGCAGGCTCTATGATCAGTGCTTTCATCAGTGAAACTAGCTTTTCAATGAACAAATGATTGTAAGTCTTAATGAAAAACACACAGGAAAAACTCAGACAGGTACCCGTCTAATTAGTCAGCTACACATTGAGGCAACAGATACTGAAGTGGCACTGGGTATGAATCCTTAGGGCTTTATTGATAACACTGTGTCTGTTGTATTGAGTACAGAGAAGTGTCAGTTTCACAGATGAATTTTCTGCCCACTGCTCTCACCTTTATGCTTAGTTCTTCAATGTAAGAAGAGTCTCCATCTGCTCAGATTATGGGATTGGCTGACAAGTAAGTAAGTGTAAGTCCATGGATCAACTTTCTCTGAGACTGTACCACCAGCCAGTAGAACACACGCACAACCCACAGAAAAGTATTCCCTCTGTCCATATCTAGGAATCTTTGAAAATCCAAATTAAGGTCTGACCGATACAGAGTTACTAACGATATCGATTTTAAAATTTACAAATTACCAATACATAGGCCTGTATGGTGAATTTTTGAGCTTGAATGAAAATAGAAATTTACTATTGTGCAACAAATTTACACCAATATGATTCTGCAAAGGTTCTCACAAGGCTGCGTTCCAAACAAATAATGTATTACAACCAATTCTAGAAATCAAAACAGAGAAAATAAAGAATAGATCAAAATAAAATAGCTATTCTAAATCACCCGAAGCATTGTTTTCTACATAAATTTTCATATTGCAAAACATACACTGATACAGATGGATTCAGTTATATCTGAATGGACCGATAATATTGGCTGACTGGTATCAGTCTGGATCTAATCAAAATAAGAAAATAAAGAGAAATATCACTGAATTATCCCCAAGCTTTTAAAAACAGCATTGAGGTGTGGGATCTCGGCCGTCTAACCAACTCAGCTTCAACTAATAATGCACACAGACACAGCGTGGGTTGACAACGGGAGATAAACCTTTTTTTTAGGTGGCTACTCATTTCCACTTGGCTTCAAGCATCCATGTGGGGTATTTGGTGAGAAAAATGTTAAGGTCAGATAAAGGTTTTGAAAACATCCCTTCTTAACAATGAAAATGTGTTACTGAGATAAAATTTAGAGATACACTACTGTGCAAAAGTTTTAGGCTACCAAGGTGAGGTTGTGGAAGACAGTTTGGTGTCACAGGTCATACACCATGGCAAGACTGAGCACAGCAACAAGACACAAGGTAGCTCTACTGCATCAGCAAAGTCTCTCCAAACAGATATCAAAGCAGACTGGGGTTTCAAGATGTGCTGCTCAAACTCTTTAGAAGAAGAACAAAGAAACAGGTAACGTTAAGTGATCGGCCAAGGAAACTTAGTGCAGCAGATGAAAGACACATCAAGCTTATTTCTCTTCAAAATATGAAGATGTGCAGCAGTGCCGTGAGCACAGAACTGGCAGAAACCAGTGGGACCCAGGTCCACCCATCTACTGTCCCGAGGAGTCTGGACAGAAGTGGTCTTCATGGAAGAGTTGTAGCCAAAAAGCCAAACCTCCGACATGGAAACAAGGCCAAGAGACTCAACTATGCATGAAAACATAGGAACTGGGGTACAGAAAAATGGCAGCAGGGTCTCTGGACTCATCTCATCTCATCTCATTTCATCTTCAACCGCTTATCCGGGGTCGGGTCACGGGGGCAGCAGCTTTAGCAGGGGACCCCAAACTTCCCTTTCCCGGGCCACATTAACCAGCTCTAACTGGGAGATCCCGAGGTGTTCCAAGGCCAGTGTGGAGATATAATCTCTCCACCTAGTCCTGGGTCTTCCCCGAGGCCTCCTCCCAGCTTGACGTGCCTGGAACACCTCCCTAGGGAGGCGCCAAGGGGGCATCCTTACTAGATGCCCGAACCACCTCAACTGGCTCCTTTCAACGCGAAGGAGCAGCGGCTCTACTCCGAGTTCCTCACGGATGGCTGAACTTCTCACCCTTTCTCTAAGGGAGACTCTAGCCACCCTCCTGAGAAAACCCATTTTGGCCGCTTGTACCCGCGACCTCGTTCTTTCGGTGATGACCCAGCTTTCATGACCATAAGTGAGGGTAGGAACTAAGATTGACCGGTAGTTCGAGAGCTTTGCCTTCCGGCTCAGCTCTCTTTTTGTCACAACGGTGCGGTAGAGAGACTGCAACACTGCTGATCCTCACACTCGGCTGCGAACCGATCCAGTGAGTGCTGAAGGTTACCCTCCGACGATGCCATCAGGACCACATCATCTGCAAAAAGCAGAGACGAGATCCTCAGCCCACCAAACTGCAACCCCTCCCCTTCACGATTACGCCTCGATATCCTGTCCATGAAAATCACAAACAGGACTGGTGACAAAGCGCACCCCTGCCGGAGGCCAACCCCCACCGGGAACGAATCCGACTTACTGCCGAGGATCTGGACACAGCTCTCGCTTTGGGTGTACAGAGTGATCCCCTCACCCCATACTGCCGCAGCACCTCCCACAGTATCTCCCGAGGGACCCGGTCATATGCCTTCTCCAAATCCACAAAGCACATGTAGACTGGATGGGCATACTCCCAGACCCCTTCCAGGATCCTTGCGAGAGTGAAGAGCTGGTCCGTTGTTCCAGGTCCAGGACAGAATCCGCATTGTTCCTCTTCAATCTGAGGTTCCACTATAGGACGAACCCTCCTTTCCAGCACCTTGGAGTAGACTTTACCAGGGAGGCTGAGTAGTGTGATACCCCTGTAATTGGCACACACCCTCTGGTCCCCCTTTTTAAATAGAGGAACCACCACCCTGGTCTGCCACTCCCTTGGCACTCTCCCAGACTTCCACGCAATGTTGAAGAGACGTGTCAACAAAGACAGCCCCTCCAACCCAAAGCTTTCAGCATTTCTGGATGAATCTTATCAATCCCTGGGGCTTTGCCACTGTGGAGTTGTTTGACTACCTCAGTGACTTCCGCCAGAGATATTGACAATGATTCCCCATCAGCCTCCAGCTCTGCCTCTACAAAAGAGGATCTCTGGACTGATGAGTCCAAATGTGAAATATTTGGCTGTGGCAGAAGGCAGTTTGTTCACCGAAGGGCTGGAGAGCGCAACAATAATGAGTGCCTGCAGGAAACAGTGAAGCATGGTGGAGGTTCATGAAAGTTTGGGGCTGCATTTATCCAATGGAGTTAAAGATTTGGTCAGGATTAATGGTGTCCTCAATGCTGAGAAACACCGGCAGATACTAATCCATCATCCATTGGCCTCAAGTATATTCTGCAGCAGGACAACAAGCCTGAACAAACAGCCAATGTTATTAAGAACTTTCTTCAGTGTAAAGAAGAAAAAGAAGTCCTGATGAAGTGATGGTGTGGCCCACCAGAGCCCTGACCTCAACATTATCCAGTCTGTCTGGGATCACATGAAGAGACAGAAGGATTTGAGGAAGCCTACATCCGCAGAAGATGTTTGGAACAACCTTTGAGCAGAGTTCCTTCAAAAACTGTGTGAGTGAACCTAGAAGAATTGATGCTGTTCTGAAGGCAAAGGGTGGTCGCACCAAATATTGATTTGATTTACAGTTTTCTTCTGTTCAGTCACTACATGTTGATAATTGATGAAAATAAACTATTAACACTTCCATTTTTGAAAGCATTCTTAGTTTACACCATTTTCCCACACCTGCTTAAAATTTTTGAACAGTAGTGTATGTACTGAAATCTCTGAGGTTTGGTGTCATTCCTGACAATCCATATGACAATGGCAATCCTTTACCTGCTCAAGAGAAACTGCTCAGTCCACAACAGCTGAAGACTGAAGTCTACTGTGTGTACAGAGGGGTTCTTAATTAAACTGTCTGGTACAGTAAGAGCTAACAACAAAGATATATTATCTGTTTTTTCTGAAAACATGACAGCTGCTCAGATCATTTCACTTTCATTGAATACTCCCATTACACCTAATGACACTGTCAAACTGACAGTGTACAATCAAGCTGAATAAAGCCTTGATTAGTGAGTTCACTTTATGTAATGGAGTGTTTGTCTGGAATGAATAACCTGCACAATCAGCTACTAATGCTGCAGTCTAACCTCAGATTATCGCTTTCCAAACTGACTGATTCCCACGCTGCATAAGTTTAGTTTACCGTCAATCACTTTGTAGACCTTTGTGTTTTCACTTGGGCTTTCATAAGAAACGTTTGGAGAAGACCATACTTCTACATACTACATTCTAACAGGTGGACTTACCACAGTTAGCACAGTTCCTTTTCTTTCTGCACAGTTATCAAGCATATGGCAACTTGGTGAATACGGCAAAAGTAGGTGTGCCTTGTGTCAAGTCGCATCTTAATATCATATATCAACATCACATTTATATTCAAGCATGCAGGGCTTCACAGGACATTTGACAGAAGAAAAGCTGGATTTCTAAAATATTCTTCAGGAATCCAAGATGAATGTCAGAGAAGCTTCAGAAAGCAACCCCTGAGGAGCAACCCTGAAGCCCTGGTACTGGTAAGAAGCACAAAAGTGAAGCTAACGTCTCCCTGAGCTAATGAGTTTACCACAGAGCTGCAGATCACATCTTACAGACAGATTTACCCTACTGCCGTAATCACCTTAGGACACCAGCCCACCTTGTGGAACCCAGTCACATAAAATCACTGTTTTGAATAAAAAGGCTCAGTAAACATCACTGAAACTGTTTCAATGTTTGGGATTATTTTCTGCTCTGACTTTGGCGCTGCTTTCTCTTTTTAACCAGGAAAGACATGTGGCTGACATCTCTAGAAAAAGGATGAGGCATAGAGAAGAGTGGGCCTGAAGAAGCAGCTTAGTATTTAGGTTCTTGGAATCAGGGCTACATTATGCTTGTTGGAATGCCAGAGGAAGCAGTGCCGTGTCAGTTCAGAGACTAATCCCTACAAAAAGCAAGTGAGGATAATTTTATCTTCTCTTTCAATGATTGCAAGTGAACCAGTAGAGTTTATGTTCATGTAATTGACCAGGAATGTGTGCTTTCATGTATTTCATTGGCCATCACATCGCCTCGCTAAATAATGTTTCATCGTGTTGTAACAAAAGTTTTGTAGTGACGACAAATCGCATTGTTTGCCAGGTTGCTCAGTATCATGATACCTGCTGTTCCAGTAGAGGGGTCTCATTGGATGAATGAGGAGGCTGTGTTTTTAATGAAGCAGTGCTAATTTCAGTATAGTCATAACAGTGATGAGTCAGTTATTCATTTGAATGAATTTACTGTAAATTAATTGCCAAAAATGTTTAATAATGAATTCATCTTTCAAGTATTAAAGTTGAAGTCGGTAACTTCCTATGAAAAATCAAACATAAATCAATATTCTGTTACTGCATATGTCTTGATTGTTGCAAAGCACTGCAGATGTTCTGGCTGCAGGTAAGAGAGGACATTTTTAACATTTACAACTTGCATGCAGTTGAATGGAAGATGCACAAAATGAGGTTGGGATGTCCATTAAGAAGGAGGAAGTATGCAGTGACGGCAGTGATTTCAGCAGGGAGATGCCAGTGCGTAGGACCACTCCCCTAAGAAGACTCAAACTGAATACTGCCAGACATGTACGTATAAAAAAGACTGTTGTCGTCAAGGAACAGGTACAGGTGTGCAAGTACAGCATTATGGGGCGTTTACACCAAATGCGAATGACTCGAATTGAGCGACAACTCTACATTGAAAGTCAATGTAAATGGCGCAATGACACGTGATTCAGGCGGAGGCGGCGCAATTGGAGCGTCAGCGCATCTGCCACGTCTGAAGCAACGTGAATTTTCAGGCGACATCACGCTGCGACAGCCAATCAGCGTTGAGATTGCAGTAAGCGCCATAATTCTTAGTGTAACATCCAGGGGCTCACCAAAGCCACTATTGTTGCAGTCCTTGGGGGAAACGAGTCTGTTTATGTGGATATAATATAATGGATATAACTATGAACTATTCTGCTGGAAATCCAGAAGACGAAGAAGAAAGCCGTCAGTGCAGAGTGAAACTGAGGAGGAGACCGTCAACACCTGTACAGCTTCAGAGGTTAAATCACTGACGACCTGATCTCACTACAGCACAACAGCTCTTTAAAGAGCCACACACTTTCTCTGAGAGCTCATTTCTGTCCTTTTAAAAGCATTCAGACCCCTGGTTAGCACTAGCATCACTTCCATTTAGCACAACAGCGGAGTAGGCTGAGCCGGGGGTTAGCTTCAGTTAGCTAGCCCCCTCAGCTGCTACCTGCGTTTGAAGCGATGAAGCGATGATCAAAAATGTGACAAATGTGAGCAAGCGACCCGATACAAGCATCTGAAGCGATTGTATTCTATCATTTGCATTTGGTGAACACAACCCATTAGAGGTTCGTAAAGCCTAGGTCTAATCCATGATCGGTTTTCTTAACCATTAGGGTAGGGCTAGAAAAATATGAGCATCACATTAATGGATATTGTAAAACACTACAACAACATAGAAGTACATATATTGTCTTTATTTTATTAATGTAAATAATAGAATTAGGCCAACTCCAAGTGCAACAAGCTTGTCAAAAAATAATCCTTGTTAAATGAACAAACCTGTGAACCAGACGTTTTCACTCAATTATTGGACTAAAGTAAAGTTTGAGGCTCTTGTCCTTTACTTGAGTATTTTATTTACATGCTACTTTATACTTCTGCTCCACTACAAATCAGTGGAAATATTCTACTTTTTACTGCACTACATTTATCTGATTACTTCAGTTACTAGTTGCTTTACCTACTGAGATTTTTACACATGAAACATATTAGAGGTTCATAAAATATTGTGTAATTCCCAACAGTATATAGGCTTACAAGTACATATGAAACATTAGTTTATTCATCAAGAACTTGACTGACAAAAATGAACTTAACATAAATGCAGAGTATTTTTTACAGTTCAGCAGTAAAGTGGTGTTGAAATTAGCAGGATTTTTCTTAAAATGCTGTATCAAGTTAAACTCTACACACTGATATACAGTGGCTGCAGTGTAAACACAAGCGTCACAGTGACAGTTAGAAACAAAATATTCTCTGTCCATTCGCTGGTGAATTGACATTTTTTCTTTGTCAACTTTTTCGTTTTCTCAGAGTAGAAAGAGACATTGATTTGGTGATTTAGACTGAACATTGCAAGAACACCAACAGAGCAGAGCTTGGTGAGCTGTCGGTGAGGATTCAGAAACCCACGCCGGTATTTGACGCTCTGAGACAGTTGCTCTGAGACAGTTGCTCTGAGACGTGAGAGACGACAGGAGTCAACATCGGCCACAATTTTTTTTTTTAAGATGAATTTTTTGGCGTTTTCATGCCTTTACCCCTTATATCCTTGCAAAGACTAGAGAACTGTCGCCTGGTGCGATCGGCCTGGGCAGTTCGCTCAAGCGCCTGTAGAGCAGCTGTGCCAAACATCTCCCCAAGTTCCACCGGATCCTGGCGAAGGGTCCGCCCTTAGTTTCGGACAAGGGTGACTGCACGAGAGTGAACATCAAACCCCCCAGTTCCCTTGACATTAAGGCAAAAGCCTGCAGGGAATGCGATAGGGCGAGCATAAGATGTGAGAGTGAATTGCCAATACGACCCATCTGTACCGCCGTGCCATAGGCCTTATACAGAAGGTCACCCGTGACCCGACATTGCAGGCGAGGGTACCTAGCATCTGGTCTTAGAAGGATTAACCTGCAAAACGAGAAGATGAAAAGGAAGTGATCTCGTGGATGACACCGCAACTTATACCAGCGCCGGGGGTCATCCGAGGTCACAGGTGCCTTTGTTGATATCAATACTCGACCTGCACATGCGCGGGACAGAAGGTTTTCAGTGTTAAGCACCTCTGGCGGTCAGTAAGGATCATATAGAACTAATGAACACACCGCCATTATTTCATAGTTTGTTTTTTACTTGTTATAATTATAACATTTGTACACGGGTATATGGGAGGTGGGGGTACGTTACGTTGTTGTGTGCTATGACTATATTAACTGTGATCTATTCTATTTTCATACTTAGCATCCATTCCTCATGTCAACTACCACCTTAAAAGTTGAATATGTAGAATCTTTATTAAAAGATATATTTAAATAAAAATAAAATACACCCAAAGGGTTTTTTTAAGGGGTACCGAATGAAAGTATTGCTTTTCCATAAAAAATATAATTAGTCTGATTCAATATTTTAAAAACTTTTAGACAGGTTTGACAATGACTTTCTGCCCCGTTCTGTTTCCATGGTAGCAGCCAATAGCGCTGGGCGTTGCTGGTTGCCAAGATTGTCTGTTGTTGCTACAGAAACAAGAATCATGTTGAGTTGAGAGCTAGCTATTGGATTCCACAGCACTCACAGAAAGACTTCCAGGTGAAGACTGGCTAACGTTAAATACTGTTGTAAATGAAGTGATTAGTCCAAATGAGTGGTTCCGCTGTTTGATTAATCCCTGTCATGCTCTGCAACGAACCTGGCAACACGACTGCTGGAATTATTTTTTGTTGTTGTGACAACGATCTTGAGACACTAGATGTGTTCTGCTCATTCTCCATATTCAATCTTTAAACTATGAAACATTTTACAATTTAAATTTAAGTTTTTTTTAACATTCAAAATTAAGTCTACCAGAACAAATTTGATTATTAAAATCTGCAAAACTAAGCCTGTAATATTAACCTCAAGTTACAAGCAAGGTTTATGAATATAGCTTTATACAGGTTGTTTAAAAATCAAAAAAAATTAACATGGTGATGTGATATGAAGGAAAATCTAAGTTAATAATTTTGTTCAAATAAATTACAAATACAAAGTTTTGCCAACAGTAAGAGAGTGGACAGAGAGTAGCCCACACTCCATCCCTGTTTGATGAGAATGCGTCAAATCGAGCAAAATACTGGTAACACTGTACAAATACGTGGTTTTACACTTGTTGGTGTTGAGTGTTTTAGTCACATCAGTGTGCAGTAGCTGCTGCTACTGTATTTCCACTTACAGGGATGTTCAAATCATTTATGAGGGGCAGTGCACATTAATTAACATTTGCCTGTAAATTTGCCAGTCATCCAAGATTTAATCAGTATTTCCTTCCCATAATTGCTATTGGCTTGACCTGCAATGATGCCACTGAGGCCTGATAAAGGTCTTCCGTCAAATGACACAGCTTGTTGAGCTACTAAAGATGTTTTTAGGTTATCTTCTCCATCCCCAAGTAGCTGAATTTGTTCTTCCTCCCACATAGTTGATATGACTCACACAATGTTAACTGTACAAGGGAAAGGGAAATTTCACTGATGGCATGGTAACCATAGTTTTGCAGGATAAAATTATCTTCACTATAATAGGAGATAAGACTTGTTATATAAATAAAAACCTACAATAATAAATATTTCTAAACACACAACTGACTTCAGCTAAGTAATACTAATCATAAACATTAATTTGTCACACAATGTGTTTTATTTGAAAAAGAATAACTGTAATTTTGCCATGCCTGTGTAGAATATATGGTCTGTCACATGTTTATTTAGTCTTATTTCTACATTTGTAAATTAAGATTTGTACTTGAAAAGGTTACCAAGGCCGTAATACAGAACCTGTGTGCAGGCAGCAGGAAGACCCAGCCTGTTCTGTCCAAAAACAGTCCACACATCTATAGTTCAACTGTAAGTACAACTCACACAGTAACACATGGAGCTTGACAATACTGACCAGTGTACTAGCACCAGTTCAATGTTAACTAGGAGAAAGGGTTTTATCAGAGTCCATTCCTCCTGAAATCCAATCTCCAGGAAACATCTAGAACATGCAGCTATGCAATAAACTGTGGCAGATATTGTGAAAGGCCTGAAGTCTAAAATGCTGATGTTCTCTGCAGCATCAGTACCCTCACTCTACAACAGATGTCACTGAAAAAAAAATCACTCTTATGTAACGTTATTTACTCACAACATGAATGGCACTAACACGCTCTGATGAACTCATACATTTCAGTGATCCCTGCCTGGAAGTCACAGCTTGTGGATGATCCAGCAGCAGCAGCAGTCTCTACTGAGGTTAGAGCTTTTTCCCCCAGCCATGTTTAGGGAGATCAAACCACAGAGCTGCATTACACAGAGAAAGTGCAACTTGTTTCTGCTCATGGGGGAATAGTCGGGTCTCTGTAAATCATGAATTAGTCACAGAAGGCGCGTTTCCATTAAGGTCTAATGTGGCCGCTTGGAGAATTTCAGGCCAGGCCCTCTAAAATGGTCGTTCACTTGCCGTGTTTCCATCACAAAAAAAGGCCCCAGAGGGATTTAGGAGACTCTGGAGGTGACGTACCACTCTGAATGGGTTTAAATCGTCGGTGATCAGCTGATCAGTGATACAGCGGTGCGACGCTCTTCCTCAAGAGAAATACAGAACAGTTGTAGTTTGATTCAAGGTGACGCGTATGATTCACGTCAATTTATGTAAAAGTAACATGAAAGAAAACACTCCACCTTAAAAATCCTGGGCGCTGTAAAAGTATAAAAGACAGGCTGTCACCCCGTTGCATTACGGTGTGTGTGTGTGTGTGTGTAAATGGGAGAGAGAAAGAGGGAACATGCAGCAAAGGGCCACAGGTCAGAGTCCAACCCGGCCCCTGCAGCACTCATTTTAACAAGCCCGTGTAAGGATGTGCTGTGTTCTTCTTCACCACAGGATTAAAGTGTCTGCTCTACTTCACCATGTTGTTGTAGCGTCTGTAAGACCCACGTTACATCCTGCTGAGAGCTACATCCAATCAGCAACCAGGCTTCTCTCAGGGGAGAAAAAACAGCACTGCTCTCTCAATCGAGCGACTCACATGCAAATTAGGGGCGTTTGGCGAGACAGATAGCCTTATTCCATGTATTCGACCTTAGTGGAAATGCAACTATTGTAAAACACATGCAGGAAGTGGGGAGTAGTAATGATAGCTTTGTCAATGTTAGCGTACCGCTACAAATGACTGGAATGGCACAGAAAACTGTATCTTATGTGGTTCAGTGACGTTTGGCTGATAATTTTACTGAGAACAACTGGCAGCAACTGAATAGGGCTGCACCATTCTTAATAAAAGGAGAATCAACATTCTTCTAGGGGGTGAACTGAGATCACAATTCTCTCATTATCATTACTTTGTCCTACAAATAAACAAATCGACTATTTTATTTAAGTTCACCTGAGAAGATCAGCGTCACAAAGCAGAATTAAAATAATGGTTGATGATGGTTTGATATACCATCTTAAATCCTAAATATCAATATTTCTGTGTAAACTTCATGGGCCAGACTGAACTGTGGATGTGGGCTGAACACCCACGCAAATACTCGTTTTTTTTTTTTAAACCTCCCCCGGTAACTCTGCGTTTAATGTCACAATGCTATGAATTGTGGGTAATTCCCTCAGGTAAAGTCTGCAGAAATATGGACTTACAGAAAGTGTTGATAAAGGGCTCAAAATGTCTGCTAGAGAGCCCTCATGTACTTAATGATTTGACAGTGGGTCAGACCTCTGCAATTTACCTTTAAAGTGTGTGAGTGTAGAGATTGTGATTCAACCTGACAGACTCCGTCCAAATCAGTCGTCACCAGAGCTGTTGACTCACAAAAAAAGGACAAAATTTTGTATTTTAATAGTTTCCCCTCCTCTCCAGCATATCACCTATTTCCTCCCTGCAGTCGTGCAATTGATGCTTACACATTGATTGATAAAACTATCTATCTTAATACAATGTTTTTGCAAAGAATGCTCCAACTGTATAGTTTAATGAGTAGGGTAGGGTTTTGAAAATCTGGTTACAAATCCGATCATCGGCTCCAAATTTAACATACGAGAGTTTTGCTTTCCCTAGTGACCAGCTCACCACCAGACTTCCAGGCGCATGTTGCGTTGCAGCCATGGAGCACAGTAAGCAGCACTCAAAGTGTACCTTCATTTTTCATTGAAAAATCCTGGGTTGGGAGCCACCTAGACAGCTCCGTGCGTAATTACGCGGTTATAACACGACTCTGAATAAAGTGTCTCTGTCTCCAAAGGCTGCAGTGTTTCACTGGAATTCATAAATGAGCGGCTAATTACTGGTAATTGCCCCGAACACCCCGGTTAATGTCAGCCTGCATGCAAGTCTTTAAAACCTGCACTGTTGAAACAGAGCAGCTAATATTGGTAGCAGAACAACAAGTTAGTGACTGTCCTCCAACTTCCCTCTGTTGATCACAGCAACTGAGCGTGAGGAGAGGAAAAGAGAAAAGAGAGCATGAATGACAGAGAAACACAGTAAAGGCTCTCACACTGACTGTGAATTCACACCAAAAGTGATGGAGGCAATGAAAGCCTCAAGCAGCCATTCAAAACCAATGTAAATTACATGATGACATGCGATGTTGTTCCCAGCGGCGTGATTCGGGCGATGAGAGCGAAGTGACGAAGCATTGCTCGGGTCCATCGCCTCAGTGTGTGTGACATCGTGTGATGCTGTGCAGCTACAGCCAATCAGCATTGAGATTGCGGTTGAAATCAATTATATCCACAGGAACCGACTAGTTTCCCTCAAGGACTGCAACAATAGCAGCTTTGGTGAGCCCCTGGATGTCACAGAGAAGTTTGATGATGCTTACCGCAATCTTAACGCTGATTGGCTGTCGCAATATTTTTTAACTCTATTCACATCAGTTCAGACGCTCTAAGACACTCCATTCACGCCACCTCCGCCTAAATCATTTGTCATCGCACCATTTGCATTGATTTTCAATGTAGAGTTGTCGGTCAATTTGCATCATTCGTGTTTGGTGTGAACGCCCTATAAATCATCACAGAAAAATAGAAAACAATATAAATCAACTTTACTCTGTGAAAAAAAGCATATGACCATCTTCTACTCCACCCTTCAAAGTATCGGAATTAAGAATCGATAAGAACCGGAATCGAAAGGAAGAATTGGAATTGGCAAGTGAAACGCTGCACTGAAGGTTCAGACACAATTCAGAGACAGTTCAGAACAAGTTACATGCAATGTATATTGTGGAAAACATGTTGCTTCTGGTAATTTGACATCAGCAGGTGTGTTGTTATGCTGAAATTGCAATTGTTTTCAGACAGTATATTTTTCTTTCCGGTATGGCGTACCCCCCTCCAAATCTTTATTAGTACACCGTACTGGCTAACTGTCACCCCTGAGTGTGAGACAGAGCAAGATGTAAATGTTCTTCTTAGGCTAAAGCAATTAACGTTGTTAATGCAAGGTGGATGAGTTCTGCCTCTGCCAACAAAAACAAAGACTGGGTCCCTGCCAAAATGGTGAATACCATGATATCAGGGGCGGGGCATTGTGTCGTGACGACACATTCTCATTCTCAATACTGGGGCAGATCATTACCACATCATCCTGCCACTGCCGAGGACTGTTAAATTGATTGTTGAATCTGTCTCCTTAGCTAGCTTTTCTTACCCTCCAGCAATGACTATGTGCAGCATTCGTTCATTAATTAATCTCAAGGAAGGAGAATTACTGTAACCATTTAATGTCCCACTTCAGTGCTGTGTACAACAGAATAATGAGAACACTCGCCTTTGTTTTCAGGGGTGGTAAAGTAGAAAGGTTTAAAATCCCTAATCTGATTGGGGCAGCCATCTGGAAGACCTCCCCCCACACACATTATTACACAGACACATACCCCCTCCCCATCCTTGTATTCACCTCACCCGTTAACCCTAATGTGACCAATCAGTTTAACAGGCATCTTCAGGCCTACTGTGTGTATTTGTGAGTGACACTAAGAGAGTGTGTGCGCATTTTCTCCAGCTGACACTTGTGACAGGCAGGCATTCTCTCTCAGACACAGTTGGAAAGATTGTCCTCTCCAACATGATTTCAGTGACTGCAACTGCTCCTGCAGGATTTATTTACATGGATACATGAAAAAAACAACTGTACAAGTATATGTTATACTATTTCATTTGAGAAAAAGGCACTTGGATCCAGAAGGATAAGGATGGAATGAAGGCTGTGATTGGCTGACAAATTCATTTCAAGAGGAACGGGTTCAGTGATAGGATTTTTCCTAAAACCCAAAAAATCACTAGCAGACCAAAATGTCATTAGTCCATTGGTCGCAGGAAAAAAACCTAACACGGCAGGTCCCCTGGCTGTACATCGCGGTTAGACAGTTAACAGTTAATAGCTAATCATGTTGGGAAAGACGTCTAAAATATGGGATCACTTTGAAAAGAACAAGGATGAGCCCAAGGTCACATGCAAACTTTGCAAGAAAAACTTTGCCATCACTCATCCACGACGAACACGACCTACCACGATAAACATGTACGTAACATTAGACGAACATGACCTACCACCTTAAACATGTAAGTAACATTAGACGAACATGACCTACCACCTTAAACATGTAAGTAACGTTAGACGAACATGACCTGCCACCTTAAACATGTAAGTAACGTTAGACGAACATGACCTACCACCTTAAACATGTAAGTAACGTTAGATGAACAAGACCTAACACCTTAAACATGTAAGTAACATTGGATGAACATTACCTACCACCTTAAACATTTAAGTAACGTTAGACGAACATGACCTTCCACCTTAAACATGTAAGTAACGTTAGACGAACATGACCTACCACCTTAAACATGTAAGTAACGTTAGCCTAGCTACTTTCCCATGGCTGCCCAAAGTTTGAAAGCTGAGATAAATACATTTCAATATTGTCTGAAATAATTTGGCGGTGTCAATAACAGGCGGTAGAATTATAGCGCTGGCTGTGCGCACTTGTAATATAATGGTTATTTATTATGTTGAGTTCTGTTATTCAGTCCCTGAGGCTATACTTGTTGGGGGTGGATTATATATATGCCAATACTCTTTCAACTAAGTCAAAAAACGCTGATTGTCTTTCACATTGTAACAAAGTCTTTCCCCATGTGTTCCTCATCAAAATGATTATTAAAAAAATGTGCAGCTCTAATTTCAAGTACATATTACTTATACAAACATACAAACTTCACAAGTTGTTTTAGCCCTGCACCAAACTCAGCTTTGATGCAGTGTAGCAACGTCAACTGCTCTGCCCCCTAACCTTACCTTTGTTTCTACAGACTGAAGTACTGAACCAGCTTTCATCTCTGTTAGGTCACTACTTAGTGTAGTAATGCAGCATAGCCTACACACTATTAATTATCCATGCTCACTTTAGACACACACACTCATTTCAAATGAAAGATTACATGGTAAACCGCACATACACAGCCTCTTGACCTCACTCTCACTGTCAAAGAGCGCTAAAACCAATCCTGGAAAATAACAGGAACCTAATGAAAACTCATTGTTGAGTGAATCAATACTGCAACACATTCAATAATCATTTCACATTTCTCACAGCACAGAAACGCTGGCCCAAATCATTTTTTATAATAATACAATATCTTATCCATATCAATGGGCAGTTTTTAGCCCTAAGCACATTTGTTACATCCACATTTTAAGTTTTTAAGGTACAATCTTTGTTTTTACAAGTTTTGGTGGTGAGGTACTTTACATTTGTATTACAGACTATGCCTTATTGTCTACTAAAAATCATGAATATAACAATACATCAATAGTGTGTTTGGATGTGCTTTTTATACTGTAAGTCTTAGCCAATCTCCACGGAAAGCATTGGTGACATCCATTACTCGTGTGTACAGAACAGATGCTCTTCCATTTTTTGACATATCAGTTCACACTGACTGTAAAACGACCCTCCCCCGAACCCCTGGGTTTCTTTATGCTTAAAGTCTATTTTGTAATCTGCATAGGCAGCTGTTCAGATCACACAGACATCCCGTTGTATATGTGATTTTACCTTATCAACTGTATCTACATTGATTAATTAAGATTCCCAGTCTGTGAGTGTGTGTCTGCACTCACTACAGAAGGCAGGGAAATAAGAATAAATCAATACATAAACACTGTTGATTTCTTCCCATGGAGCTGGCATGAAAACTGTTTTGGTTCAGTACATTTATGCTGGCACAGGGCTCCAGACTCACTCACAGGAGCACTGTGGCCCCCAACTGAAAATTTTAGAGGCGCAATCAGAAATTGTAAATCAACATGCTAACCAAATATTCACATCTCTCCTAATGTTCACTGTATTACTAACAATAATCATGTAAAATGAATACTCCATCTCCTCTCTTCATGTCAGAGTTTTAGACTGCAGAGTGAGACAGAATGACAGCAAAGTGTTTACCTTCATTTCAGAGTTTTAGACTGCAGAGTGAGACAGAATGACAGTAAAGTGTTTACCTTCATGTCAGAGTTTTATACTGCAGAGTGAGACAGAATGACAGTAAAGTGTTTACCTTCATGTCAGAGTTTTATACTGCAGAGTGAGACAGAATGACAGTAAAGTGTTTACCTTCATGTCAGAGTTTTATACTGCAGAGTGAGACAACATGACAGTAAAGTGTTTACCTTCATGTCAGAGTTTTATACTGCAGAGTGAGACAGAATGACAGTAAAGTGTTTACCTTCATGTCAGAGTTTTATACTGCAGAGTGAGACAGAATGACAGTAAAGTGTTTACCTTCATGTCAGAGTTTTAGACTGCAGAGTGAGACAGAATGACAGTAAAGTGTTTACCTTCATGTCAGAGTTTTATACTGCAGAGTGAGACAGAATGACAGTAAAGTGTTTACCTTCATGTCAGAGTTTTATACTGCAGAGTGAGACAGAATGACAGTAAAGTGTTTACCTTCATGTCGAGTTTTAGACTGCAGAGTGAGTCTGAATGACAGTAAAGTGTTTACCTTCATGTCAGAGTTTTATACTGCAGAGAGAGACAGAATTACAGTAAAGTGTTTAACTTCATGTCAGAGTTTTATACTGCAGAGTGAGTCTGAATGACAGTAAAGTGTTTACCTTCATGTCAGAGTTTTAGACTGCAGAGTGAGACAGAATGACAGTAAAGTGTTTACCTTCATGTCAGAGTTTTATACTGCAGAGTGAGACAGAATGACAGTAAAGTGTTTACCTTCATGTCAGAGTTTTAGACTGCAGAGTGAGACAGAATGACAGTAAAGTGTTTACCTTCATGTCAGAGTTTTAGACTGCAGAGTGAGACAGAATGACAGTAAAGTGTTTACCCCCAGGTCAGAGTTTTATAGTGTGTGGTTACTGCCTGCTTCAAATCATGTTTTCAGGGGAGCGCATGTCTTATCAAGGGGAGCTGAGCTCCCCCGTAGTTCACACTGGATGAATTATATTTTCTATTTATATCTGTCAGTTCTGAAGACACTGATTAGACCCTTGTGCTGACAAGTAGATCAGCTAAATTAAATGCTAAAAAGCCTAAATACTAGCTGCTGAAAGCAACACAATGCAAAGTTAACAGAGCTCTGCTGTTAAAGCTGACAGCAGTAAAAGAGCAGGGGCCATAGAGACTTCATGTGAACTGACAGAGCAACACCTTCTCAGCTATGCTCTTTAAAGGGCCACAATATGACAACTGTACTAAAGAGTTACAAAGAATATATCTGACAGGAGGAAAAGTGTTGCCAAAATCATCCGTTATTGAAGGTATATAAAGTATCAAACTTTTTCAGTTTTAAAGCCGGATGAGAGTCATCACACAATGCCAACATCTAAATGCGAAAATGTGCTGCTTGTGTGTGCGTGTGTGCATGTGTGCATGCTTGCGTGCATGTGTGTGTGTGTGTGTGAGACAGCATTGAAACCATAAAAAATACTCCTGTGAATGTTCTCATTCGTCCAGGTCATCGTTATCCTCAAAGCAATTTCAGTCAAAAAACAACTAGACTGGTTGATTGTCTAGGAAGACGTTTCACCTCTCATCCAAGAGGCTTCATCAGTTCATGTACGCATCTGACCAGGCTGGGACTGGTCCAACTAACTGGTGTGGAGATCCAGGTATTTAACCTCTCACAAGGCCGATGATGTCACTGGAACCCTTTGTGCTCCAAAAGCCCACACCCGTCATTAGAGTGACAGTCGTTGGTGGGCAGTTGGTTTCGACTTCCTTAGTGCTCTATTGAGTCTGAACGACAGTCGTTGGGGTCACACGGGGCCATTTGTGAACAATTGTCCTTTGAGGTTAGATTGTTGAATCTCCTGGGAAGGGATGAAAGGGCAGCATTGTAAATTGGAGATAAGTGGTGTCTCAGGCCTCCTCCTCTGTTTAGCGATGGTTTTTCCACTGTTACATAGATGGCTTCTTTTACTCCTCTTTCAAACCATCTGTCCTCTCTGTCCAAGATTTGGAAAATACTGTCCTGAAGAGTTTGAGATCATGGGCGCACTCACACTGTCCTTCCGTACCGTGCCCAAACAGGTTTTATGGGTAAAGCCTAGTTCGTTTGACAAGTGTGAGTGCAACCGCTCCGCGCATAGTTGCAGCCAGCTGGCCGTCCACGGCCCATTTGAGAGAGGTGGGCTTTTGTAAAGCGTGTTTGCACATGTACGAGCACGAGCGTGCGCACGTGTACGAGCACGAGCACGAGGCCTACGGCAGCTCTGACGTCATTTTATGTGCGCCTGTTCGGACATATAAAAAAAAAAAAGACGGACTATGCGCGGACATTTAACAACAACAACAATGGTGGCGAAAGGTTCCCCGTTGTGATGTGGAGGTGGAGTGTTTACTGCAGATTTGGTCGGAAGAAAATATTTAAAAACAGTTGGACATGACGCAAAAACTCCGAGGTCTATGGAAAGATTTGTAAACAAAGCGACACATCGCGATGACGTCAATCAATGTGTGTGACGAGTTACAGCGTGATGACGGTTGGACAGGCAAGAAGCATTCGCGCGAGGCCCAGGCAGTGTGAGTACAAACGGTCTGGCCAGCAAGGGAGAGGGAGGGGGGGGACAAGTACCCTAAAGCCCGGGGCACGGTACGGGCGCACAGTGTGAGTGCGCCCTAAGTGTGTTCTGATCAAGGGGCGTGGAAGTAGGAACAATAGAACGTCTGAGACGAAGGATCTGAGTCTTTACTCCCCTGGCCCAATAACCATGCAAGTCACGAAACTTTACAGGTGAGTATTAGAGTCTGCGTTTAGAGAGTGCCGGAAGAAGGAGGGTTGTAATTAGGAAAGGGGTCCGACTTAGTGTTGGGGCTTGTGTGATCCCATCACATGATGATCTCTAGGTATCGTTGGGTTTTGGACTGTTGGTCGGACAAAGACATTTCTAGATCTCCTGGACTTTGAGAATAATTTGCCTTTTTCACCATTTTCTTCTTATTGTTTACTCTGGAAGTTAAGTTTATTTGGGTGGGGGGAAATCTATTTCTGTGGACCACCCAAATAAATTCTATAGGCTACATGGGGAAATAGTGTGTTTTTTTACTACTCAGTCAAGTGTAACAATACTCAACAATACTCAATATATTGCAAAAATGTGGTCAAAACCCTCTCAAGTGTTCCTGGACACTGCAGCCCTGGGCCTAATGCTGAAGCTCCAGTCAGAGCCAGGAAAAAGCCTGACTGTTAGTGTTTGCATAGACTAAATTATCCAGCATTACTCATCAAGACTGCAGACAGAAGCAGTGCACTGTCAGCAAGCTTCTCACTGTGGCCCTGATGTGAAAATTCCAAGACTTTTCCTTGATTATATCACTAGGTCTCAATAGTGCGTCAGTAACTGAATGACTCTACAGATGGTATGCAAGGTAATGTCACTCCCATCTGAGTGTATGCAACATCCTGTAGAAAACACTGTGTAATTGACTTCACACAGGTTATGAAAGGGTGTGGACAGACAGCGTCGAAGCAACGCGAAAGTCTGAAGCTTGTGCGTGGTTAGGACACGATATAACTCTGTTCTGTTTACATTTTCAGCCACAACTTCCCGCTACTCTCTGAATCAAACATGATGGGGTCTGAGAAATCCTCGTCACTGCGTTGGACCTGGAAATTGTATTTTGAAAGGGTGTTACGTCACACATAACAGCCGGATAGATCAGACACCCCCAGACATTGCTACTCTAA
This sequence comes from Echiichthys vipera, assembly GCF_963691815.1. Classification (NCBI taxonomy): domain Eukaryota; kingdom Metazoa; phylum Chordata; class Actinopteri; order Perciformes; family Trachinidae; genus Echiichthys; species Echiichthys vipera. Next base: position 27,637,176 of record NC_139840.1, on the reverse strand, counting down.
TTGGCATTAAAGGAAACGCATTAAGCTGGTTTAAGTTTTATTTATCAGATCGATCTTAGTTTGTACATGTTAATGACCAATCCTCCATGCACACTTAAGTCAGTCACAGAATTCCACAGGGTTCTGTCCTTGGACTGATTCTATTCACTTTATATATGCTTCCCTTAGGAAATATTATAAGAAAGCACTCCACAAATTTTCATTGTTATGGTGATGATACACAATTATATTTGTCGATCAAACCAGAAGAAACCGATCAGTAAGATAAACTTCAAATGTGCATTAAGGAAATAAAAAGCTGGATGACCTGCAATTTTCTGATGTTAAACTCAGATAAAATGGAAGTTATTGTACGTGGCCCCGAAGGCCTCCGAAACTCAATAGCTAAAGATATTGTTACTCTGGATGATGTTGTGTTGTCCTCCAGCACCACAGTAAGGAATCTGGGAGTTATTTTTGATCAGGAAATGTCCTTCGATTCTCAAATTACACAACAAGGACTGCATATTTTCACCTGCTTAATATTGCAAAAATTATGAATATTGTGCCTCAGAAAGATGCAGAAAAACTAGTCCATGCATTTGTTACTTCTAGGCTGGACTATTGCAACTCCTTATTATCAGGCTGCTCCAATAAGTCTGTTAAGAGTCTCCAGCAGGTCCAAAATGCAGTTTGTGTACTAACTAAAACAAATTTAAGAGAACGTATTTCTCCTGTGTTAGCTTCTTTGCACTGGCTACCTTTAAAATCTAGAATAGAATTTAAAATCCTTCTCCTCACCTACAAATCTCTTATTGGTCAGACTCCTTTGTATGTTAAAGAACTCATAGTACTGTATTACCCAGAGTCTCCAAAAGTAGAATGGGAGGCAGAGCCTTCAGCTACCAAGCTCCTCTCCTGTGGAACCAACTCCCAAGTGTTATTCGGGAGGCAGACACTGTCCCTATATTTAAGAGCAGACTTAAAATATCTTATGGCTAGGGCTTACGAGCCCTTAGCTATGTTGTTATTGGCATTAAATTTCTGCTGCTATAATTCTGCTGCTATAGGCCTAGTCTGCTGGGGGATAATACTGTTCCTGATACACTGAGCTTCTATCCTCTCTACCTGTATCATCCATGTCTCATTAATGCATGTTACTTAAACTTCTTCCCCGGAGGTTTTTGCGATTTGTTGTCTCTCCAGTCTCTGCTGATCGTGGGGGTGCCTGCTGCCGTGGTCCTGCATGACGCATCCTGCTACTACTATCACTAGTTAGTTAGTCATATATAATATCATTAGTCTTATAAAGACAGAGACAGTTCAAAGTCTTTTAAATTGTTTTATCTTAAGAGATTCAATCTTATAAAATATCCACTCTGAGACAATATATTTTGTAAGAAACCTAGTAAAAAGCAGCGGATGATCTTCATACTTTGAGATTTTTGGTGGATACTATCTCTGCCTGCTTTGTCTGTTGAAGCCTGAGGATTTCCTAGCAGAGAATAGCAGCACACCATGCCACCCAAGAAGGACCAAAGCAGCAACCAAGGCAATGGTGAGGAGTTGGTGTCGCTCTCACAGGTACGAGATCTAATTAGTCAACAAAGGGATCTGTTTGTGCAACTTCTGCAGCAGCAAGAAAGCAACTGTTAGACTGTTGTGGAATACTTGTGAACAATGTGAACACTCGGATTGACAAATTGACCAGGGAGATGCAGGAGCTGAGAAGTAGCCTGCAATTCTCCCAGAAGGACATTGATGATCTAAAAAAGAAAAATGAGAAACTTGACTCTGAGAGAACAATTGCTTGCGTTGAAACCAAAACAATGCAGGGAAAATTAGGATCGATGACTGAAAAAGCTGACAACTTGGAGTGTTAAACAAGAAGGAATAACCTTGTTATAGATGGCATTCCTGAGGCCCAGAATGAAAGCTGGAGGGAGACTGAGGACAAAGTCAGGTGTGTGATCAATGAAAAACTTCACCTGGACAGTAGTCAGATGGGGATTGAACGTGCACTTAGGACTGGCAATCCATCTGGATATTCTGGATTGCGACCTGGGCCTGTCATGATCAAATTCCTTAGATACATAGATAAAATGGCTGTTCTGGGAAAGAAACTGAAAGGCACCAACATCTATTTCGATGAGGACTACACTGAAGCTGTCAGGCAAAAGCGTAAGGAACTAATTTCAGCCATGAAAGCTGCCAGAGAACGAGGCGTCATAGCCTACATCCGTCATGAAAAGCTTATTGTCCATCCCCCTTATCAAAAGCATAAGGATCAGAAGGGCTCCAACGGCCAGGAGCTGGAACTGGAGCCAGGTGCTGTGGCTACGGGCTAGTTCTCTGGTCTCCTAACTTGAGCTCATATAGACTAAACTGAACTACATTTGCTTTAATTTTTACAACGGACAGTAGGCCCATTGATGATAAGCATGTCCTTCCTGTTTCAAAGGGTCTTGTTATAGCCCATTTGAACGTTTGCAGCATCAGAAATAAGGTGGGTGAACTTAACTATCTGATTACAGAAAATACCATTCTATATTTATGTGTGTTAATTGACAGAGTTACGGATGTGAATTGTTATATATTTTTACTTGGATGGCTGGCTACAACAAAGTTTCAGTAAAGTACACAGAACTACATTGAAAGTGTGCGTGCATTATTACCGTCGGGTTACCACACTTTTTGGCGACGAGGAATAAAACCGAGAGAAGTCGAAAGTGAAGTTAGAGTCGAAGAAGACGTTCATAATGGCTATGGTCGGCTCGCTCAGTGAATTCGTCGAGACGGACGGAGACTGGATTGAATATGTCGAGAGACTTGAGCACTTTTTCCTGGCGAATGACATTTCTGAAGAGGAAAAGAAACGGTCAATTCTTCTGAGTGTGTGCGGTGCTAGGACGTATAAGTTGGTACGCAATTTAGCAACGCTGCGGAAGCCAGGTGACGTGAGCTTCAAGTAGTTGGTGACGCTGTTGCAAAATCATCACAGCCCGAAGCCATCGGTGATAGTGCAGCGCTTCAAGTTCCACACTCATTCACGCAAGCCTGGGGTTTCAGTAGCTGCGTTTGTGGCGGAGATGAGACAACTGTCGGAGCACTGTGAGTTTGGGGCTGTACTGGATGACATGCTGCGGGACAGGTTGGTTTGTGGCATAAATTATGACGGCATGCAGCGCCGATTATTAGGAGAAACCACACTTACCTTCAAGAAAGCGCTGGACATTGCTCAGGCATTGGAAACGGCAGTCAACAACACTAAAGACATTCAAAAAGCTAACGGTAGCACACAGCCAAGCGCCGTTCATGTACAAAGACAACAAAGGCAAGCCATCAAAACCTGTAGAATGTTACCGTTGTGGGGGAGCACATTTTGCCAATGATTGTGGCTTTAAGGACTCTGTGTGTCACGACTGCAAGAAAAAGGGACACATAACAAAGAAGTGCAGGGGTGCTAAACATAAACAAAACAAAGACTGGGTGAAGACCAAACCCAGGGCAACACACCACCTGCAAAGCGAGGAGCCTGAGGAGCAGTGTTCCTTCAACATGTTCAACCTCAGTGAGCCAAGGGCAGAGCCCATCTATGAAACATTGCAGGTGAATGGAAAAGACCTGAAAATGGAGGTGGACACAGGCGCCTCAGCTTCAGTGATAAGTCAAGCAACCTACTGCAGTTTGTGGTATATACGGTATATACAATATACGGGTGAGTGCATTCCACTTCTTGGGACTATAAAGGTGGAGGTGCTGTATCAAGGCCAGGAGGCTACAGTGAGACTGCTCGTGGTTTAAGGGGCTGGACCAAGTTTGCTGGGACATGACCTCCTACAGAAAATCCGCCTGAATTGGAGAGAAATCAGGTATGTGGCAGTGATGGGAGAAATCCTAGAAAAATATGCAGATGTTTTTAAAGATGAACTTGGCACCCTACGTGGCACTACAGTGAAGCTGTGTGTGGACCCCAAAGCACCACCACGCTTTTTCAAACCGCGCACAGTCCCATATGCCATGAAGGCTAAAGTAGAGGCTGAGCTGGAGAGGCTGCAGCAGATGGGTGTCATTGAGGGTATTGTGTTCTCAGACTGGTCAGCTCCGATTGTGCCAGTGCTGAACGGTGATGGTGGGGTACGCATATGTGGTGATTACAAACTAACAATAAACCAAGCCTCACAACTGGACACCTATCGTTTGCCTCGCGTGGAGGACTTGTTTGCCACACTGGCAGGTGGACAAACATTTACAAAGCTGGACATGAGTCATGCATACCAGCAGCTGTTACTGGATGAGGATTCTAAACAATATGTGACCATGTTTAAGTACAGCCGCCTGGTGTTCGGCGTCGCATCCAGTCCAGCTATCTTCCAACGCACTATAGACAACCTGCTGCAGAATATCCCACATGTGGCAGTCTATTTAGATGACATTTTGGTCACAGGTAAAACAGAAGATGAGCATCTTAAAAATCTGGACCAGGTGTTAAAAAGACTGGCAGACGCCAGGCTGCGTTTGAAGCGCAGTAAGTGTGTGTTCCAAGCTCCGAGTGTAACCTACATGGGCCACCAGATTTCGGCTCAGGGCATATCTCCGGTGGAAGAGAAGGTGAGGGCAATAAAGGAGGCTCCAAGTCCAAAGAATGTAGCAGAGCTCAGGTCATTCTTGGGCTTACCCGAGCTCTCCACGGTGCTCGCCCCTCTCTACCAGCTACTGCACAAAGACAGCTCATGGACGTGGCAGCAGGCTCAAGAGAAAGTGTTTGAGCAGGTTAAAAAACTGTTACACTCTGCACCACTACTTGTGCATTTTGATCCAGACAAAGAAGTCATCTTATCCTATGACGCATCCCCTTATGGCGTGGGAGCCGTTCTGTCGCATTGCATGAAGGATGGAGATGAACAGCCTGTTGGGTATGTGTCACGCATCTCACAGCAGCAGAAAAAGGGTATTCACAGTTAGAGAAGGAAGGGCTAGCTGTAGTTTTTGCTGTAAAACTGTTGTGATTGGTTCTGGACAGTCTCCCCCTCTCCTTTTTAATCGTTGTTTTTGTCTCCCTCTGTCTGTGTTTTTCTGTATGTGCTTTCTTTCTGTTTTCTGGTTTGAGTTTGTTTTCCTGGCAGGTGATTCTTGTTGGCACTAATCACCTGCCACTCTGTATATCAAGGTGAGCCTCACTCAGTGCCGGATCATACCCTCCACATACCCTGATGTCTCCCTGTGTACCTGTTCCTCTTGTGTCCATTCATCGTGTCAGTTTGTATCTAGTTCTTCGTGTTTTTCCTTTGTGTTAGTGCACCTTTTTGTAAATAAGTTTTATTAAATTTGTTAATACTGCTCCTGAGTTCCGTGTCTGCATTTGTGTCCCCTCCTCCGTCGTCACACATGACAAAAACGTTTCCATCAGTACCTGTACGGACGCCCTTTTACTATCTTTACGGACCATAAGCCCCTACTAGGTCTGTTCAGTGAATCAAAAGGCATTCCATCCATGGCTGCAGCAAGAGTGCAACGCTGGGCATTAACTTTGTCAGCGTACCAGTATCACATAGTCTACAAAGCACACAGTGACAATGCAAATGCTGATGCTTACAGCCGTCTTCCTCTCCCAGATACACCAAGCCAAACGAGCCTACCTCCAGAAACTGTATTTTTGTTGGAAAGACTGTTTAACTCTCCTGTGACGGCAAAACAAATCAAACTGTGGACGGAAAGAGACCCGGTGTTGTCGCAGGTGAAGAGAATGCTGATGCAGGGCTGGCCGGCAATGGTTAAGCAGGAGGAGCTCAAACCTTATGCGAAGCGGCAGCAGGAGCTGAGTGTTCTTGATGGATGTATCCTCTGGGGATCCAGGGTGGTGGTTCCACCCCAAGGACGAGCCCAGATTGTGGACAAACTGCATGAGGCCCACCCCGGAGTCTCACGGATGAAAAGCCTCGCCAGGTCATTTGTGTGGTGGCCTGGGATGGACTTCGCCTTAGAGGAAAAGGTAAAAGCATGTTCACAGTGTCAAAGTAATCAAAAGATGCCAGCACCTGCTCCCCTCCACCCACGGGAGTGGCCAAGCCGCCTGTGGTCAAGGCTCCACTTGGAATTTGCTGGTCCATTTATGGGTCATATGTTCCTAGTGCTGGTGGACTCACATTCAAAGTGGATGGATGTACATATAATGACAAACATCACAGCTCCACTCACCACTGACAGGCTAAGAAGCGTGCTTGCTATACTTGGACTGCCAGATGCTGTTGTAACTGACAACGGGCCCACTTTCACTAGTGAGGTTTTCAAGGAGTTCATGGAGCGAAACGGTATACGCCACATCCTCACTGCACCGTATCACCCAGCCTCCAACGGCTTAGCAGAACGTGCGGTGGAGACTCTGAAAGGGGGTCTGAGAAAAATGTCAGGGCACTCACTGGAAGCTAAGCTTGCACGTTTCCTGTTCCAGTATCGGCTTACCCCTCACACAAGAACGGGTTTGCCGCCAGCAGACATGTTACTGAGGAGAAAACCTAAATCTCATCTTGATCTTCTCCGACCAGACGTGGCAGCAAGAGTTGCTCGATCACAGGAGGAGCAGAAGGTGAGGCGAGACCAACATGCCAAAGAACGGTTCTTTGAGACATGGGACTCTGTGTATGTCAAGAACTTTGCCAGGGGCCCGCCCTGGTTACCAGGGGTTATTCAACAACGGACAGGTCCGGTGTCTTTTGTGGTGGATTTAAAGGATCGCAGGCAAGTTCGCCGCCACCAGGATCACGTGCAACTCTGCCTTGATAAGGGTGGGGAGGTTTCACAGAGTGTTTCACACAAGGACAGTGTGAGCAGCTCTATGGACTGTTGGGTGGAGCCTGCATCACCTGAGCACACTGATGGACTGTCTATTTCATCTGATGGACTGTTAGTGCAAACTCCCCCACCTGCTCCTGTCTCAAACTCTGCTCACGCTCACGCTCAAACAGAGGAAAGCTGCTGGACTGGACCATCAGCCCTCGTGTGTTGAAGGCATGTTCAGGCCAGCTCTGTAGAGTTTTCCAACACCTCTTCAACCTGAGCCTACACCTTCAGAGAGTGCCAGTGCTCTGGAAAACATCCTGCCTGTTCCCTGTGCCCAAAAAAGGATACCCTTTTACACAGACCGGTGGAACTGACCTCTCACATTATGAAGGTCATGGAGAGACTGGTCCTGGCACACCTCAGAGCCCTGGTGTGCTAATCGCAAGACCCCCTGCAGTTTGCATATCAGCCCGATGTTGGGGTTGATGATGACATTATCTACCTGCTGCAGAAGTTGTATTCCTCCCTGGACAGACCCGACTCCTCAGTCAAAATCATGTTCTTCGACTTCTCCAGCGCCTTCACCATGATCCAGCCCACACTGCTGAAGGCCAAACTGAAGAAAAGGATGCGAGACTAAGTGGGCTCTTATAAGTACCTAGGTGTCACACTGGAAAAAAAACTGGACTGGTCCACCAACACACAGGCCATCTACACGAAGGGCCTGTGTCGGCTTTACTTCCTGAGGAGGCTCAGGTCCTTTAATGTCTGCAACAAGATGCTGCAGATGTTCTATCAGTCTGTGGTTTCAAGCACCATCTTCTTTGCTGCGGTGTCCTGGGGTGCGGGCATCAGGGCAAAGGATGCCAACAGACCTAACAAACTGATTGGGAAGGCAGAGTCTGTTGTTGGCTCCAAGCTTGTCACCCTTGAGGAGATGGTGGAGGACAGGATCCTGGCAAAACTGCTAGCAATCATGGACAGTCCCTCTCACCCCCTCCACAAGACACTGGACAAGCTGAAGAGCAGCTTCAGCAACAGACTGATCCAACCCCGCTGTTCTAAGGAACGTTACAGGAAACGTTCCTACCCACGGCAATAAGACTTTTCAATTCATATTCCTCCGTCAGAGCCTCAATCACCCACCTGGACTAAAGCAGATCTGCACATTGCATTCTTGCACATTCTCTGTCCACATATTCATTCATAGTATAGTATTTATGCGTACATTGTTTAGTTTTTTCAGTATTTACATTATACCCATACTACATATCCCACTACCATTACTTTTTACTTTTTTTAATACTACCATTAATAGTAATATATACGAGTATTATACATCATTACACACAGTTATCTGTATTATTGTTATTATTATACAATGCCTACTTCAAATGTATACCTGACTATTACTATATGTACATATACAGCATATATTTACATATATATTTATTACACTTACATTAAAAAAAACATTATTATTTTAGTTTACCATCATCCTGCCACTGCACCTTACTATTCATTTTCTTGCTTTATCTCATGTTTATGTCGAAGTGCCCATGTTCCGTTCTGTGTTTTTACTTATTTCTTATACACAGATTTCTGACCAAACCATCTGATATAGCAAATTATATAAACTTGTAATTATATTACATTCTAAATATTTATAATTATTTCTTCATAAATAAGGTCTCTGCACTAAGGCAAAATATGGACAATATTGATTCTTATTATCTAAAGCTCATAAAAAATGAGGTGATTTTAGACAAGAGTTGCACTTTCCAGTGTAATAGTGTGGAGGAGCGGAAAGTAAGGAAGTTGTTGAAGTCCCTGCCTGAACACAGCGCAGTGGGTACTCACATGCTGGACAATAGTACTTAGTACAAAGTACTTGGCCTGGCAGCTGACTATGTTTATGGTCCGTTATGTCATATATTAAATGCATGCTTAATGAAAGGTGGTTTTCCCACTATTTTGAAAGAAGGTATAATTATTCCCTTACCTAAAGATGGCAGACTAGCACTCACTGGGAAGAACAGTAGATCTATCACTATTCTCCCAGTTCTTAGTAAACTGATGGAGAGAATTGTCCCCTCACAAATACAGTAATATTTGGACCATGACGGCTTGAACACTGATTCCAAACATAATCATTCAACTTGTATTCAAAGATGACTGGTGCAGTATTACTTGATTTTAGTGCGGCATTCAATGTAATAGATCACAATCTACTCATCGGTAAATTGGAATGATATGGATTTAGTCCAACCGCTATCCAATTTTTGAAGAGTTATCTCACAGGTAGGATGCAACGGGTTTATTACACTGGCACCTCTCTAAGGTCCCTCAAGGGAGCTGCCTGGGACCACTCTTATACGTCATCTTCACAAACGATTTACCATCAGTTTTGTGTAAAGCAACTGTACAAATGTATGCCGGTGATTACACATTGTATTATGCTGCAAAAACTCAGTGAAGGTAGTGAACTGGACAATGTTTCATCAGCTGAGTTAAATATGGTTTTTGATTGGATAAAACAAAATAAGTTAGTGCTGAACATTTTGAAAACCAAATTATCTTGGGATCGAGTCATAAACTGTCATCTACACCAAGTATGTGTCTGAACTTGGCTGGGGAACCTATAGAACAGGTAGATAAAGTGAAATTACTGGGCACAATAATAGATAATCAGCTCTCATGGGCAAAACACATTGATACCATATTTAAGAAGATAAGTTGTGGTATCTCCATGATGAGGAAATTTCTTTCTTATGTCCCTGCACATATCGTGCGACAGGTGGCTAAATCTTTAATTTGATGTCACCTAGATTATTGTGCACCTGTATGGTTATCTGCTAAAGGTCAACTAAAGAAATTACAAACTGCCCGAAACAGAGCTACCAGGGTTAGTATTATATTGTCCCATAAGAACAAACAATAAAATTATAAACTGTGGACTCTTAACGGTAGAGGACAGGCTAATTTTCAATACAACTGAGTTTTTCAGAAACACAGTTTTTTCTACAGGGACGAGGTAAACAGACTGACGACGTGGTGTTCAGTAAACAACCTCCAACTGAACACCACAAAAACAAAAGAACTGGTACTGGACTTCAGAAAGGGCAGAGCGGACCCAGCCCGCCTTTACATCCACGGGGACTGTGTGGAAAGGGTCCACTCCATCAGGTTCCTGGGTGTGCAGATGGCCGATGACCTCTCCTGGACTGCAAACACCACGGCGGTGGTTAAGAAAGCCCAGCAGCGTCTCCACTTCCTGAGGGTGCTCAGGAGAAATAACCTGGAGGAGAAGCTGCTGGTGATGTTCTACAGAGCCGCCATAGAGAGCATCCTGACGTACTGCATCACAGCGTGGTATGCAGGGTGCTCAGCCGCAGACAGGAAGGCGCTGCAGAGGGTCATCAACACAGCCCAGAAAATCACTGGGTGCCCTCTGCCCAGCCTGGAGGACATTGCCAGCTCTCGCTACCTCAGCAGAGCTGAAAACATTATCAAGGACTCCTTTCACCCCAGCAACCACCTGTTTGACCCGTTACCCCTATCACTGCCGTCAATAACAAAAAATAAAACAACAAAACAAACTACCTCAATGTTACAAATATTGATCAGATTTAAAATTTAGAATCTAAATAACTTAACAAAGCCACTTTAAACTGAAAAAGCCACTTTAAAACTCTTGTGCAATAACATGCTCCACCCTAAATATACATATTTTATTTTAGTATAGTTTCTGTTCTCCACCCATCTGTTTATACTGTTCCCTATCTGTTTATACTGTTCCCCATCTGTTTATACCGTTCACATTATTATATTGTTTATACTATGTTGTTTGTTTATTGCTTATATTATACTTTGCTTATTGTTTTATTATATACTATTTTTCTAAAAATGTACCAAGGGGGAGTAGCACTCCAATTTCGTTGTATACAATTGCAATGACAATAAAGGCTATTCTATTCTTCTCAACCCGTTTTCTTATATAACCAAATTTTTAGGTGTGATCAGGTTCATTCTCATTTCATTAGGTCAGCTGATAACGGCCAAGCTATGTTACCACGCCCCAAATCAAAAGCTCTAAAGAGAACAGTTATTTATCCTGCCATCAATCTTTGGAATAATTGCCCACTGAATATATGTAAACTGAATAGCAAAGTATCTTTTAAGTACCATAATGTCTACAATGTTTAACTGCTTTTAGATTATTATTGTTAAGTGATGTTCTTATTTTTGTTGTGGACCCCAGGAAGACTAGCTTGTCCAACTTTGGTGACAGCTAATGGGGATCCTTTTAACAATAAACTAATCATTGATCATATTAACCACCAAAATTATTATCACTGCAATGTCTGTCACCTTAGCTGTACTTGTTTCTACTATTCTGCTGTATTAACTGCCAAAACATAAAAGTCATATTCCCATTACTTTAGATATTATTATAGTTACTGTTACTTTTGTGGTTGCTTGCATTTCTGGATGTGTGTCTCTCTCTGTCCATCTGTCTGTCTTTTCTCTCTTCTTTTCTTTCTCCCCAACCGGTGCAGACAGATGTCCGTCCTCCACAGAGCTGGGTCTGTCCGACGTTCCTGCCTGTTATAGGGAAGGTTTGCCTTGCCACTGTGAACTCTACGGGGGAATTGTTGGGTCTATGGAAACCATAAATAAGTTATATAGGCCCTGTAAATGAAATGAATTGAACTGCACTGTTTAGGAGTCTTATTGGTTATTGATTATTCGAAAACCCAGTTGGAGACAATAAAGGCTGCTGGTCTTGTTACCAACCTATTACAATGAGGTTCAGTGATGATGATCGGTATGACCCCGGGCTAGAAATGTCAGTATCAATTCATTATTGATGAATGTAACATTAGGCCTGTGCTTTGATGGTGAGGGTCTTTACAAGTCTATTTTTGGGTGATTGAGGCAAGTCGCGACTGCTGCTTTTTTTTTTGCTCTTTTGTAAACTTCATTGACACACATTCACCTCTCTGCTTCCAGTCCGTCCCCTATGTGTTACCCTCTTAAATCCATACACACACACACACGTTCCAATTTCACTTCTGCCCCTACTACAAGCCTGGAAATTCACGATTTCCGATTACAAGTGAGCGCAGCATAACCGGAAGTGACAAGCTCCATCTGCGAACCAACCACTGTCAGCAGAGTCACTAACATGGCAAAGTATGTACATTTAGCCTGTGAATTTCTCCACAGACACAGATATTGGAATACTCAGCAAAAAGGCAACAAGTACTTTCATAAGTGGGTCACATGATCAATCACCATTGTTTTAATTCACTCTTTGATAGGTTGGAACTTAAAGGACAATTAAATAGATGGAAATCTTGCAGAGTATAACTTGTGTATTGTGTTAAAAATACGGTACATTGCTACACAGCAAATCTGGGGACAGGTAGTTTTCTAAACTAGAAAAACAGTACACATTTCACAGTGTAGAAGGAGCTAGGTTAATAAAGCCCCAGCAGCTTGTTTTTCGCTTGAACCCCCTAGCAGGTTAATCCAGCCATGCTCAGCACCTTTAAAGTGTACTCTCCATCATTTTCACAAAATTGTCAATCACAAGTAAGTTACCAGAACACGTTGGAAGACAGCAACATGAAAAAGTTACTACTTACTGTTTCATATATGTTTGTTTGGTACACCTACACAACTGCTATTTTGCTATTACCCACATAACTGCAGTTAAATTAGCTAAATTGACTGTGATTAGGACTAGAAATTAGGAGATACATACATACATAACTGGCAGTGTAATGGTTGTTGTTTGTTAGCTACACCACGCTAGTCGGCTGCGCCCCTGGAGGTACAGCTCATATTGTGAATGTCATCAGTATGACAAATGCATGTAAGAAACTGGAGCTGGAAGATCCTCCAGTTTCATTTGGATATATTGTTTGGGAGCATTGTGGTTTCCCAGGAAGTTACAGTGACACTGAACAGACTGGGTATGTCTCTGGAAAACACTTACAGGTAAGGGCGCACAACATGGATTTTTTTCAGCCAGTATGGTCGACCAATAATTACCATTTATCAATGTACACTCAACAAGTGTGTTTATTATTGTTATTAGCAGAATTATTAGCGGAATAATAGGCTACATGGTAAATGCCCCATATCTGATGAATTTGTATATCGTGTATCCCTACTCACAACATGCACATTTTAGATGGCATCGCTACATTGTGTCTATTATAGACCATAATTATGTTACTACTCGTGTGCTCCTGTAAAAATCATCCCAAGCTGCTGCCTTCCAGGAATTAGGCTATTCACTGCCCTGGCATCTGCTCTCACGCCTATGGCTGGACCAGCTGGGCTACTGAGAGCTACTCAATGGTTAATACATGACAACAGAGTGAGCCTCAACTAAATATGAGAATAAACTGCTGACTACACCTGTATTATGTTTACAATTTCATCATCCTGTGTTTTATATATATATAGTATATATTTAGTCAATGTCTGTTTCCCTTTGTCCATTTTCTTACCCGTGATTTTAGCTGTATGTCTGTTTCTATGTGTAATTTGAGAGTGAATAATAGGAGTCAAATTCCTTGTAAGTGTTCACACTTGCTTGGCCATTAAAGCTGATTCTGATTATTGGACAACTATTTTTTATGAAATTGTTAAAGAGAGAATTTATAGAGTCCTTAATAATAAAGAGGGAGCATTACACTTTGACAATTGTGTTTTTTGTTGTTGTTTTATTTTCAAATGATTACGCTCAAGGAGCCAACTGCATTTTTCAAAACATATTAAAATATGTTTAGGTATTATTAAAAAGATATATATTCAGATTATATTGTTTTTCCTGCTGTATTTAAAACCTTCAAAACTGTGACCCTAACACCAAAAGACGTACCAAACTGGATTTAATAACGCAGTGTCTATTTACACCTGTGTGAAAATAGCCTTTGCAGCAAGATCTGGCTATTTACACCTGACCCCTCATCCCCTGCCTCAAAGGGCAACAAAGCGTTGTATTATGGTAACTATCTATGAGTGAGTGGGTTAAGCATCAGACTTTCACCCAGGAGACCAGTGTGTGAATCCAGCCCGGGACATGTTTTAAAATTATGTTGACTTATTATTTTCAGTTTTGTTAGATTTAAACAACAAAACCCCATGATTAGGTTTAGGCAAGACAATCACTTAGTTAGGTTTAAGCAACAAAAAAGGGTGTAAATAGCATTCTTTGCTACTGACACCCAGGTACAATTACTAAACATTGATAATTACATCCAGGTGTAAATAGCCTTTGCCATTTAACCATCGAAACCATCGCCTATCGGACTGATGACCCATTTAGCCTCTGGGGGCAACAGCTAATATTTTAGGCTCTCCGGGATGCCCAGCAGGTATCTGGGCTGAGACCTCCTCTTCAGAGCTTCGGTCACTGTCTACGATCCAAAATAGCAACTTGAGACGGCAGAATGGAGTTGGAGCTGAGAGACGGCGTCTTTATAAAAATATATCTACATATGAATGAATGCAGAAAAATAATAGTCTACGAAAAGATAAATAGTCATCAGATGATAGTGGTTGGGTTTTGGATAGTATGCGCGCGATTGAATAGGAGCTGTCCTTTTCTACAACCTTCACAAACCTTTAGCACATGAAGAGAGCTTGTGATTATTTACCTCCATCACTGATTAACTCAGCTACTTGACGTTTACATTGTGGACATTAGGTTGCCCTAGTTAGAGCAACTTATGTTATATTTCACAATAACACCACAGTGAGTTTATTTACTGTGTGTGACCACGGCAGCCTTGAGAGAGGCGTCTAACGTGAGCTAACTAAGCAGTGTTAGCTTAGCTGACATTACTTTTTCACTCATTTAAGATAGGCAGTCGCATGCTGTTCACTGTGAGATTCATTGAGAAATTTAGCGTGCTGTTGGCAAACATCTGCACGCCTAAGGAATCGATGTAGACCGTACGGCCTCAGACAGGGGCACTCTTCATGAGGTAAAGGTTTCAATCCATGTAGACCATACAGCCTCAGACAGGGGCGCTCTTCATGAGGTAAAGGTTTGAATCCATGTAGACCGTACGGCCTCAGACAGGGGCGCTTTTAATGAGGTAAAGGTTTGAATCCATGTAGACCGTACGGCCTCAGACAGGAGCGCTCTTCATGAGGTAAAGGTTTGAATCCATGTAGACCATACAGCCTCAGACAGGGGCACTCTTCATGAGGTAAAGGTTTGAATCCATGTACCGTACGGCCTCAGACAGGGGCGCTCTTCATGAGGTAAAGGTTTGAATCCATGTAGACCGTACGGCCTCAGACAGGGGCACTCTTAATGAGGTAAAGGTTTGAATCCATGTAGACCGTACAGCCTCAGACAAGGGCACTCTTCATGAGGTAAAGGTTTGAATCCGTGTAGACCGTACGGCCTCAGACAGGGGCGCTCTTCATGAGGTAAAGGTTTGAATCTGTGTAGACCGTACGGCCTCAGAGAGGGGCACTCTTCAAGAGGTAAAGGTTTGAATCCATGTAAACCGTATGGCCTCAGACAGGGGCACTCTTCATGAGGTAAAGGTTTGAATCCATGTAGACCGTACGGCCTCAGAGAGGGGCGCTCTTCATGAGGTAAAGGTTTGAATCCATGTAGACCGTACGGCCTCAGACGGGGGCGCTCTTCATGAGCTAAAGGTTTGAATCCATGTAAACCGTATGGCCCTGGTCACATCCAAATACAAAACTGTCACATGAAGTAAAATAAATAAAAAGTAGGATGCACACAGGATTATATCAAAGAAAACGTAAACTGAGCACTTTAAAACATGTAATAACCCTTCCTTACACAAGAGAAGCAGCTGCATCTACACAACAGTGCCCAGTCGGGATTATACATGTTTTAGGAGCTGCACATTTGCAGTTGAGACGAACACTAACTACACTTACGTGCGTGCGTGCGTGCGTGCGTGGTGCAATGCAATGCCAAAGCCCCACCGATACAGCAGCACAACCATGGATGGGTTAAAGCCCGGACTGTCTGCTGAGCTCCTGAGCTAGCTGTTACGACACACCAGAACTCAAACAGCAGTGTATACAACGCGCGCGCGCGCACACACACACACACACACACACACACACACACACACACACACACACACACACACACACACTCTTCAGCTAAACGGACAAATGCTGCGTTCCATACATATCTTTGCTACCGCCTGTATGACAGTATGCCGAACAATAGCCATATTTTCGACACGACCGGGAAAAAACCGGTCCTGTGTACCGTCAACGGCTTCAATAGCGTTTCAGTCATTATGGGCATGACAGACAGCCAGGTTAGCGTCCCAGCTAAGCTCGTTACTCGTCCTTACCTGGATATCCAGCTTCAGAAAACAAAGGATGCTGCTGCGGGTTCTCTCCGTTAGGCTGATGCGTCTGTTCGGCCTGACAGCATCCTGTCCCCAGCAGCAGCAGCAGCAGCAGCAGCGGCTCAGTCCTGTCCACACACTGCAGCTTCCGCTCAACACTTTCACAATTCTAGTCGATTTGTGTCTAAAATTTGCTTTAAAATTATGAATATAACTTCACAGACGATATGGGGGATTCTACTAACATTAAAGGTTGAATATGTAGAATCTTAATAAAAAGCTTTATAAAAAAAACAAAACATCCATACTACATACACACATTTTGATTTTCAATAAAAGAATATATTTAGTCTGAATTAATATTTTACATTTTTTTGGCAGGTTTGACAATGACTGACTGATTGACTTTCTGCCCAGAGAGGACCAATAAATGTGTCATTATAATTATTCAATTATAGTTAAAGGTTGAATATGTAAAATCTTTATTAAAAGATATATTTAAAAAATAAAATACACCCACGGGGCGTTTTGACGGGTACAGAATGAAAGTATTGCTTTTCCATAAAAACATTTATATTAAGTCAGAATTAATATTAGATTTTTTTTTTGACGGGTTTGACAATGACTTTCTGTCCCGTTGTGTTTCCATGGTAGCAATTCAATTCAATTTTATTTATAATGTCAAATCATAACCAAAGTTATCTCAGGACACTTTACAGAGTAGGTAAAGACCACACTCAATGACTTATTTATGATTTACATAGACCCAACAATTCCTCTGTAGAGTACGGTGGCAACGAAAACCTTCCCTGTAACAGGCAGGAACGTCAGACAGACCCAGCTCTGTGGAGGACGGACATCTGTCTGCACCGGTTGGGGAGGAAGAAAAGAAGAGAGAAAGAGAGAAAAGACACACAGATGGACAGAGAGAGACAGACAGACACACTTCCAGAGATGCAAGCAACCAAAGTGTAACAGTAACTATAATAATATCTATAGTAATGAGAATATGACTTATATGTTATGGCAGTTAATACAACAGAATAGTAGAAACAAGCACAGCTAAGGTGAAAATGATAATAATTATGGTGGCAAACATGATCAATGATAAGTAGTGGCAATAGCAGCTACGATACAGCGAGACATACCACTGATGGTGTTTTTTATGGCTACAAATGTTATAATTTATTAAACTAGTGACAGTATATATGAGTAACAGTGATAATAGCAGCAGGAAGCGTCATGCAGGTCCATGCACACATTCACTTCATGGACTGAGAGAAAGGAGAGAAACGCCATTCAAACGCACGCCCAGATGGCTACGCTTCTCCTTGATCGCTAACATCACTTTTATCTGTACTTAGCTGGAACGGCTATCGGCTAACAGCTAACGCTAACTGTCAGTCAAACTCCTCTAATCCTTGTTTTTATGGTGTGAATTTCCAGAGGGGACGGGTTCAAACAGGCTCAAACAGACTCTCTCTCCTGTAGGCTACTGGACCGGGTCTGACCAACCTGGCAACCTGACTGCTGGAATTATATTTTGTTGTTTCGACGACGATCTTGAGACATTAGATGGCAGTGTTCTGCTCATTCTCAATATACAACCTTTAAAATAACAGTATATTCATGTAATATACAAACAATGCACAGACCGATCACGTTAGTGTAGGGCTAAATGAACAATATAGAGAAGTTCACGCAGTTGACTCCTAAGTAGTCTTGCATTACCAGTCTGTCGCCACAGTGCACAGCCTCCTAAGTACCGTGCTATGCCTTGATAAGGTACTCCCGCTCATGCTTTTGTTTTGAAGGTTACAATCACACATTTTCCGGTTTAAGTCACGCTAATGCTGGCTACCTTGACACAGCTGCCTGCAGCTCAGTACTCGATGTGTGCGATGAGACACTTTAAGATGCGGCTGACGGGGAGAGCAGAGTGGGCCTGGCTGCTCTGTGCTGCATTAGACATCAGCTGTTTCATTTACACTCTGACATCAAGATGATCAATTACATTTCCTTTAGTTTATTCCCATGACTCTATGCATTTTGAAATCAAATTTGAGTACATTCAGCAGTTATTCGGTCAGTTCTCCCCTTTGCCTGTGAATGGAGCGGTCCAGTCATTAAAGGGCCAGTGCGTGTGTTGCCTTTGACAGCTGGTCAGACCACATTGACAGCTTCCCATTTATCACAGCAAACGAGGGCTAATCTTTCCATTCTAATTACTGGCTGAGAAGACACCTAATAAACCAAGCCTTTGTGTGTTTTTTGTTGTTGTTGTTGTTGTTGTTGTTCTTCTTCTTCTTCTTCTCCTTCACATTTCTAACCAAGACCATATTTTGCTGTAATTGTCTTTTTATGTCATGATTTGGGCCCAGAGAGGACCAATACATGTGTCATTATAATTATTAAATTATAGTTAAAGGTTGAACATGTATAATCTTTATTAAAAGCTATATTTAAAAGTAAAATACACCCACAGGGCGTTTTGAGGGATACAGAATGAAAGTTTTTATTTTCCATGAAAAATATATTCAGTCTAAATTAATATTTAAATGTTTTTTGACGGGTTTGACAATGACTTTCTGTCCCGTGTTTCCATGGTAGCAGCCAATAGCGTTGGGCGTTGCTGGTTGCCAGGGTTGTCTGTTGTTGGGTGCAGCTACTGTAGGCTGGCACTGGGTGAAATGGAGTTTGCCAATCCTGCAGCTGCTTCGGAGCCTCAGTGAAGGGGGCGTTATTTGTCCCAGCAGCTGAGTGAGCGGAGACGGGCAAAAACCAGAGTCAATATAGGCCGAGCATTCACTCCATGGACTGAGAGAAAGGAGAGAAACGCCATTCAAACACACACCCAAATGGCTACGTTTCTCCTTGATCGCTACCATCACTTTCATCTTTACTTAGCTGGAATAGCTAATGCTAACGGCTAACAGTAACTGTCAGTCAAACTCCTCTAATCCTTGTTTTTATGGTGTGATTTGCTGGAGGGGACGGGTTCAAACAGGCTCAAACAGACTCTGGTCTTCTGTAGGCTACTGAACCGGGTCTGACCAACCTGGCAACCCTACTGCTGGAATTATTTTTTGTTGTTGCGACTACGATCTTGAGACACTAGATGACGGTGTTCTGCTCATCCTCCATATTCAACCTTTAATATATTCAGCGTTTATTTACATTTGCTCTGGAGTTGTTTTTCATTTTTTAATGGTTTGGGCAAGACCATAGTGCTCCAATGTAAGGGTAGCCTACTCCAAGGGTATATTATTGCATTTTCACTAAATTGGTGGGCTTAAAGAGATAGATTAAAACAAGGTGTTCCAAACTGATACAGAAGAGGCCAAGACATCCCAATTTTTAAGCCCACAATAAAGGTCAAGCTTGAAAAAAGCTCAATGCTACAGTTCTGTAACCTGAAAACTGGAAAAATTTGCCAACCTCATGTTTCATTTGTTCTGGAAGAAGGTCTAGTCACTCTCCCATTCAGACGGATTGACCAAGCCCTGGGTGACCAATCACAACCACTGATCTCATGTTGTGCTTGTTTAAGACAATGACTGACAACATCACCATCTCTTCCGCAGGGCTGTTCAGTGCAGTTAACCAGGCTTACAAAACCTAGATCAAACTGTGAAACTAGGCAGTGCTTATTAAATATAAAATCAATATTCTGTTACTCTTTTTACCTATTTCTTTTTAGTTGTAGGTCTATTCAATTGCATCCAGAAGCATTTTGCTCTGCACCATTGATAACACCCCTTGGAAATCGAAAAAGGAACTGGAAGGGCCCAGCCTAATTACCATTAGCATAATTCTCATGAGATCATGCAAGACTCACATTCTCATGTCCCACAAAAATCCCTACTGTTACCGTGCATTCACACCAAAAGCGACGAGGCAGACATTTGTCACATTTTTGATCATCGCTTCATCGCGTCTATCGCAGGTAGCAGCCGAGGGGGCTAGCTAACTGAAGCTAACCCCGACTCAGCCTACTCTGCTGTTATGCTGAATGGAAGTGATGCTAGTTCTAACCAGGGATCTGAATGCTTCTAAATAGAACAGAAATGAACTCTCAAAAGAAGTGTGTGGCTCTTTAAAGAGCTGTTTTGTTGTAGTGAGATCAGGCCGTCAGTGATTTAACCTCCGAAGCCGTACAGGTGCTGCCCGATCTCCTCCTCAGCTTCACTCTTTACTGACGGCTTTCTTCTTCTTCTTCTTCTGGTTTTTCGGCAGACTTCATGCCTAAAGGCATGTCGCTGCCATTCACAGTTCATAGATATATTCCTTTTTTTTTATATACATAGGAACAGTCTAATTTCAGTCAGGCACTGCAACAATAGCGGCTTTGGTGAGCCCCTGGATCACGGAGAACTTCGATGACGCTTACCGCAATGTCAATGCTGATTGGCTGTCGCGGCACAGCTTCACCTGATGTTGCTTGAAAAGTTCAAACTTTGAAAACTTCAAGCGACACACGCGATGAGGCGATAGACCCCGTGGACGCTTTACTGCTCAGAACGCGTCGCTTGAAGCAACATTCAGTCATCGCGTCTTTTACATTGATTTTGAACGGCAGCTTGCCGCTTTCATCGCCTCCATTGCTTTTGGTGTGAGTGCACGGTTAGGCTTCAAGTAACTTGTTTGTGTTTTGGCGAGAAGTCATCTGGTCAATCAATTTAAACCATTCAGTGGTATTTAAATTTCAGTTTTAGGTTTTCCCAATTGGGTGTTCAGTTGTTTATTAAATTCATATAATTACAGCCTATCTTTGCATTCATAACAATCAAAGTATTTGGACAGTACACTGAAAATGATTCACATCTCATTCCAAAACCAGGGGTATTAGAGGGACAGTACAAAGTGCTGTACATGATAACTTAGCTTAGCATAAAGACTTGAAGCAGAGGGTTGTTCAAAGATTAAAAACTCCTTCCAAGACCCTGGTTTTGACCAAGCCCCCACCACAACGACTTCCTGGTTGATCAAATAAGGAAGTGCCAAAAACTGCAGTTCTCTGAGAGTCCACTAGGAGTGCACAATAGAGCAGTTTCTCATTGACCCCTATGTTAAACAGGCTGATTTTCACAGCATCATTAAACCTGTTTAAGGCCTGGGAAAAAAAACATTGTAGTCTGTATGTTTAGGTCATATCATCATGACAACACTCAGGGGGTGAATTTTTTTTTAACAGGCTAGTTTTTATTTTATTGGAGGTTAAAGTCTATGAATAATTAGGGGCGTGGTCTCTTGAGTATCAGCTAGCCGCTGTCCCTGACTTCTCCTCGGAGGTTAGTTCTGTCATCTCCACCTGGACTGTGGTCATTCGTGTGGTTGTGTTTAAATAAGTGACAAGATGGTTTGCTCTTCGATCGACTGTACAAACAGAGGGTTTAGGAACACACCGTGTTAACATTAGCTCTGTTATGCTATTTAAATAGCCACACTTGCACCATGACTTGCAGTACAGTCTGCTATCTATGACACATACTGTACACTAGATGCTAATCTATGTGCATGGTACTGTGTGTTAAATATCTGTTTAAATCATAGATCATAAATGCTGCCTGCACTTCACTCCCAGAGCCGGTGTGTTTTCCACTAGACTGACACGAAAGTAACTGCACTTGACTCGGGAGGTCAGTCTCTACCCTCTAAAACATCATGTTCCTGTTTATTTAGACTGTTTATTGGACTGCAAGCCTGCTCCACAATCCTAATAATATCTCAAAAATAGGTCGGCATCCACCACTTTCAGTGTAATTTACCACTATCTGAAGATATAAGGAGTTTGGATGTACAACCATTTTGGAAAATTACTGCTTTATTGTGACCTTTTGAGCCTGGGGCCTAAACTTCCAGGAAGCAGCCTAAGGAAACACAAAGCTAAGCAAAATCAATCTGAAAATGGCTAACAAGAAATTGGCTGAAGATGTCGAAGACATAAAGAAGTCCTTGCAGTTTTTGTCACAGGAAATAACTAAAGTTTCAGAAAAGCAAGCATGTTTGATGGAACTTACAGATGAGATCAGACAACTGAAAACACTGATTCAAGAAAAGGACAAGCGAATTGAGCATTTGGAAAAGCGGATTGATGATCTGGAACAATATTCTAGAATGGAAGACCTTCTGATCTCAGGGCTTGAAATTCAACGCACCTTTGCACAAGCCGTAGCTGGGGACAGAGGAGAAGAAAATTTGGCAATTCCCACCACAAGTCCTGGTTTGTCTTCACTGGAGCACCAGGTATTCAAGTTTTTTGAGAGCAAAAACATCTCTATTGACAGTAAAGATGTTGCAGCATGTCACGCATTACCACAGAGAAACGGGAAAAGGCCAAATATTATCATTCGTTTTGCCAATAGAAAGCACAAAATGGAGGTGCTAAGGAATGGCAGGAAATTGAAGGGTACAGGTGTTTATGTGAATGAGCACCTTACCAGGAAAAATGCTGAAATTGCAAGACAGGCAAGAATTCTGAGAAGAGAGAAGAAGATACAAGACACTTATCAAAAGATATCAAAGAGCTGGAACAATACAAATAAATAAGTCTTGGAGAACCCAAAGAAAAACGGACAAGTGACAATGAACTGGATTTATGATGCATCCTGACAGACTTAAATCAACCATAAACACAGTAAGGACAGAATCAGATCGCTCTAGTCGTGTAAATCTTCAACTCAAAAGGTTTGATTACACAGAGTTTAAACCGCATGATATACAGAATGATTTGGATCCAGAGAACAATGTGCTTGCAAAAATACAGAACAATTGTGAATATTATACACATGAGCAACTTGAGAAGCACATAACCACAAAGGATTCTCATCTCATCTCATCTTCATCCGCTTATCCGGGGTCGGGTCACGGGGGCAGCAGCTTTAGCAGGGGACCCCAAACTTCCCTTTCCCGGGCCACATTAACCAGCTCTAACTGGGGGATCCCGAGGCGTTCCCAGGCCAGTGTGGAGATATAATCTCTCCACCTGGTCCTGGGTCTTCCCCGAGGCCTCCTCCCAGCTGGACGTGCCTGGAACACCTCCCTAGGGAGGTGCCCAGGGGGCATCCTTACTAGATGCCCGAACCACCTCAACTGGCTCCTTTCAACGCTAAGGAGCAGCGGCTCTACTCCGAGTTCCTCACGGATGGCTGAACTTCTCACCCTATCTCTAAGGGAGACTCCAGCCACCCTCCTGAGAAAACCCATTTTGGCCGCTTGTACTCGCGACCTCGTTCTTTCGGTCATGACCCAACTTTCATGACCATAGGTGAGGGTAGGAACGAAGATTGACCGGTAGATCGAGAGCTTTGCCTTCCGGCTCAGCTCTCTTTTCGTCACAACGGTGCGGTAGAGCGACTGCAAGACCGCCCCCGCTGCTCCAATTCTCCAGCCAAACTCACGCTCCATCGTCCCCTCACTCGTGAACATGATCCCGAGGTACTTGAACTCCTTTACTTGGGGTAAGGACTCATTCCCTACCTGGAGTAAGCAATCCACGGTTTCCTGCTAAACAAAGGATTCACTTTCTATTATTAATTTCAATTGTAGAAGTCTTAACTCAAATTTCTCTAAAATTCTAGACTTTTTGAAACAATCAAAACACACCTTTTCTGCAATAGCAATTTCAGAGACATGGATGGACAAGGAACAATGTTCCTTCTTCCAGATAGAAGGATATAACATGTTTTTCAGAAGCAGGAACCGTCAAAAAGGTGGGGGTGTAGCTTTATATATTGACCGAAACTTGAAAAGTAAAATAGTAAAAAACAAATGTTTAATCATTGATAAAGTTATGGAATGTGTTACTGTAGAAATTGAGCTTGAAAAGTCAAGGAATGTCTATGTAAGCTGCATATACAGAAAACCTGGTTCATGCATTGATATATTTAGGGAAACGATGATGGATCTATATGAGGGTTTATGCGAAAGAAAAAATGGTTTTTGTATGTGGTGACTTTAATCTTGACTTACTGAATCCTTTAGAACTGCCGTCAATTACCGAGTTTATAAATACAATGTATAGTTTAAGTTTATATCCCGCCATAACGAGACCATCTCGAATAACAAGAAACAGTGCAACATTGATTGATAACATATTTTCTAATATTATTGAACATGAAATAACAAGTGGACTTTTAATATCTGATATATCAGATCACCTTCCAGTCTTTACAAAGGTAGAAATGGTTACTAAATCCCATAAAGAAAAGAAAATGGTTATAATGACCAGACAAAAAAACACTGAGGCAATTATTAGACTTAAGAATGCTCTACTGGAACAAAACTGGGACAATGTATATTCAGATAATGTAAATACTGCTGATGAAGCCTTTTTGAACTCATTTTTTACTCTATATAACACACATTGTCCCCTAATTAGTAAAGTAATCACTGACACATTTTCTGGAAAACCATGGTTAACAAAGGGTATTCAAAAGACATGTAAGAAAAAGAACAAACTGTATAAAGAATTCCTTAAAAAAAGGACTGAAGAAGCAGAGAGAACCTACAAAACATATAAGAACAGACTAACAAACATCATGAGAGCATGTAAAACAGGTTATTATAGTGATATTTTGGAAAGAAGCAAAAACGACATTAAAAATACATTTTTGAACAAATTAATTAAAAGAAGAAATAAGGAGTCCCACTTCCCTTCTCACTTTGAAATAAATTATGGACATTTGATCACCCAGCCAAACGAAATTGCTAATGAATTTAATAACCACTTTAGTAAAATAGGTTCTAACTTAGAAAAAGAAATACCAAACTACCATAATGAGGAGGATATCAAAACTTCCAAAGCAGGAAAACAGTATATTCCTACATCCTACAGATGAAAATGAAATTCTTTCCATTGTGAAAAAGTTAAAAAGTAAAAAGTCATCAGACTCTGATGGATTGGACATGTCAATATTAAAAGAAATAATTGATTATGTAATAACTCCTATCACCTTTTTATTTAACCTGTCCCTGCAAACAGGAATATTCCCAGAAAGAATGAAGATGGCAAAAGTAATTCCGATTTACAAGTCGGGTGATAAACACACATTCACAAATTATAGACCTATCTCCATATTATCCCAATTTTCTAAAATATTGGAGAAGCTTTTCCATTTAAGATTATATAATTATTTAGGAAAATATGACATACTCTGTGAGCAGCAATATGGCTTTAGACCTGACCGAACCACAACCGTAGCTTTGGTGGACCTAGTTGAAAATATAACAAATGCAATAGAACATAAGCAATATGCTGTTGGTTTATTCCTGGATCTTACCAAAGCTTTCGACACCGGGACCCATGATCTCTTGCTGAAAAAACTTAATAGATATGGGATCAGGGGTGTGGCCCTTTCCTAGATCCAAAGTTATTTGAGAAACAGATCCCAATATGTCCACTTTGATGACACCGACTCAGAGACCATGTCAGTGACCTGTGGACTCCCCCAGGGGTCAGTGTTAAGTCCTTTGTTGTTCATAATTTACATTAATGATTTATGTTTGGTTTCAAAAACAATGCACTTTATATTATTCGCAGATGATACAAACATACTTTGTTGTGGTAGAGATCTGAAGGCATTATTTGAAGCTGTAGAAAATGAATTGAAAATATTGAAGCATTGGTTCGACTCAAATAAATTAACTCTGAACTTAAAGAAAACTAAATTTTTAATATTTGCAAATCGTCCAATCAATGTGGAAACAAATTTAATTATAAATGATACAGAGATTGAACAAGTAAATGAAATTAAGTTCTTAGGAATAATATTGCAAAATAAGCTAAATTGGAGAAATCACATAAATTATATAAAGGCAAAAGTTTGCAAATCATTAGCAGTCATTAGTAAAGTTAAAGAATATTTAAATGATCAAACACTATATGTATTGTATTGTTCCTTGGTGCTCCCCTACATGACCTATGGTCTGGAGGTGTGGGGAAACCAAACTAACACCAAACCAGTCAGTTTGATCCAAAAAAGGGCAATGCGACTTATAAATAAAGCTGGATATAGGGAACACACAAATACACTTTTCATCCGAAAAAAAGCCTTGAAATTCAAGGACTTGGTTTACTTTTGAACGGCACAATTTATGTTTAAAATAAAGAATAATCAATTCCCCATTCTGATTCAGAACCTGTTTCAGGAAAGGGAAAGTACCTTTCTGCTGAGAGGGCAAGACGTGCTAAAAAAGCCCAGTGTTAGAACAAATGCAAAAATGCATTGTGTCTCTGTTGTTGGAGTGAATGTTTGGAACGATTTGGCCATAGATTTAAAAGACTGCAGAACATTAATTTACTTTAAAACTGTTCTCAAGAGGAACATTATTCAAACATATGTTGATTGTGTTTCGCTGACAGCAGCAATAAATTAATTATTAGACATTTTCTTTTTGACCTGTGTGTAGCTGCTACCTAAGTTTATGTATTTTAAAGGGTAGGCGTTATAAGCTTTAGCTTCTGCCTATTCCCTTTTTTCAGACCTTATACATTTATTTTTTGTGTTTGTTACGAAATGTCTTTGTCTGAAATGTCTGAAAATAAACTGAACTGAACTTTATTTCAATTTAAAATAGAATTCTCCCCTCCCGGTCACAGCTCCCGGGCGGTTGTGCTTATGTGGCTAATTCAGTGTACGTCACCCAGATGGACGTATCTCCGTCCCCCCCAATGTCACATACATGCCCTTTTTTGGTAAGAAGATGGAGACTCCTATAGGCGAGAGAACGGGCCTAAACGTAGGGGCTACGTCCATTTTTTATACAATCTAAGGTTTTGACCAAATGTAATTGAATAGCCCAGCCTGGCAGTTAAAGCTGGTAATGAGATGAGATGAATTTGTGGCTCATATTTTGATCTTTGCAATCAAACACAACATTGTTCCTCACCCTTTGAAAAAACCATGTGACACCAATGGAATAGAGGTCATTTTTATAAATAAAGGGCTTTCTATTCAACTCCCCTGATGAAGTAATTTAATCCCAGTTAATCACAATGGGATTAATGAGTGTATGCCTTTCTAGATACTTCCATGAGTATGTGTTGGGGCATGTTGAACCAAAGCAGCTGTGCTCATATGTGCCTCTTTGGGGAGGGGGGATGCATTTCTGAACTCTAATCAAAGTGGTTTGATGCTGCAAAGTGAAAAGGACTGACTTCACACTCAGCTCTGATAATCAATTAGTGTATGAACACATGTGGGGAAAAAAGACAAATACAGAGGAAAACACGGAGAGAGGGAGAAAGGAGGAAGTCAGAGAAAGGGATGGAAGGTTAAAGAACAGCAGGCACTCTGGCTTTTTGTGATGTGTGTGGTTGTGATATTAATACGACTAATGGATCCAAAATGAGATTTTCCACTGAGTGTCTGCTTCATGCCTGTCTTGAAACAAAATTTACAACAAATACAACATTTCACTGTTGGATACACATAGGCCTCCATATATCTATGCATTAATCCATCAGAGCTCCTCTCTTGTCTGAGCACTGCCAGACAGGTTGCACTGTGCACTAGGTTAGACTAGAGACTAGAGTGTTAGGGGTGATTCATTAGGAGAGACTAATTTTACTGTAGTGAACAATTACTTACAATTCTACCACACTCTGTGATGTCACGGTTCTGTGACTGCAGACTGAGCAGAGAACTGTTTCTTGAACTTAAATGTGAACAGTACTTGGGCTTTGACTGATAACGTTTCACAAGTCTACAAGAACTAAAGTCTAAATGTATACGGGCCATGAGTTAATTTCAAATTAAAAGTATATTTGGCCTGCTGACTAGACTCTTTTTGTGAGTACTGGGTGTCACTATCACCATATGTGACTGTACACTTTTTACTATAGCCTCCCAAAGAGGTTTTACTGTGAAAAGGCACTCTCCTGTGAGAGAAACTGTAGAGTTACAACTGATGGTGCTCCAGCCATGACAGGTAAGCAGAACAGAATGGCATCACTGGTGATATATTATATATAGAGAGAGGGAGACACACAGGTCGGAGTTGAACCTGCGGCCGCTGACTCGAGGACCTTCAGCTTCTTTACATGGGACGACTGCTCTAACCGCTGTGCCACAGGCCGCCCCAAAAATGAGATATTTAATGTTCAAACTGATAAACTTCACTCATTTTAAATGTGACACCTACAACACATTCCAAAAAGCTGGAACACAGGCATGTTTACCAGTGTTCACCTTTCCTTTTAACAACACTCAGTAAGTGTTTGGGAACTGAGGACACTAATTGTTGAAGCTTTGTAAGTGGAATTCTTTCCAATTCTTACTTGATGTTTGACTTCAGTTCTGGGTCTCCGTTGTCGTATTTTGTGCTTCATAAAGCTCCACACATTTTCAATGGGAGACAGGTGTGGACTGCAGCAGGCCCGTCAAGTACCTGCACTCTTTTACTACGAAGCCACGCCTTTGGAACACATGCATAATGTGGCTTGGCATTGTCTTGCTGAAATAAGCAGGGACGTCCCTGAAAAAGACGTTGATTGGATGGCAGCAGATGTTGCTCCAAAGCCTTTCAGCATTAATGGGGCCTTTGTGACTGATTGAATTATCTGTATTACCAGCAGACTGAACAATACGTATTATCAGCAGCAGACTAACATTTAATATCTGTAGTGTGAGTATGTTCCTTTTTTTTCCATTGTTGAAAGTCATTAATCTTTACTCTATGTTATGGCAGTTTGAATACAGCATTTTTTGTATCTCCTTATAATTTATGTTGAAAATGCCATTTTAACAGCAGCAGTATGAACAGTAGTTGTAATTACCTGAGGGCTACAGTAGGGGCAGTGTAGAGCTGTTGAGCTATCTTACGGCACGCTTCACTTCTTTCTCTCAGTTAATAAGACGCATAGTCTGAGGACAGTTGTGTCCGTGCATCTTTCATTCATAACTCCCCTTTTCAGGTATGAGTCCCTCATAATAAGAGTTGTTGTTTACTTTAGTGTTAGTTTAATGTGTAGACGTTCTCAGGAGATGATTTGTAACGCAGTATGACCGTGTATTGTGATGTAATGAAGTTTATTACCGGACGATGAGTAAGCGCGCCACATGAGCTAACCTGTTGCGATGCTAGCTACACTGCACTGTCATGAGCTAACCTGTTGCGATGCTAGCTGCACTGCACTGTCTTTATGGTACTCTGTACCTGTGGGGAACTCTGTTGTTGCTTGGAATGTCAGGCCATTGTGTATTTACTGAAAAGAAAGATGTATTGATTGAGTGTATTGTTAAGAGTCTTATGGTTTAAAGCTGCAGTATGTCATTTTGGTAAGCAAAGTACATTTTTGTGCATAGCTATTTGTTGATGTCAAATGAGCCATTTTACTTCACTGTGATTTACTATATTTTACTTGCCATTCGGAGTTGAAAATACTAGTGCAAGTGCTTATGCTGACTGTTACAAAAAGATGCCGAATGTAATGTTGATGCACATGTTCTCTTGTAATATTTCAGCAGAATTACTGATGATTGTTTATTATTGCAGTTAATAAGACACATAGTCTGAGGAAAGTTGTGTCTGTGCATCTTTCATTTATTACTCCCCTTTTCAGGGCTTTTACACCTTCACAGATGTGCAAGCTACCCATGATGCCATTAGATCTAACACCCCCCCATACATCACAGATGCTGGCTTTAAACTTAGCTCTGATAACAATCTGGATTGTCCCTTTCCTCTTTGGTCTGGAAGACATGACGTCCATGATTTCCAAAACAATTTAAAATGTGGACTCATCAGACCACAGCACAATTTTCCACTTTGGGTCAGTCCATCTCAGATGAGCTGGGGCCCAGAGAAGCAGCAGAGTTTCTGGGTGTTGTTGATATATGGCTTTACCTTTGCATAGTAGAGTTTTAACTGCACTTGTAGATGTAGTGAGGAACTGTGTTAACTGAAAATGGTTTTCTGACGTGTTGCTGAGCCCACGTGGTAACATCCTTTACAGAATGATGTCAGTTTTTAATGCAGTGTTGTCTGAGGGATCGAAGGTCACAGTCATTCATTGTTTTAATCCTGCAACTGCAAACTCAGATTTGAGATTCTAGCTAAAATCAGTAGGTTGCTAGCTTAGGTTATTGTTGTTGTTTCTCTTAGCAAATGAATTTAAGAAAGGTGACATTTGGCACATGGCCGGATGTCTAGCTTCTTTCTCCTTTTGCTCTCCGTCCACTCTGCACTGTACATCCTTTGAGCCAGACGAGATTTCATTTAGCTTCATGTTTGACAAACGCACATAAAAAAATTACCTACACTGGCCAGGGTGGTTTCCACAGATGGAGAAGAGGAAAGAGAAAAGTGAACGTGTCAAGAGTCAGTAAGCGTGTGCCTCCTTCACTGAAAGACAGTGCTGTTTCTCTGCCATGAGACACACACCCATACACACATACACACCCTTACACAGCTTCTGAGGCTCTGTGTTTTCATCTGGGCAAACCCCCCACACTGTTACCTAGCAACAGTTGAAAACGGGGCTACAGAGGCAGCATCCTTGTCATCACAGACTCTTACACAAGATCAGGCCGTGTGGATGGTTGTTTGGAAACAAAGTGTAAAAGGCATGCGTGGCCGAGGTGGATGTCAATCCAGACAGACGCTGCTGCTACTTCAGTCAATTCACAAAAATAAGAATATAATTCTAGCCCTTTCAGGCACACAGACAGGATCTTGCTCCGTCATACAGACAATGCTCTGATTTAATCCTACAGGCTTCCCACGTGGCGTGCAAAAGACAAAAGACAAGGCTGGCCAAAGCCTTTTTTAGCCCAGAGCAGAATTTGATCCCTCCTTTCTACTCTTCTGTCCAAAGTGCCCACTACTGCATATCATCTGTGTCAGAACATCCACACCCAAAAAACAACCTTATAGGTGGATTGTGCAAGCAGCTTATAACAACCCTTATTTATGTTTGTTGCTAGGTGGCAACCTCTAGTGGCCTTAGTAATTATCACAGGAGCTAATGAGGAAGTAAGTTGACATAGCTATAAGGAGCCCCGAACTCAGCTGAGGGAAGAAGGTATGGTAACCTGAATTTGTGTCCCGTGTGAAACCAGGAGTCAACAGTGACATTTTAGCCAGTGACTTAATTATGTCTATGATTAATTTTAAGCAAATCCATGATCTTTTTCTAACCTAAGTAGCTGTTTTTGTAGCCTAAAACTAGCCATGTAGTTGTGTTACCTAAAATTAAGTAGTTCAGTTTCAAAGCATTACATAGAATGGTCACGTGATCGCAGCAGTTTCAAATTGCCATCATGCAGCTTTTTCACAGTGTTAATTAGGATGGTCTTATGAGTTGATTTGTCATTTGCAATCATGATCAGTAGTTGTATTTGAAAGAAAAAAGTGCAGGCACTCAGTGGGGTTTGGAAAAGCCTTTATTTTAGTGGGTACAATTTAAAAAATACCAATGCATGATAAATTGTATCTACTAAAATAAAGGGTTTTTAACTTTTTCAAACCCACCTGAGTGCCTGCACTTTTTTCTTTCTGATCTGTTACCCTTTCCGTTGGTTTGAGGAACACGAGCAGCGCTCCTTTGATCCTGTTGTCAGTAGTCAGATAATTTGTAACTGGTACCTTCCTTGAGAAAATGAAGCTGGCCAAAGTGCTACCCATCTACAAAGATGGTGAAAAGCACCTATTATCCAACTACAGGCCAATCTCATTATTGGATCAATTTTCCAAAATACTTGAAAAATTATTTGTTCAACAATGGATAGTTTTTTAGAACAACAAAACCTATTGTGTCACCAACAGTATGGGTTTCGATGTAATAGATCGACATCCCAAGCTGTAATGGAGTTAATAGTAAATGTAACCTCAGCTCTTGACAACAAACAAAAGACAATTGGCATATTCATAGATTTACGAAAAGCATTTGATTCCATTGATCACAAATTACTTTTACAGAAATGTAGTTATTATTTGTCAGAGGAGTGGCAAATGCATGGCTAAAAACCTATCTGAACAATAGACTTCAATATGTTGAAATCAATCAGTCAAAATCACAATTTCAAAACCCTAATTTGTGGGATCCCCCAGGGCTCGGTTTTTGGGCCGAAATTATTTATTCTTTATTCAAAAGATATTTGCAAAATATCTAAAATTTTGAAGCTGGTGATTTTTGAAGATGATACCAATTTGTTTTGTTCAGGGTATAATATAAATCAGCTAATACAACAGCTTGAAACTGAATTGACTTTAATAAAAAAATGGTTTGATTTAAACAAGCTATCATTGAATGAGAAAAAAAACTAAATTTATGATTTTTGGTCCCAGTAGGACAAATTCTAATTTGAAATTGTACTGGAACGGGATCAACATAGAGAGGGTCTACAAGACAAGATTTTTGGGGGTGATTATTGATCACCAGATTAGCTGAAAACCACATATTCAATACATCAAGAGTAAAATATCTAAAACAATTGGTATACTTTATAAAACTAAACACTTGTTAAATAAAAAATGTTTGCATATATTGTATTCCTCACTTGGGCTCCCATACCTATCTTACTGTTCAGAAATGTGGGAAAATGTATATAAAACGCACATAGATCCAATTATTAAGTTACAAAAAAAGGCAATAAGACTAATCAATAAAGTGGGATACCGTGACTCTACCGATGAGCTTTTCATAAAATCTAATATTTTAAAATTTACGGATATAGTCAAGCTAAAAATACTTGAAATCTTATTCAGAGCTGTAAAAAAAGATCTTCCTACAGGTATTCAATCTTTATTTAAATTAAGAAACAATTGCTATAATTTAAGAGGACTGCTTCGATTTGAAACAAGAAAAGCAAGAACTAACATTAGACAAAGATGCGTGTCCGTTATTGGTGTAAAAATGCGGAATGACCTTAATGATAAACTGAAAGTAATTACAACACGACCGATATTTAAAAAGACCGTGAAATTTGAAATACCGTATTTTCTGCACTATAAGGCGCACCTAAAAACCTTAAATTTTCTCAAAAGCCGACAGTGCGCCTTATAATCCGGTGCGCCTAATATATGGATCAATATTGAGCCGCAACAGCTCTCGCACCTCTCCGGGAACCATCACCTTATCGTGGTGGAGAGGTTTGTGTGTCCCTGTGAACCTGAGGGCTGTGTTGTCTGGAGCTTAGTGCTCCTGGTAGGGTCTCCCATGGCAAAGTGGTCTCAGGCGAGGGGCCGGACTAAGAATGGTTCACAAAGACTCAATGGACAAACAACGAAGAGGAAGAGAGACCCTGCCCGGAGGAAGCCCGGGGCCCCCGTCTGGAGCCAGGCCCAGACGGAGGGCTCGCCGGCGAGCGCCTGGTGGCCGGGTTTGCCACGGAGCCCGGCCGGGCACAGCCCGAAAAAGTGACGTGGCACCTCCCTCCTCTCCATCCTGTGGGCCCACCACTCGCAGGAGGAACCACTTGGGTCGGGTGCGCTGCTGCACGGGTGGCAGTGAAGGTGAGGGGCCTCGACGGACCAGACACGGGCAGCAGAAGCTGGCTCTTGGGACGTGGAATGTCACCTCTCTGTCGGGGAAGGAGCCGGAGCTTGTGCGGGAGGTGGAGCGCTACCAGTTAGATCTGGTGGGGCTTACCTCCACATACAGTCTCGGTTCTGGAACCGTTCTCCTGGATAGGGGTTGGACACTATTCTTCTCTGGAGTTGCCCAGGGTGTGAGGTGCCGGGCGGGTGTGGGGATACTCACAAACCCCCGGCTGAGCGCCGCGGTGTTGGAGTTCACCCCGGTGGACGAGAGGGTCGCCTCCTTACACCTGCGGTTGGTAGGGGGGAAAACTCTGACTGTTGTTTGTGCTTATGCACCAAACAGCAGTTCAGAGTATTCGGCCTTCTTGGAGACCCTGAATGGAGTCCTGCATGGGGCTCCGGTAGGGGACTCCATAGTTCTGCTGGGAGACTTCAACGCCCTCCAATGATGGAGACACCTGGAGAGGTGTGATTGGGAGGAACGGCCTCCCTGATCTAAATCCGAGTGGTCGTCAATTATTAGACTTCTGTGCTAGTCACGGATTATCTATAACTAACACCATGTTCGAACATAAGGATGCTCATAAGTGTACGTGGTACCAGAGCACCCTAGGCCAAAGGTTGATGATCGATTTTGTGATGGTATCATTTGATCTGAGGCCGTATGTTTTGGACACTCGGGTGAAGAGAGGGGCAGAGCTGTCAACTGATCACCATCTGGTGATGAGTTGGATCAGAGGATGGGGGAAGATTCTGGACAGACCAGGTAAACCCAAACGAGTAGTGCGGGGGAAACTGGGAACGTCTGGAGGAGGCCCCTGTCCGAAAGATCTTCAACTCACACCTCCGGCTGAGCTTTTCTGGCATCCCTGTGGAGGTTGGGGGCATTGAACCGGAGTGGGCAATGTTCAAAGCTTCCATTGCTGAAGCTGCAGCGGTGAGCTGTGGCCTCAAGGTCTTAGGTGCCTCAAAGGGCGGTAACCCTAGAACACCGTGGTGGACACCGGTGGTCAGGGAAGCTGTCCGACTGAAGAAGGAGGCCTTCCGGGATATGCTATCCCAGAAGACTCCGGAGGCAGTTGCAAGGCACCGACAGGCCAGAAGGGCTGCAGCCTCTGCTGTGTCAGAGGCAAAGCAGCGGGTGTGGGAGGAGTTCGGAGAAGCCATGGAGAAGGGCTTTCGGGCGGCACCAAGGTGCTTCTGGAAAACCATTCGACATCTCAGGAGGGGGAAACGGGGAACCGTCGAAGCTGTTTACAGTAAAGACGGGACGCTGGTGACCTCAGCCGATGAGGTAATCGGGCGGTGGAAGGAGCACTTTGAGGAACTCCTTAATCTGACTAACACGCCCTCTTTTGTAGAGGCAGAGCTGGAGGCTGATGGGGAATCATTGTCAATAACCCTGGCGGAAGTCACTGAGGTAGTCAAACAACTCCACAGTGGCAAAGCCCCAGGGGTTGATGAGATTCGTCCAGAAATGCTGAAAGCTTTGGGTTGGGAGGGGCTGTCTTGGTTGACACGCCTCTTCAACATTGCGTGGAAGTCTGGGACAGTGCCAAGGGAGTGGCAGACCGGGGTGGTGGTTCCTCTTTTTAAAAAGGGGGACCAGAGGGTGTGTGCCAATTACAGGGGTATCACACTACTCAGCCTCCCTGGTAAAGTCTACTCCAAGGTGCTGGAAAGGAGGGTTCGTCCTATAGTCCAACCTCAGATTGAAGAGGAACAATGTGGATTCCGTCCTGGACGTGGAACAACGGACCAGCTCTTCATTCTCGCAAGGATCCTGGAGGGGGCCTGGGAGTATGCTCAACCAGTCTACATGTGTTTTGTGGATCTGGAGAAGGCATATGACCGGGTTCCTCTGGAGATACTGTGGGAGGTGCTGCGGGAGTATGGGGTGAGGGGGTCAGTTCTGTGGGCCATCCAATCTCTGTACACCCAAAGTGAGAGCTGTGTCCGGATCCTCGGGAGTAAGTCGGATTCGTTTCCGGTGGGGGTTGGCCTCCGCCAGGGGTGCGCTTTGTCACCAATCCTGTTCGTGATTTTCATGGACAGGATTTCAAGGCGTAGTCGTGGTGGAGAGGGCTTGCAGTTCGGTGGGCTGAGGATCTCGTCTCTGCTTTTCACAGATGATGTGGTCCTGATGGCATCGTCGGTCAGTGACCTTCAGCACTCACTGGATCGGTTCGCAGCCGAGTGTGAAACGGCTGGGATGAGGATCAGCATCTCTAAATCTGAGGCCATGGCTCTTAGCAGGAAACTGGTGGATTGCTTACTCCAGGTAGGGAATGAGTCCTTACCCCAAGTGAAGGAGTTCAAGTACCTCGGGATCATGTTCACGAGTGAGGGGACGATGGAGCATGAGTTTGGCCGGAGAATCGGAGCAGCGGGGGCGGTGTTGCAGTCGCTCTACCGCACCGTTGTGACGAAAAGAGAGCTGAGCCGGAAGGCAAAGCTCTCGATCTACCGGTCAATCTTCGTTCCTACCCTCACCTATGGTCATGAAAGTTGGGTCATGACCGAAAGAACGAGGTCGCGAGTACAAGCGGCCGAAATGGGTTTTCTCAGGAGGGTGGCTGGAGTCTCCCTTAGAGATAGGGTGAGAAGTTCAGCCATCCGTGAGGAACTCGGAGTAGAGCCGCTGCTCCTTAGCGTTGAAAGGAGCCAGTTGAGGTGGTTCGTGCATCTAGTAAGGATGCCCCCTGGGCGCCTCCCTAGGGAGGTGTTCCAGACACGTCCAGCTGGGAGGAGGCCTCGGGGAAGACCCAGGACTAGGTGGAGAGATTATATCTCCACACTGGCCTGGGAACGCCTCGGGATCCCCCAGTTAGAGCTGTGTAATGTGGCCCGGGAAAGGGAAGTTTGGGGTCCCCTGCTAAAGCTGCTGCCCCCGCGACCCGACCCCGGATAAGCGGATGAAGATGAGAGATGAGATGAGAGAACAGCTCTCGCAACTACGGTAAGCAGTAGCCGACTCTATTTTCCCCCGTAGAAGAAGTAACGTGCGGTGCATGCTGGTATATATGACTGCGCGAGGCGTGCCGTTTCATTTCCATTGGTGTTTAAAGACCCCAAAATGGCTCCTATTAAGAGACACGCCTACGACGCAAAGTTTAAACTCAAGGCGATCAGTCCACAGTAGAACACAGGAATAGAGCAGCAGCGAGAGAATTTAACATTAACGAATCAATGGTGCGGAAGTGGAGGAAGCAACAAGATGACCCGCGCCAAGTAAAGAAGACTAAACAGAGTTTCCGAGGGAACAACATGAGATGGCCACAGTTGGAGGACAAACTCGAACAGTGGGTTGTTGAACAGAGAGCAGCAAGTAGAAGTGTCAGTGCAATCACTATTCGAATGAAGGCAACAGCGCTAGCACGCGAACTTAACATCAATGAATTTAGAGGCGGTCCTTCTTGGTGCTTTCGGTTTATGAAAAGACGTCATCTATCCATCCGCACACGAACTACTGTTTCACAGCAACTGCCAAAAGACTACCAAGAAAAGCTGGCCACTTTCCGTGCATACTGCAAAAACGAGATTTCCGAAAAAAAGATCCAGCCAGAGCACATCATCAACATGGACGAGGTTCCACTCACCTTTGACATTCCTGTGAACCGCACTGTGGATAAAACGGGAGTACGTACGGTTAATGTTTGCACCACAGGGAATGAGAAGTCATCCTTCACTGTAGTTCTCGCCTGCCAGGCTAATGGTCAGAAACTTCCACCCATGGTTATTTTAAAGAGGAAGACCTTGCCAAAAGAAAACTTTCCAGCCGGCGTCGTCATCAAAGCTAACTCGAAGGGATGGATGGATGAAGAAAAGATGAGTGAGTGGTTAAGAGCAAACACAGCTCCTTCCCTATTGATCTACGACTCCATGTGCGCCCATATCACCGATGGTGTCAAAAAACAAGTGAAGCACACTAATTTAACACTCGCCGTCATTCCGGGTGGATTGACAAAAGAACTCCAGCCGCTAGATATTGGTGTCAACAGGGCATTCAAAGCTAGACTGCGAACTGCGTGGGAGCAGTGGATGACAGAAGGCGAACACACGTTCACCAAGACGGGGATACAGAGCCGGACGGCATACGCCACTATCTGCCAGTGGATCGTTAATGCCTGGGCTGACATATCAGTCTCAACTGTGGTCCGAGCTTTCAGGAAGGCAGGAATCATCACTGAACTGCCAGACAACAGCAGCGACACTGACTCTATTAACGACGACGTTGACGAGATGGAGCCGGGCATGTTGGATGCCGTACTCGCCCAACTGTTTAATTCAGACACTGAAGAAGAAGAATTCGAGGGATTCGTGGATGAGGAATAAATTAATAAAGTGAGCTTTACGTGTTTATTTTGTGTGTTGTGAATATGGACATTAACGTTTGAACAACTTTGTTATTGTTATATTGTTATTGCTTTGCACTATTTCGAGTGTTACTATATTATGATTCCACTAACGTTTGATTTACCGTAACAGTATCAGACTTTTTTTACGGACGTTTTTTACGTGTTTACTGAATCGAGGAAAAGTTCCTCTCGACTCTGTGATATAAATGTTGCACTACATGTTATACCTTGCTCTTGTTAAAAGTTAAACTGTCACAAAAATACTACGTTACTGACCTTACCGTCGGGAAAATAATAAAACAGCTGTTCATTTTGGGAGTGAACGGAGTTGTCAGAACGCTGGTTTGTACCGGTAATCTATTACGGTAATAAAGTTTGACTGACCTGTCTGACTGTTTTGTTGACAGTCCCTTTAGCGTAGCTCCATCTAATGGATGCATAACGTAACCCCAGCCTCTATTGTAGCATCTATTCTATGTGCCTTATAATGCAGTGCGCCTTATATATGAAAAAAGTTTTAAAATAGGCCATTCATTGAAGGTGCGCCTTATAATGTGGTGCGCCTTATAGTGCGGAAAATACGGCGATTAATGCATATGTATAAATGTTATAATTGGAAAAGAGAAAAACAAATAAATAAATAAATAAAGGGAAATGTTATTCATTTTGATTATTGAATAAATGGAAATGAGAAAAAAGTAAACCTTATTTAAGCAAATATGTTTTTTGATTTTGCAGATTTTTATTTTTGCTTTGTGAGTATGTGCATGTATGTTTGTATGTAGAATATCTTTAAATGTATATATAGTAAGTCAATTATTTAATTCATTCAAGTATAAGTAAATATACTTTTAATCAAATATATGTTTAATCATAAGTAAATATGTTGTGTTTAAATAGTCAGAACTGTCATGTTAGGATGGGCTAATAAAAGCAAGTTGCTTTAGCCCAATCCTTTCTTTGGTTGAAATTGTCAAAATATTATGTCATTTTATTTAACATCTGATGTATAACCAAAAATAAATTAATTCATTCATTCATTAAATTAGACTACTTCTTTGAAAGCTTCAGCCTTCCCAGAGTAAGCAATGTTGATAGAGATGTGCTTAAATCCCCTCTAACACAAACTAAGATTGAGATGGCAATTATGAAAATGGCATCTGGGAAAACTCCAGAGGAAGACAGCCTTGAAATGGAACTCTATAAGTGTTTCAAAGAACAGCTTTCATCATATTTACTGTTTATATACAATGAAATATTAGAACCAAATCCATGCCTCCTATATGGAGGATGATTATTTATTTGTTACAAAAACCAGGTAAAGATCCTGTTCTGATGGGCAACTACTGTGCTTGCGATTATTAAATTCTTGGTCTGATTCTAGCACTCCGCCTGGAGAAAGTAGTGCCATTGATAGTGCTCTTGCTTCATGTCCCTCTGTCAGAATGAATGGATTGTTCTCGAAAGCTTCCCTCTGCAACGAGGCGTCAGACCGGACTTTCAGATCATCCCCCTGATTTTTATTATTACCCTTGAACCATTAGCATGTGCTATCTGCTCCAGTGTTGATAGAGATCTTACATGACCATAACTTGAATATCAAGATTGAATATGTATCTGGATGATATTTTTCTCACTTTAAGTAATCCAATATCTTCCATACCAGCAGTTCTTAATCTTGTTAACTTCTCGGGATACAATATTAATTGGAACAAGAGTGAGGCAATTCCACTTAACTCTTACACATTCAAAGCTGATTTAAAGGGAACCCCTTTTATCTGGAAAACAAATGGAATGACATATCTGGGAATTAACATCATATCTACCATTCAATTTTTTTCGGCCATAAAGGACCTGGTATCCGCCGGTCTATCAAGGAGGATTTCAACAGGTGGACAGAACTACCATTGTCTCTATGGGGTGCAGCAGAAATATTAAAAATCAATGTCTTACCAAGACTTTCTCATATTATTGCATCTATTGCTTTTAAATTTCCTCAATACTGGTTCAGAGACATTACCTCTATTTTGATCAGATTCCTGTGGAAAAATAAAAGCCCAGAATTGCTTACAAAGAAATGTACTATACCCAGATTCTGGTCTGGAGCAGGCTAACAGCACAGAATAAATCTCCATGGTAACTTAGGTCCCTGTGCTTTCATGCAACTGGATCATGGATAAAGTAAGCCAGGATAACTGGAATGTCCTAGCTTAATCCCTTTTCTAGGTTTTGTGTCATTGCAGCATGATTAGATGCTGAATTGGTCCTGATTATTTTATACAATATACTGTACATGTTTCTCCATTGGGACATTACTTGTGATGGGTGCGGTGTCTGCTGTCACTTTGTTTACATCAGCATGCCAATTCTGACCAATAGGAGAGCAGTTCAGGATCTATGTTATTGCACCCACCCCAGAAACAATATGTGAAGTGCTTTTTTGTCCTTTTGTCACAAACCTTTTTGAGCCGA
The DNA here is from genome assembly GCF_963691815.1 of Echiichthys vipera. Lineage (NCBI taxonomy): Eukaryota > Metazoa > Chordata > Actinopteri > Perciformes > Trachinidae > Echiichthys > Echiichthys vipera. The sequence goes on along the minus strand of NC_139840.1, from coordinate 27,596,729 downwards.
AGTGCAGCTACGTTTTGGTTCACTTCAGCATGTCATCAACTGATTCAGACCAGTTCAAATGAAAGGTGTGAAAGCAAACCAGAACAGCCGGAAAAAAACCTATTCATTTTCGCATCTGGTGCACACCAGGGAAGTGGACTAGAAACGGTGTGAAGGCGCCCTCAGAGAGACAAACACAGAGAGATAGCTCATACATCTTGACTTCTCCTCCGCAAATGTTTCCTGTTGCCTGGGGATATAGCTCCAGATTAATGTGGTGACAGGGTTTTATGGTAGCCATGGAAACCAAGGGGCACTGGCACACTTACCCGATGAAGATGGCAGGCACACAGGATTACTGTATGTGTGCACATGTATGTGTGTGTATGAGTGAGAGAGAGAGAAAAGAGAGAGAGGTTGTAAGCCTGACTGAAGCTGAAATTGAACTTGACTCATGAAGTAGCAAAGACCTCAGTGAGTGTTGTGTTATGTTAAGACAGAGGAATTTCTAGTAAATGCTTATTTAAGTATCCAAACCACACGTCACAAATAAAGTTAAATCAGACCATTTATCATCATGAACAGTAGTAATACACAATCACAGCCCTATATTGGGCTTAGCTATTTGTTAACCCCATCGAGACAGACAGATCTTTGCACTAACAGCCCAATCAGGAGGTGGCAATCATCATAAAACACTAGCTGGGGCCAGCTGTGCCTGTGGTAAGAGGACGGCAAAAGTTCAAATTCATGGTTTATAAATTAATGTAATGTATATTAACAATTGTTAACTTACTAATAATTAACTATGTACCCCTTCATAAATTCCCAATGCATATTCCAAATGACACTCATAGTATTACACTATTCATTATATAAAAGTGGATATTGTTCATTGTTTTGTTTATCCATTACTTTAAGCTAACAGTTTGAACTGTTTAGCCATCCATTACTTTTAGCTAACAGTTTGAAATGTTTAGATATCCATTACTTTTCAAACATACAAAGGGTTTTTAATGACTAGTGCTTCAAGAGTATTTTATTTTTCCTTTGTTTGAAATAAAGCATTCATTCATTCACTTTTAGCTAACAGTTTGAACTGTTTAGATATCAATTACTTTTATTCTAGAATCTCGAGTTTCAATGCTAGAATGTTGAGTCAAAGTTCTAGAATGTTAAGTTCACACAAACATGTCATTGCTTTTATCCTGCATTATGCCATTCACTAAAGTTTATATAAATATAATTCCTTGGGATCATTATGGGACATTGGATTCTAGAGAAAGTCGTTCTAGAATGTAAGTCTAGAATGTTTAGTGACAGTTCTAGAATGTAAAGTCACAGTTCTTGAATGTCAAGTCAAAGTTCTAGTATGTTAAGTTTCAATTTCCAGAATGTTAAGTCACACTTCTAGAAAGTTAAGTCAAAGTTCTAGAATGTTAAGTTACAATTCTAAAGTGTTAAGTCACATACCTAATAAATTGAGTTCACACAAATCAGTTCAAGAATGTTAAATCCCGATCCTAGAATGCTAAGTTACAGTTCTAGAATGTTAAGTCACAGTCCTAGTATGTTAAGTTCACACAAACATGTCATTCCTTTGATCCTGCATTATGCAATTCACTAGAGTTTATATAGATATAACTTTGAGGGATCATCATGGGACATTTGATTCTGGAGAAAGTTGGTCAAGAATGTTAAAGTAAAAGTTCAGGAATGTTAAGTTTCCATTCTAGAATGTTAAGTTACAGTTCTAAAATGTAAAGTCACAGTTCTAGAATGTCAAGTCAAAGTATTAGAATGTTACGTTACAGTTCTTAAATGTTAAGTCACATACCTAGTATATTAAGTTCACTCAAATCAGTTCAAGAATGTTAAATTACAAGTCTAGAATGTTAAGTCACAATTCTCAAATGTTAAGTCCCAGTTCTAAAATGTAAAGTCAAAGTTCTAGAATGTGAAATTATAATTTCCAGAATGTTAAGTCACAGTGGCATGATGTAAAGTCACAGTTATAAAATATGAAGTCACTGTTGTAGAATGTTTTGTAACAGTTCCAGGATCTTGATTTCCGATTCTAGAATGTTACATTACAGTTCTAGAATGTTAAGAAACAGTTCTAGGATATAATAATCTGATTGTGAGAGGTCATCATGGGACATTGGATTACAGATCAAATCAGTTCAAGAATGTTAAATCCCCATTCTAGAATGTTGTTTCAATGCCAGAATGTTAGGTCACAGTTCTAGAATGTAAAGTCACAGTTCCAGAATGTTAAGTCAAAGTTCTTGAATGTAAAGTTACAATTCTTGAATGTTAAGTCAAAGTTCTAAAATGTAAAGTAGAAGTTCTAGAATGTTGAGTAACAATTGTAGAATGTTAAGTCACAGTTCTAGAATGTTAAGTCAAAGTTCTAGAATGTTATGTCACATACCGAGAATGTTAAGTGCACACCCAACATTTCATTGTTTACATCCTGCATTTTGCTATTTACTAGAGTTCATATTAATCTTATTTCAAGAGGTCATCATGGGACATTAGATTACAGAGAAAGTCAGTTCAAGAATGTTGAATCAAAATTCTAGAATGTTATGTAACAGTTCTAGAATGTTGATTTACAAGTCTAGAATGCTAAGTCAAAGTTCTACAATGCTATGTTATATTTATAGAATGTTAAGTTATAATTCTTGAATGTTAAGTCAAAGTTCTAAAATGTAAAGTAGAAGTTCTAGAATGTTAAGTAACAATTGTAGAATGTTAAGTCACAGTTCTAGAATGTTAAGTCAAAGTTCTAGAATTTTATGTCACATACCGAGAATGTTAAGTGCACACCCAACATTTCATTGTTTACATCCTGCATTATGCTATTTACTAGAGTTTATATCAATCTTATTTCGAGAGGTCATCATGGGACATTAGATTACAGAGAAAGTCAGTTCAAGAATGTTGAATCAAAATTCTAGAATGTTAAGTAACAGTTCTAGAATGTTGATTTACAAGTCTATAATGCTAAGTCAAAGTTCTATAATGTTAAGATTCAGTCCTAGAGTGTTTAGACACAGTGGCACAATGTGAAGTCACAGTTCTGGAATATGAAGTCACTGTTTTAGAATGTTAAGTAACATTTTCAGGTTCTAAAGCTACATTTCTAGAATGTTACATTACAGTTCTAGAATGTTAGGTAACAGTTCTAGGATATAATAATCTAAATTTGAGAGATCATCATTGGACATTGGATTACAGATAAAATCAGTTCAAGAATGTTAAATTCCAATCTTAGAATGTCGAGTTACGGCTCTAGAATGCTAAGTTACAGTTCTAGAATGCTAAGTCACAGTCCTAGTATGTTAAGAAACTGTTCTAGAATGTTAAGTCACAATCCTAGTATGGTAAGTTCACACAAAGATATCATTGCTATAACACCTACATGGTGCTATGGCGCCGTACTAGGTGGCAAACTGTAACAGCAGCTCCCGTGGGTTTTTAAGTTTTTAAAAAGTTTTTGTTGTGTTTGTGTTCTGGTTTTTGCTGAACTTTTGGCGACTCTTCTCCTGAGACTGGGAGAGGACGAAAACCTTTCTTTTCTTTTTTTCTTTTTTGAACTTTTACGGCACTTTTTGTGATGTTGTACCCCGGACATTCAACTGTTGACTGTGGGTATGAGGCTTTATTATTTGCCCCGGGAATTTACGTCTGCCATCATTATCGGTGTGTACGTTCCTTCTTCAGCTGATGCAGCGCTGGCCTGTGATTCCGATGTTGCCCAGATACAGACGCTGCATCCTAACGCATTTATTGTCATCACTGGGGATTTTAATCACGTCTCACTGGATAAAACCCTTCCAACATTTCACGAGTATGTTGACTGCCCCACCAGAGACTGTAACACACTGGATCTGTTGTATGTAAATGCTAAGGATGCATACAGTCCCACAGCCCTCCCCCCTCTTGGAAGATCTGACCACAAACTGGTTCTGCTGACCCCTAAGTATATTCCCCTTGTTCAGCGGCAGCCTGTCCACACTAGGAGCGTGAGGAGGTGGACTCAGGAGGCTGCTGACGCACTACAGGACTGCTTTGAGTCGACAGACTGGGATGCACTTGTTGAGCCACATGGAGAGGATCTGGACAGCATGACGGACTGCATCACAGAATACATTAGGTTCTGTGAATACACCACCATGCCAACCCGGACTGTACGCCGCTTCCCTAATAATAAGCCGTGGATCACCAATGACCTGAAAGCCCTTCTTAACAAGAAGAAGAGGGCGTTCAGGTCTGGAGACAGGGAAGAACTGAGGAGAGTGCAGCATGAACTCAGGGATATGCTGAGGACCTGTAAAGACGTCTACAGGAGGAAGCTGGAGGCCAAACTCCAGCAGAACAATGTGAGGGATGTGTGGACTGGTATGAAGCAGATCACTGGGTGTAAGGTGAGCGGCAGACAGTCATCAGGCAGCCTGGAGAGGGCAAACGAGCTGAACAGATTCTTTAATAGGTTCAGCTCACAGCCTTCTGTCGTCTCCATGACACCTCACTGCCCCAAATGCTTCCTTCCCTCCCCCCTCAATCCCCTGCTGTGAGCTCTCCTGTGCAGCACCTCTCCACCTCCTCCACCTCCTCCTCCTCTGCCTCCTCCACCTTCACCTCCTCCTCCACCTCCTCGTCCTCCACTGAAGACACCAGCAGCCTCCCCCGCATAACTATGACTGCAGGCCAGGTTAGGACACAGCTGGAGAGACTCCACCAGCATAAGGCTGCAGGCCCTGACAATTTCAGCCCCAGGATCCTGAAGACATGTGCCAGCCAGCTGTCTCCTGTCCTACAACACCTCTACAACCTGAGCATTGGTCAGGAGAGAATACCAGTGCTTTGGAAGACTTCCTGCCTGATTCCTGTTCCAAAGAAGTCGACACCATCAGACCTCAATGACTATCGGCCAGTGGCCCTCACATCTTACGTCATGAAGGGGCTGGAGAGACTGGTTTTTGTCAACCTGAGGCTGAAGGTGAGAGCCCTGCTAGACCCTCTGCAATTGGCTTACATGCCTCACTTGGGAGTTGATGACGCTGTCATCTACCTGCTGCAACAAGCCCATTTGCACCTGGATGGTGGAGGAGGTACTGTGAGAATCACATTCTTTGATTTCTCTAGTGCTTTTAACACCATTCAGCCACTGCTACTGGGGGAGAAGCTGCAGGTGATGGGAGTAGACGACACAATGATCTCCTGGATTACTGACTACCTGACAGGCAGGCCACAGTTTGTCCGTATGGGCAGTGTTCTGTCTGATGTGGTGGTTAGTGATACAGGAGCTCCACAGGGGACTGTACTGTCTCCTTTACTGTTCACCGTATACACCACTGACTTTCAGTACAACACTGGGTCGTGTCACCTGCAAAAGTTTTCTGAGGACTCAGCTGTTGTTGGTTGTAAAACTGAGGGACATGAGGAGGAGTACAGGGCACTGGTAGACAACTTTGTGAAGTGGACTGGACAGAATCACCTGCGGCTGTACATCAGCAAGACCAGAGAGATGGTGATAGATTTCAGGAAGAAGCGGATGACGGCTTTCCTACCTCTGTGCATTCTGGGAAAGGATGTGGAGGCGGTGGAGGATTACAGGTACCTGGGTGTTACCATCAACCACAGACTGGAGATCTAACACTGAAGCTGTTTACAAGAAGAGGATGAGCAGACTTCAATTCCTGGGGAAGCTGAGATCCTTCAACGTGTGCAGCAAGATGTTGGAGATCTTTTATCAGTCTGTGGTGGCCAGTGTACTTTTCTTTACTGTGGTTTGTTGGGGAAACAGCATTGGAGCCAGCGACACCAACAGACTCAACAAACTGATCAGGAAGGCTGGCTCTGTGATTGGCTGCAAACAGGACACTCTGGAGGCTGTGGGGGAGAGGAGGACACTGAAAAAACTGTTCTCCATCATGTATAATCCTCTCCACCCTCTCCAACTCATACTGGTCAGACAGCGAAGCACCTTCTCCAGAAGGCTGCTTCAGCTTCGCTGTCGTAGCAACAGATACAGGAAATGTTTCCTGCCACAATCCATCACTTTTTATAATAACTCTCTCACCTCTGCCTGACAGAGAACTCTGCTCTCTCTACTGTTTTGTTGTATATATTATTATTGTTATAGTTTATTTAGCATATGTTGTTGTATGTATTATTATTGTTTATTGTTTATAGCACACTGTGCACTGTATATATACACTATGTATATATTGGATTCTATTTATGTTATGTACAAAGTGTTTACTTCCTGACCCACTACTGCTGTTACAAAAGAAATTCCCAGTCTGGGATCATTAAAGTAATTCTATTCTACTCTTCTATTATATTGCTTTTATCCTGCATTATGCCATTCACTAGAGTTTATATGAATATAATTTCCGTGGGATCATTATGGGAAACTGGATTCTAGAGAAAGTCGTTCAAGAAATTTTAATCACAATTCTAAAATGTTAAGCTTCCATTCTAGAATGTTAATTTACAAGTCTAGAATGTAAAGTGACAGTTCTAGAATGTAAAGTCAGAGTTCTAAAATGTTAAGTCAAAGTTCTAGAATGTTAAGTTACAATTCTAAAATGTTAAGTCACATACCTAGTATATTAAATGCACAAAAACATATCATTGCTTACATCCTGCATTATGCTATTTACTAGAGTTCATATTAATCTAACATCAATCTACAAATCTAGAATGTTAATTCACAGTTCTAGAATGTTATGTCAAAGTTCTAGAATTTTAAGTAACAGTTCTAGAATGTTAATTTCACTGTTCTAGATAGATAAGTTACCATTCTGGAATGTTAAGTTACAGTTCTATAATGTTAAGGTTCAGTCCTAGAGTGTTTAGGCCCAGTGGCACAATGTGAAGTCACAATTTGAGAATATGAACTCACTGTTTTAGAATGTAAAGTAACATTTTCAGGATCTTAAGCTACATTTCTAGAATGTTAGATTACAGTTCTAGAATGTTAAGTAACAGTTCTATAATAAAATAATCTAAATTTGAGAGGTCATCATTGGACATTGGATTACAAATTAAATCAGTTCAAGAATGTTAAATCCCAATCTTAGAATGTTGAGTTACAGTTCTAGAATGCTAAATTACAATTCTAGAATGTTAAGCTTCCATTCTAGAATGTTAAGGTCTAGAATGTTAAGTGACAGTTCTCGAAAGTTAATTCACAGTTCTAGAATGTTAAGTTACAATTCCAGCATGTTAAGTCACAGTTCTAGAATGTTAGGTTACAGTTCTAAAATGTTAAGTCACATACCTAGTATATTAAGTGCACAAAAACATATCATTGCTTAAATCCTGCATTATGCTATTTACTAGAGTTCATATTACTCTTATTTTGAGAGGTCATCATGGGAAATTGGATTCCAGAGAAAGTCAGTTCAAGAATGTCGAATCACAATTCTAGAATGCTAAGTAACAGTTCTAGAATGTTGATTTACAAGTCTTTAATGCTAAGTCAAAGTTCTACAATGTTATGTTATATTTATAGAATGTTAAGTTACAGTTCTATAATGTTAAGGTTCAGTCCTAGAGTGTTACATTACAGTTCTAGAATCTTAAGTAACAGTTCTAGGATATAATTCTGATTGTGGGTGGTCATCATGGGACATTGGATTAAAGATAACATCAGTTCAAAAATGTTAAATCCCTATTCTAGCATATCGAGTTACAGTTCTAGAATGCTAAATGACAGTTGTAGGATCTTAAGTCACAGCCATAGTATGTTAAGTTCACACAAACATGTCATTGCTTTGATCCTGTATTATGCCATTCACAAGAGTTTATATAAACATTATTTTTTTGTTTTTCATTAATTTTGTTAAATTTTAATTTTAGAATGTTAAGTTACAAATTCAGAATGTTAAGTCACAGTTCTAGAATGTTAATTCACAGTTATAGAATGGTATATCATATTTCGAGAATGCTAAGTGCCAATTCTCGAATGTTAAGTCATGTATCGGGTATGTTAAGTGCAGACGAACATATAATTACTTTTATATGCTTTTACTGCATTATGCTATTCACTAGAGTTCATATTAATCTGATTTCAAAAGGTTATCATGTGCCATTGGATTCCAGAGAGAGTCAGTTCAAGAATGTTAAATAACAATTCTAGAATGTTAAGTAACAGTTCTAAAATGTTAAGTTAAAGTTCTAGTATGTTAAGTTACACTTCTGGAATGTTTAGTTAGAGTTCTAGAATGTTAACTGCACACAAACATAACCTTGCTTTGATCCTGCATTATGCTATACACTAGAGATCATATTAATCTGATTTCAAGAGGTCATCATTGAACATTGTTTTCAAGAGAAAGTCAGTTCAAAAAAGTTGAATTACCATTCTAGCATGTTAAGTAACAGTTCTAGAATGTTAAGTCACTGTTCTAGATAGTTAAGTTACCATTCTAGAATGTTGAGTCACAGTTCTAGAATGCTAAGTTACAGTTCTAGCATGTTAAGTCACATTCCTAGCCAATAAGTGCATACGAACACAGCATTGCTTTGACCCCCCATTATGCTATTCACTAGAGTTCTAGAATGGTAAGTTACAGTTCTAGAATGTTAAGTCACAATCATAATATGTTAAGTTCACACAAACATGTCATTGCTTTTATCTTGCATAATGCCATTCACTACAGTTTTTATAAATACAATTCCGTGGGATCATTATGGGACATTGGATTCGAGAGAAAGTCGTTCAAGAATTTTAAATTACAATTCTAGAAAGTTAAGCTTCCGTTCTAGAATGTTAAATTAAAATTCTAGAATTTAAAGTCAAAATTCTGAAATGTTAAGTCAAAGTTCCAGAATGTTAAGTTACAATTCTAAAATGTTAAGTCACATACCTAGTATATTAAGTGCACACAAACATATCATTCCTTATATCCTGTATTATACTATTTACTAGAGTTCATATTAATCTTATTTCGAGAGGTCATCATGGGACATTGGATTCCAGAGAAAGTCAGTTCAATAATGTTGAATCACCATTCTAGAATGTTAAGTAACAGTTCTAGAATGTTAAGTGCAGATGAACATATAATTGCTTTTATCCTGCATTATGCTATTCATTAGAGTTTATATTAGTCTGATTTCGAAAGGTTATCATGGGACAATGGATTCCATAGAAAGTCAGTTCAAGAATGTCAAATCACAATTCTAGAATGTTAAGTAAAAGTTCTAAACTGTAAGTCAAAGTCAGAACTGTGACTTAATTGATATCAATCTGATTACAAGAGGTCATCATTGGACATTGGATTCCAGAGAAAATCAGTTCAAAAATGTTGAGCTACCATTCTAGACTGTTAAATCACAATTTTAGAATGCTAAGTTACAGTTCTAGGATGTCAAGTCACAGTCCAAGTATGTTAAGTTTACACAAACATGTCATTACTTTGATCCTGCATTATGACATTCACTAGAGTTCATATAAATATAACTTTGAGGGATCATCATGGGACACTTGATTCTTGAGAAAGTTGGTCAAGAATGTTTAATTAAAAATTCTAGAATGTTAAGTATTCATTCTAGATTGTTAAGTTTCAGGTCTATAATGTTAAGTCACAGTTCTAGAATGTCAAGTCAAAGTTCTTGTATGTTAAGTTTCAATTCTAGAATGTTAAGTCACAATTCTAGGAAGTTAAGTCAAAGTTCCAGAATGTTAAGTTACAATTCTAAAATGTTAAGTCACATACCTAGTATATTAAGTTCACACAAACATGTCATGTCATGCGATTAATTGCTTTGATCCTCTTTTTTGCCATTCACTAGAGTTGATATAAACATTATTTTGTTAAGTTTTTCATTAATTTTTTTAAGTTTCCATTTTAGAATGTTAAGTTACAAATCTAGAATGTTAAGTCACAGATCTAGAATGTTAATTTAACGTTCTAAAATGTTAAATCACAGTTCTAGAACGCTAAGTTACAATTCTAGAATTTTAAATCACAGTTCTAGAATTTTAAGTCAAAGTTCTAGAATGTTAAGTTACAATTCTCGAATGTTAAGTCACATACAGAGAATATTAAGTGCACACGAACATATCATTGCTTACATCCTGCATTATGCTATTTACTAGAGTTCATTTTAATCTTATTTCTAGAGGTCATCATGGGACATTGGATTCCAGAGAAAGTCAGTTCAAGACTGTTAAATCAGAATTGTAGAATTTTAATTTCACTGTTCTAGATAGATAAGTTACAATTCTAGAATGTTAAGTTACAGTTCTATAATGTTAAGGTTCAGTCCTAGAGTGTTACATTACAGTTCTAGAATTTTAAGTAACAGTTCTAGGATATAATTCTGATTGTGAGAGGTCATCATGGGACATTGGATTAAAGATAGAATCAGTTCAAAAATGTTAAATCCCATGTCTAGCATGTCGAGTTACAGTTCTAGAATGCTAAGTTACAGTTGTAGAATGTTAAGTCACAGCCATAGTATAGAATAGAATAGAATAGAATAGAATAGAATAGAATAGAATAGAATAGCCTTTATTGTCAGTGCATTTGCATACAACGAAATTGGAGTGCTACTCCCCCTTGGTACATTTTTAGAAAAATAATATATAATAAAACAATAGCAAAGTATAATATAAGCAATAAACACACAATATAGTATAAACAATATAATAATGTGAACGGTATAAACAGGTGGGAACAGTATAAACAGATGGGAACAGTATAAACAGATAGGGAACAGTATAAACAGATGGGTGGAGAACAGAAACTATACTAAAATAAAATATGTATATTTAGGGTGGAGCATGTTATTATTGCACAAGAGTTTTAAAGTGGCTTTGTTAAGTTATTTAGATTCTAAATTTTAAATGTGATCAATGTGATCAATATTTGTTACATTTGAGGTAGTTTGTTTTGTTGTTTAATTTTTTGTTATTGACTGCAGTGATAGCTCTAGAAAAGAAGCTATCTCTGAGTCTGTTTGTCTGTGATTTTTGTGACCTGTAGCGTCGGCCTGAGGGTAACGGGTCAAACAGGTGGTTGTGGTGGGTGAAAGGAGTCCTTAATAATGTTTTCAGCTCTGCTGAGGTAGCGAGAGCTGGCAATGTCCTCCAGGCTGGGCAGAGGGCACCCAGTGATTTTCTGGGCTGTGTTGATGACCCTCTGCAGCGCCTTCCTGTCTGCGGCTGAGCACCCTACTCCAGTCAGTTGGTCAGCGCACGCTCTGAGCACCTTGCCAGGTACTCCGTCGGGTCCGGCCGCCTTCCTGGGGTTCACTGTCCTCAGCACTCGTCCCACTTCATGTTCCTGAAATGACAGTGTGGCGGTGCTGGAGGGAGGTGGGAGTGGTGTGGCTGCTGAGGACCTGTCTGTCTCGAAGCGGGCAAAGAAGAGATTGAGCTCCTCTGCCAGCGAGGCGTCAGTCCTAGCAGTCCCCTGGTTGTTGCTTCTGTAGTTTGTTATGTGATTTATTCCCTGCCACATCTTTCTGGGGTCATTCACAGCGAAGTGGTCTTCAATCTTCCTCTTAAAAGCCGCCTTGGCCTCCCTGATGCCTCTTTTCAGGTCTGACCTGGCCGCACTGTACAGGGCCCTGTCCCCTGACTTGAAGGCGGTGTTGCGGTTTTTAAGGAGGGACTGGACTTCACTGTTCATTTAGGGCTTCTGGTTCGGAAAGACCCTGACCCTTTTTTCGACGGTGACGTTGTCGACACAGTTCTCACTCACACTTCACATGTTAAGTCACAGTGCCACGATGTTAAGTCACAGTTCTAGAATGTTAAGTAACAGTTCCAGGACCGTAAGTTACATTTCTAGAATGTAACATTACAGTTCTAGAATGTTAAGTAAGAGTTCTAGGATGTAATAATTGGATTGCATGAGGTCATCGTTGGACATTGGATTATAGATAAAATCAGTTCAAGAATGTCAAATCCCTATTCGAGAATGTCGAGTTACAATTCTAGAATGTTAAGTCACAGTTCTAGAATGTTAAGACAAAGTTCCAGAATGAACATATAATTGCTTTTATCCTGCATTATACTATTCATTAGAGTTTATATTAGTCTGATTTCGAAAGGTTATCATGGAACGATGGATTCCAGAGAAAGTCAGTTCAAGAATGTCAAATCACAATTCTAGAATGTTAAGTAAAAGTTCTAAAATGTCAAGTCAAAGTCAGAACTGTGACTTAATTCATATTAATCTGATTTCAAGAGGTCATCATTGGACATTGAATTCCAGAGAAAATCCGTTCAAAAATGTTGAGCTACCATTCTATAATGTAAAGTAACAGTTCTAGAATGCTAAGTTACAGTTCTAGCATGTTAAGTCACAGTCCTAGTATGTTAAGTGCATATCATTGCTTTGATCCTGCATTATGCTCTTCACTAGAGATTATATGAATATAATTTTGTATAATCATCATGGGACATTGGATTCCAGGGGTATTGTTCTAGAATGTTAAGTCACAGTTCTATGATGTTGAGGTTCAGTCCTAGAATGTTTAATCACAGTGGTACAATGGTAAGTCACAGTTCTAGATTATGAAGTCACTGTTTTAGAATGTTTAACATTTTCAGGATCTTAAATTAGGATATTAATCTGATTTCGAAAGGTTATTATGTGACATTGGATTCCAGAGAAAGTTAGTTCAAGAATGTTAAATCACAATTTTAGAATGTTAAGTTACAGTTCTAGAATGTCAAGTCACAGTCCTAGTATGTTAAGTTCACACAAACATGTCATTACTTTGATCCTGCATTATGCCATTCACTAGAGTTCATATGAATATAACTTTGAGGGATCATCATGGGACATTTGATTCTGGAGAAAGTTGGTCAAGAATGTTTAATTAAAAATTCTAGAATGTTAAGTTTCCATTCTAGAATGTTAAGTTACAAGTCTAGAATGTTAAGTCACAGTTCTAGAATGTCAAGTCAAAGTTCTAGTATGTTAAGTTTCAATTCTAGAACGTTAAGTCACAGTTCTAGGAAGTTAAGTCAAAGTTCCAGAATGTTAAGTTACAATTCTAAAATGTTAAGTCACATACCTAGTATATTAAGTTCACACAAACATGTCATGTCATTCTATTAATTGCTTTGATCCTGTATTTTGCCATTCACTAGAGTTTATATAAACATTATTTTGTTAAGTTTTTCATTAATTTTGTTAAGTTTCCATTTTAGAATGTTAAGTTACAAATCGAGAATCTTAAGCCACAGTTCTAGAATGTTATATCAAAGTTCTAGAATGTTAAGTTACAATTCTCGAATGTGAAGTCACATACAGAGAATATTTAGTGCACAGGAACATATCATTGCTTACATCCTGCATTATGCTGTTTACTAGAGTTCATATTAAACTTATATCAAGAGGTCATCATGGGACATTGGATTCCAGAGAAAGTCAGTTCAATAATGTTGAATCACCATTCTAGAATGTTAAGTAACAGTTCTAGAATGTTAATTCACTGTTCTAGATAGTTAAGTTACCATTCTAGAATGTTGAGTCACAGTTCTAGAATTCTAAGTTACAGTTCTAGCATGTTAAGTCACAGTCCTAGTATGTTAAGTGCATGTGAACATATCATTGTTTTTTTCCTGCATTATGATATTCTTTAGAGTTCATATTAATATGAGTTTGAGAGGTCATTATGGGACTTTGGATTCCAGAGAAAGTCAGTTCAAGACAGTTTAATCAGAATTCTAGAATGTTAATTCACAGTTCTAGAATGTTAATTTAACATTCTAAAATGTTAATTCACAGTTCTAGAATGTTATATCAAAGTTCTAGAATGTTAAATGCCAATTCTCGAATGTTAAGTCATATATCTAGTATGTTAATTGCAGATGAACATATAATTACTTTTATATGCTTTTACTGCATTATGCTATTCACTAGAGTTCATATTAATCTGATTTCAAAAGGTTATCATGTGACATTGGATTCCAGAGAAAGCCAGTTCAAGAATATTAAATCAAAATTCTAGAATGTTAATTCACAGTTCTAGAATGTTAATTTAACATCCTAAAATGTTAATTCACAGTTCTAAAATGTTAAGTCAAAGTTCTAGTATGTTAAGTCACGGTCCTAGTATGTTAAGTTCACACAAACATGTCATTTCTTTTATCTTGCATTATGCCATTCACTAGAGTTTATATAAATATAATTCTGTGGGATCATAATGGGACATTGGATATTAGAGAAAGTAGTTCAAGAATTTTTAATTACAATTCTAGAATGTTAAGCTTCCGTTCTAGAATGTTAAGTGACAGTTCTAGAATGTAAAGTCAAAGTTCTGGAATGTAAAGTTACAATTCTAGAATTTTAAGTCAAAATTCCAAAATGTTAAGTCAAAGTTCCAGAATGTTAAGTTACAATTCTAAAATGTTAAATGGCATACCTAGTATATTAATTGCACACAAATATATCATTGCATACATCCTGCATTATGCTATTTACTAGACTTCATATTAATCTTATTTCGAGAGGTCATCATGGGACATTGGATTCCAGAGAAAGTCAGTTCAAGAATGTTGAATCACCATTCTAGAATGTTAAGTAACAGTCCTACTATGTTAAGTGCATGTGAACATATCATTGTTTTGATCCTGCATTATGATATTCACTAGAGTTCATATTAATCTGAGTTTGAGAGGTCATTATGGGACATTGGATTCCAGAGAAAGTCAGTTCAAGAATGTCTAATCACAATTATAGAATGTTAAGTAACAGTTCTAGAATGATGATTTACAAGTCTATAATGCTAAGTCAAAGTTCTACAATGTTAGGTTATATTTATAGAATGTTAAGTTACTTTTTTATAATGTTTAGGTTCAGTCCTAGAGTTTTACATTAAAGTTCTAGAATGTTAAGTAAGGATATAATAATCTGATTGTGAGAGGTCATCATGGGACATTGGGCAAAATATAAAATGCGATATTGTTAAATCCCTATTCTATAATGTCAAGTTACAGTTTTAGAATGCTAAATTACAGTTGTAGAATCTTAAGTCACAGCCATTGTATGTTAAGTTCACACAAACATTCAATTGCTTTGATCCTGTATTATACCATTCACTAGTTGGTAGAGTTTATATAAACATTATTTCGTTAAGTTCTTCATTAATTTTGTTAAGTTTCCTTTTTACAATGTTAAGTTACAAATCTAGAATGTTAAGTCACGTTTCTAGAATGTGAATTTAATGTTCTAAAATGTTAATTCACAGTTCTAGAATGTTATATTAAAGTTCTAGAATATTAAGTGCCAATATTTGAATGTTAAGTCATGTATCTGGTATGTTAAGTGCAGACGAATATATAATTGCTTTTAAATGCTTTTACTGCATTATGCTAGTCACTAGAGCTCAAGAATGTTATATCACAATTCTAGAATGTTAGGTAACAATTCTAGAATGTTAAGTCACTGTTCTAGATAGTTAAGTTACCATTCTAGAATGTTGAGTCACAGTTCTAGAATGCCAAGTTACAGTTCTAGCATGTTAAGTCACAGTCCTAGTATGTTAAGTGCATACGAACATATCATTGCTTTGATCCTGCATTATGCTATTCACTAGAGTTCTAGAATGGAAAGTTAAAGTTCTAGAATGTTAAGTCACAATCCTAGTATGTTAAGTTCACACAATTACGTCATTGCTTTTATCTGGCATTATGCCATTCACTAGAGTTCATCTTAATCTTATTTTGAGAGGTCATCATGGGACATTGAATTCCAGAGAAAGTCAGTTTAATAATGTATAATCATCATTCTAGAATGTTAAGTAACAGTTCTAGAATGTTAATTCACTGTTCAATTCAATTTTATTTATAGTGCCAAATCATAGCAAAAGTTATCTCAGGACACTTTACAAACTAGGTAAAGACCGAACTTTATGACTTATTTATGATAAACATAGACCCAACAATTCCCCCGTAGAGTACGGTGGCAACGAAAACTTTCCCTATTACAGGCAGGAACGTCAGACAGACCCAGCTCTGTGGAGGACGGCCATCTGTCTTTAATGGTTGGGGAGGAAGAAAAGGAGAGAGAAAGAGAGAAAAGATGGACAGATGGACAGACAGAGACAAAGACAGAAACAAAGACAGAGACAGACACACTTCCAGTAACTATAATAATATCTATAGTAATGTGAATATGACTTATATGTTATGGCAGTCAATACAGCAGAATAGTAGAAACAAGCACAACTAAGGTTATAGATTATAATAGTAGCAGGAAGTGTCATGCAGGACCACGACAGCAGGCACCACCACGATCAGCAGAGACCTCCGGGGAAGAAGTTGAATTAGTAACATGCATTGATGAGACATTAATAATACAGACAGAGAGGTGGAGAAGCTCAGAGTATCTGGAAAAGTATTATCCCCGGCAGATTAGGCCTATAGCAGCATAATTAAGCAGAACAAAATCAGCTTAAAAATAACAACATTGCTAAGGGCTCGTAAGCCCTAGCTGTAAGATTTATCAAAAAGAAAAGTTTTAAGTTTACTCTTAAATATTGGGACAGTGTCTGCATTCCGAATAACACTTGGGAGTTGGTTCCACAGGAGAGGAGCTTGGTAGCTGAAGGCTCTGCCTCCCATTCTACTTTTGGAGACTCTAGGAACGACGAGTAGCCCTGCATTCTCAGAGCGCAGCGATCGAGTCGGGTTATACGGTACTATGAGCTCTTTTAAGATACGACGGAGCCTGACCAATAAGAGCTTTGTAGGTAAGGAGAATGATATTAAATTCTATTCTAGATTTTACAGGTAGCCAGTGCAAAGAAGCTAATACAGGAGAAATGTGTTCTCTTCGATTTGTTTTAGTTAGTACACGAGCTGCAGCATTTTGGACCAACTGAAGACTCTTAACAGACTTATTGGAGCAGCCTGATAATAAGGAGTTGCAGTAGTCCAGCCTAGAAGTAACATGCATGGACCAGTTTTTCTGCATCTTTCTGAGACACAATGTTCCTAATTTTTGCAATATTACGCAGGTGAAAATATGCATTCCTTGGCGTAGGTTTTATGTGAGAATCGAAGGACATATCCTGATCAAAAATAACACCCAGATTCCTTACTGTGGTGCTGGAGGACAACACAACATCATCCAGAGTAACAATGTCTTTAGCTATTGAGTTTCGGAGGCCTTCGGGGCCAAGTACAATAACTCCTGAGTTTAACATCAGAAAATTTGCAGGTCATCCAGCTTTTTACTTCCTTAATGCACATTTGAAGTTTATCTAACTGATCGGTTTCGTCTGGTTTGATCGACAAATATCATTGTATATCATCAGCATAACATTGAAAGTTTATGGAGTGCTTCCTCATAATATTTCCTAAGGGGAGCATATATAAGGTGAATAGAATCGGTCCAAGGACAGAACCCTGTGGGGCTCTGTGACTAACTTTAGTGTTAATGGAGGATTTGTCATTAACGTGTACAAACTGAGATATTTCTGATAAATATGAATTAAACCAGCTCAGTGTGGTTCCTTTAATACCAATTAGATGCTCCAGTTTCTGTAGCAAGATGTGATGGTCAATAGTGTCAAAGGCAGCACTAAGATCTAGTAAAACAAGTACAGAGATAAGTCCTATCTCTGAAGCTATTAGAAGGTCGTTTGTAATTTTTACCAGTGATGTCTCAGAGCTATGATTCATTCTAAATCCTGACTGGAAGTCCTCAAATATCTCATTATTATGTAAAAAGTCACACAGTTGATTGGCGACTAATTTCTCGAGGATCTTCGAGAGAAAAGGAAGGTTAGATATAGGTCTATAGTTGGCTAGTACCTCAGGATCAAGACTGGGGTTTTTAAGAAGAGGTTTAATTACAGCTACTTTAAAAGACTGTGGTACATAACCTGCTGATAAAGACATGTTAATCTTATCTAATACAAGAGTGCTAACTATAGGTAACACTTCTTTAAGTAACCTAGTTTGGATAGAGTCTAGAAGACAAGCAGAGGGCTTTGATGCTGAAATAGTAGAGGTTAATTTGTTAAGGTCAACTGTTGAAAAGCAGTCCAAGAACATATCAGGTCGTACAGGTGCCAAGCGAGTTGATTTAGTCTCTAATAGTTATAATTTTGTCATTAAAGAAGGTCATGAAGTCGTTACTACTGAGGGTTATAGGAATACATGGCTCAATAGAGCTGTGGCTCTCTGTCAGCCTGGCTACATTGCTGAAAACAAAACTAGGATTGTTCTTATTCTCCTCTATTAAAGATGAGTAATAGGCTGATCTGGCATTACGGAGGGCCTTCCTGTATGTTTTTAGACTTTCATGCCAAGCTATGCGAGATTCCTCCAATTTAGTAGAGCGCCATTTACTTTCCAATTTTCACGATACTTTTTTTAATTCACGGGTTTATGAGTTATACAATGGAGCTAACTTCGTCCGTTTCATTATCTTCTTTTTTAACGGAGCAACAGAGTCGAGTGTTGTTCGTAGTGAGCCTGCAACACTGTGAACAATGTGATCAATTTCAGAGAAACTAACATTAGTGCAGGAGTCTTGAATATTAGAATAAGGCATCAAATCAAATGCAGATGGAATCGATTCCTTAAATTTAGTTATAGAACTATCAGATAAACATCTAGTGTAGAAACTTTTGCCCAGAGGTGAGCAGTCCTTTAATACGAATTCAAAAGTTATTAAATAATGGTCTGATAAAATAGTATTCTGTGGAAAGACTATTACGTCATTGATTTACACTCCATAAGCCAAAACAAGGTTAAGGGTGTGATTAAAACAGGCACAAGGTTTATGTACACTCTGACTAAAACCAATCGTATCTAATAGAGAGATAAACGCAGTACTAAAGCTATTATTATCAATGTCCACGTGAATATTAAAATCTCTTACAATGATTACTTTATCAGATTTAAGGACTAAATTTGACAGAAACTCAATTCAGATAGAAATTCAGAGTACGGACCAGGAGCACAGTACACTATAACAAGTATAATTGGCTGCACAGTTTTCCAGGTTGAATGTGAAAGACAAAGAACAAGAATTTCAAATTAATTATAATTTAGTTTAGGTTTAGGGTTTATTAATAGGCCTGAGTCATAAATAGCTGCAACGCCTCCTCCTGGACCACTGCCTCGAGGAATACGAGTATTAATATGACTGGGAGGAGTGGATTCATTTAGGCTAACATATTCTTCAGGACACAGCCATGTTTCAGTCAGACAGAGTATATCAGATATGGTTATCTGATATCAGATCATTTATTAATACAGCTTTAGATGACAGAGATCTGATGTTTAAAAGGCCACATTTTATTTTCTTATTTTGTTGCATTATCGCAGATTTGGTGTTGATTTGTATCAAGTTTTTCTGTTCATTTTTGATCTGGTTAATTTAGATGATCGTTGGGCACACAGCATTTGTATACTATACTGAGCTGGAAAATACTCCTCAGGGAGCGCAGAGAGGTGTGTAAGAATGCCACTGTTGTATTAAACTTAGACTCTGCTTCCTGATCCCAACACTGGGTTGTCATGGTTTTAGACCGCTAACAACTGCGTCCAGGTTCTTAGATATGAGAGCAGCACCCTCTAAAGTAGGATGAATATCATCTCTCCTAATAAGACCAGGTTTCCCATAGACACATTATTTACCGGGCACCATCCAGACAGCCAGCGATGAAATGATGACATGCGGCTATGCATCATGCGTCATCGCAAGTCAAGTTGGGCAGGGGACCAGAGAAAATGACGGATTCCGACATAGTTTTTGCATATGCACACACCGATTCCACATTAATTTTAGTGACCTCCGATTGACGTAATCGGGTGTCATTACCGCCGACGTGAATAACAATCTTATATTTACGTTTATCCTTAGCCAGCAGTTTTAAATAGGACTCAATGTTGCCCGTTCTGGCGAAAGGGAGGCATTTTACTATGGTCCCTGGTGTCGCTAAGTTCACGTTTCTCAGAATGGAGCTGCCAATAACTAGTATTGTTTCCACAGCATGTGTGTCATGTGTGTGAAGAAAACTTGTTTGAAACGTGAACGGGCGGATGGTTAACCATGGGCTTCGATTTAGAACTATGCTTTCCTCTCACAGTCACCCAGGAGGACCCTGGCTGCTCAGGATTGCCGGGGGAGGGTTAGCAGAAGCTAACGCTACACTATGTGACTTTGCACCGGCTAAAGTTATAGGTGGCCGGCTAGCTACCGTAGCACAAGACTTAGCTTCCATGGTGCTGAGCCGTGCCTCTAACTCACAGAGCCTCGCCTCCAGAGCTACAAATACACTACACTTCTTAAATTTACCATTATCACTAAAGGAGGCAGAGGAGTAGCTAAACATAAGACACTCCAAGCAAGAGAGAGCAGGAGATAGAGCGGGGGAAGCCATCACCAGCCGAGAAGCTAACTGCTAAGCTAAAGTGGCTAATAGCGTGTAACGTTTAATTAGCAAGAAAGCGGCTGAAAGAAGGAGAGCTGTGAGTGCTTGAGTAGAACTATTTGATGTTTAAATGTTAAACGGTTACTCTCTCTCTTCCTGTTACCGTAACAACAAGCAACAAACAGACCGCGACTGACACATTTACTCAAACAAAACTATAAAGACTGATCAGATAGGTAACGTTATGTTTGACACTGTCATGAAAAACCAAACATAGAGGCATCCAGGAGGACAGCTAATGTTACTAAGTCTCTTCCTGTTTATCCGTCACTACGGCAACCTCGTTATTGGTTTTGTTTTATGAATGTACTAAAGTAGATTTAGTACATTGACTAAATTAATTTAAAAATAAACAAATAAAAAATAGATTTAGTACATGACCAAATTAATTTAAAAATAGTTAAAAATCTGATTTATTACATTGACTAAATTAATTTAAAAATAAACAAAAGCAGATTTAGTGCATTGACCAAACCAATTCAAAAATAAACAAATAAGAAGCAGATTTAGTACAGCAGCCGCTCCTTACTCCTTCACTGTTCTAGATAGTTAAGTTACCATTCTAGAATGTTGAGTCACAGTTCTAGAATTCTAAGTTACAGTTCGAGCATGTTAAGTCACAGTCCTAGTATGTTAAGTGCATGTGAACATATCATTGTTTTGATCCTGCATTATGATATTCACTAGAGTTCATATTATTCTGAGTTTGAGAGGTCATTATGGGACATTGGATTCCGGAGAAAGTCAGTTCAAGACTGTTTAATCATAATTCTAGAATCTTAAGTAACAGCTCTAAAATGTTAAGTAGAAGTTCTAGAATGTTAAGTAAAAATTGTAGAATTTTAAGTCACAGTTCTAGAATGTTAAGTAACAATTGTAGAATGTTAAGTCAAAGTTCTAGAATGTTAAGTTACAATTCTAAAATGTTAAGTCACATACCTAGTATATTAAGTGCACAACAACATATCATTGCTTACATCCTCCATTATGCTATTTAATCTTATTTCGAGAGGTCATCATGGGACATTTGATTCCAGAGAATGTCCATTCAAGAATGTGAAATCACAATTCTAGAATGTTAAGTAATAGTTCTAGAATTTTGATTTACAAGTCTATAATCCTAAGACAAAGTTCTTCAATGTTATGTTATATTTATAGAATGTTAAGTTACAGTTTTATAATGTTAAGGTTCAGTCCTAGAGTGTTACATTACAGTTCTAGAATGTTAAGTAACAGTTCTAGGATATAATAATCTGATTGTGAGAGGTAATCATGGGACATTGGATTACAGATAAAATCTGTTAAAAAATGTTAAATCACTATTCTAGCATGTTGAGTTACAGTTCTAGAATGCTAAGTTACAGTTGTAGAATCTTAAGTCACAGCCATAGTATGTTAAGTTCACACAAACATGTCATTGTTTTGATCCTGCATTATGCCATTTACTAGAGTTTATATAGATATAATTTTGAGGGATCATCATGAGACATTTGATTCTGGAGAAAGTCAGTCAATAATGTTTAATAACAACTGTAGAATGTTAAGTTTCCATTCTAGAATGTTAAGTTACAAATATAGAATGTTAAGTCACTGTTCTAAGTTAAAGTTCTAGAATATTAAGTAACAATTCTAGAATGTTAAGTTACAATTCTCGAATGTTAAGTCACATATCGAGTATGTTCAGTGCACAAGAACATATTGCTTACATCCTGCAATATGCTTTTCACTAGAGCCCATATTAATCTTATTTTGAGAGGTCATCCTGGGACAATGGAGTCCAGGTTTAGGGTTAGTTCTAGAAGGTTAAGTCACAGTTCTATAATGTTGAGGTTCAGTCCTAGAATTTTCAATCACAGTGGCACAATGTTCAGTCACAGTTCTAGATTATGAATTCAGTGTTCTAGAATGTTAAGTAACTGTTCCAGGATTTTAAGTTACATTTCTTGAATGTTAAATACCAGTTCTAGAATGTTAAGTAACAGTTCTAGGATATAATAATTTGATCACAAGAGGCCATTATGGGACATTGGATTACACATAAAATCTGAATGTCAAATACCTATTCTAGAATGTTGGGTTTCAATTCTAGAATGCTAAGTCACAATTCTAGAATGTTAAGTCAAAGTTCTAGAATGTTTTGTCACATACCGAGAATGTTAAGTGCACACCAACATTTCAATGCTTACATCCTGCATTATGCTATTTACAAGAGTTCATATTAATCTTATTTTCGAGAGGTCATTTATGGGACATTAGATTACAGAGAAAGTCAGTTCAAGAATGTTGAATTATAATTCTAGAATGTTAAGTAACAGTTCTAGAATGTTGATTTACAAGTCTAGAATGCTAAGTCAAAGTTCTACAATGTTATGTTATATTTATTGAATGTTAAGTCACAGTTCTATAATGATTAGGTTCAGTCCTAGAGTGTTTTGTCACAGTGGCACAATGTGAAGTCACAATTCTAGAATATGAAATCACTGTTTTAGAATGTTAAGTAACATTTTCTGGATCTCAAGCTACATTTCTAGAATGTTACATTGCAGTTTTAGAATGATAAGTAACCATTCTAGGTTATAATAATCTAATTTCGAGAGGTGATTATTTGACATCGGATAACAGATAAAATAAGTTCAAGAATATTAAATGCCAATCCTAGAATGTCAAGTTACAGTTCTAGATGCTAAGTTACAGTTCTAGAATGTTAAGTCACAATCCTAGTATGTTAAGTTCACACAAACATGTCATTGCTTTTATCCTACATTATGCCACTCACTAGAGTTTATATAGATATAATTCCGTGGGATCATTATGGGACATTGGATTTATGAGAAATTCGTTCAAGAATTTTAATCACAATTCTAGAATGTTATGCTTCCATTCTAGAATGTTAAATTATAAGTCTAGAATGTTAAGTGACAGTTCTAGAATGTGAAGTCACAGTTCTAGAATGTTTCGTCAAAGTTCTAGAATGTGAAGTTATAATTCTAGAATGTTAACTAACAATTCTACAATGTTAAGTCACAGTTCTAGAATTATCAGTCAAAGTTCTAGAGCGTTAAGGTACAATTCTAGAATATTAAGTCACTGTTCTAGAATGTTAAGTCAAAGTTCTAGAATGTTAAGTTACAATTCTCGAATGTCAAGTCACAGTTCTAAAAATTTAAGTCAAAGTTCTAGAATGTTAAGTCACAGTTTTAGAATATGAAGTCACTGTTTTAGAATGTTGAATGTAACAGTTCTAGGATTTCGAGAGGTCATCATGTGATATTTTATTATAATAAAAATCAATTCAAGAATGTTAAATCTCTATTCTAGAATGTCGAGTTACAGTTCTAGAATGCTAAGTTAGAGTTGTAGAATGTTAAGTTACAGTCCTAGTATGTTAAGTTTACACAAACAAGTTATTGCTTTGATCCTGCATTATGCTATTCAATAGAGTTTATATAAATATGATTTTGAGGGATCATCATGGGACATTTGATTTGTAATGGTAAATTTGAATATTCCTTCTTCCTTGAGAAGCCTTTCAGACAGACAGAACAGAAGGTGTCCCCCCCCAAGATATCAGATCCCTCTTTTTATTATTCACTCATTTGTGTATTTTAAAGTCTAGACCTTGTAATTGCATTTCACGTTTCAGAGACAGTCAACTGCTCACTGTCTCATGATGTATTCAACCCTTGTGTATTCTGAAACTGTGTTGATCAGACCTGTTAATTATACGGCAGGATGTCTGGGCTGGTCAACCCCACAGTAAGACAAAGGATGTAATACACATTCACAGGGGTGGGCTTTCGTCAGGTATAAATGTTCAACGTTTCTTTTGCTCACTTGTCTTTCCTCATTCGAACCGCGCGCATGTCGATTGACCTTTTCTTTGCAAAGAAAATAAAACTTTGTCGGCCGACACGAATTCATTATTTCATTCTTCATCAAGAGCAGAAAATTTCCACGACAATTTGGTGTCAGAAGTGGGATTCCTCAGGTGATCGTCTGGGACGGAACGCGGACAGGGATAGGCCATCCTGGAAAAGAAAAAGCTTTTCAGCCTCAAACCTCAAAATCTCTTCTGAGGGAGGACTGACCGCAGACGGCCCAGATTGTTCCTGCTGGAATCCTGCGAACAATAAGTCAGCGAAATTTATCTGGTGAGCATTGAAATATTGACATTCTAACTTCTTGTCTTTTAAAATTTGGGATTTAATTTTACATAATATTTCTAGTTTTCGTTTTATCCACAATTGCTACTGAGTCTCTGACTCAGGGATCAAAGTTTAAATACTTTGGGTTACGCTTGCATCACTTGTGCGGGTTATATAGATATTTTATTATATTGTTATAAGAAAACGAAGTGGTCCTTGCAGAGACGTCTGTATTGTAAGTTGTCGTGCACGACCTCCGCAGCGGGAATGGGGAGTAAAGGCTCTGTTGAGGCAGGACCTCCGGAGGGGGCAATTGTGGATGTAATGAGAAAGAAATATGGGGATAAAACTCTAAAATACTTAAATGTCTGGACAGCTGAGTTTGGATTCCCAATAGGGGGATCTCTCAGTTTTAAAAACTATATTACTATTAGAAAAAAAACTAAAGAAAAAAGAACTAAACATGAGAAGGTAAAAGAAATTATCTGTAAAAAAAAAAAAAAAAAAAAAAAAAAAAAATTGGAAACTATGGAAAATCAAAGGGAATGTTTACAGATTTGGAAAGCGGAAGCAAAAGCAAGAAATAGGAGAATAATGCAGAAACAACTTCCTTTTTCAAACGAAATAAGTGAAACAAATGAAAAACAAGATTTAAACACAAAAAGAACATCAGACCCGCAGGTTTCTTCCTTTTTGTTTCCACAGTTGGCGGCTTTGAAGCCGGACCCATGACTCTACTGCAGCCACCGAACCACCCTTCAGCTCCACCACCATACAACGCTACAACAGCTGACGAGAGAAGAAGAACAGATCCCTTCAGCATGACACAACAAACAAGTTTGGGAGCAGCCCATCCAGATGCGTCTGTTCAAACAAAAGATTCTTCGGACAAACAAAAGAAGAAACATCTCAATAAGAACTTCACATGGCAGCAATGACCAATGACCACAGCCCGAGACTACAGACAGCCACACTGTGAACACAGACAAAGAATACACAGCCAAGACAACAACTGGAAAAACAATGCTAACAGATTTGCAAGAAGACGTCCTGATGACATCTGTTACCGCTGTGGCCAATCTGGACATTGGAGACGTGAATGTCTCACACCAAAATCGTCAGTTCCAAAGTAATCAGACTGAGGGTGGTCGGGGGCTGTCGGAGAGGGATGGACTCCTGCTGACAAGCCCAACCAACATGTAAAACCAGAAGGAGGTACTGCACTACACTCACACACACATGTTGACACACAATCTATTGAGAGCTCAGACACAATTGCTTTAACATATGTTCAATACACATCTGATCATTTCAAAAGGTTTCCCAAACATACATTGACTATTGCTGAGCAAGATGTTGTATTCTTAGTTGATTCAGGAGCCACACATTCTGTGATAAGAGCACTAGAACTCACTACGAAACCAAGACTGAGTGGAAAACATGTATACTCTGTTGGTTCATCAGGTCAAACAATCAGAGAGAACATTACTGTCCCACTCAAATGTGAGGATGGAACATATACAGGTTTCAAACATGCATTTTTACTCTCTGAAGTCTGTCCCATTAATCTTATGGGCAGAGATTTAATGTGCAGATTAGGCCTTTGCCTAATCTCAACCCCAGAGGGTGTGAAAGTTCACAGACTATCTGATTTGGAACCAAGTCTTTCACACTCCTTCGTTCACCCAAATTTAAATTCGCTCTATGCATATCAATGGAAATTACAGGAACTAACAGTCTCTTCTGAACTAGTCACAGAAGCTAAAAAGACAGTGTTAACAGCTGCAACTGATTTCATGACACCGGAGGATCTACATTGTACATCTCATGTGTCACCAGAACCTGATGAGCCATTTGAGGAAAGCTGGATGAGAGAGAGATTTGACAAGCTTAAACTATCACACATATATTGGACACAACACAGATGTGCTATATCAATCTCTCTCACATCAGCTCAATCAAACATGTACACCATAACTGATTCTGTCCCACACATAACACTTGCAAAACACACATCAGATAACTGGGAAGATTTGGGCCCATTCATAAAATCATGTCAGCGCGCAGCCGATTGGCAAAAGACATGTGATCGATCAAATTTTTTATTTTTATTTTATTTTTATTTATTTTTGTTTTTTAATTTTTATTTTATTTTATTTTTTCACCAACACTGCAGTGTTATTGTAAAGGTTTAACATCTGTTGTGCACACTACGAAAACAATCCAGCTGGTACCCGAAAGCACTTCTAAATCTTTTTCTTTTTTGTCTGAAAAATAAGCTGCAACTATCACCGCCCTACAGGAAGTCCCTAAGACACTGTGGGCTATTAATAAGTATGATGTTGGCCTCATCGAAAACTGTGAACCTGTTGTCATAACTCCAAAATCTGACTTTAGACCTTGCAAGCCTCAATATCCACTCAAACAAGAAGCCATCGATGGCATAACGCCAGTTTTTGAGTCTCTTAAAGCAGCAGGAGTAATTATCCCCTGTGATGACTCTCCAGTGCGCACCCCTTTGTTCCCTGTAAAAAAAAAAAAAATCAGAGATAAAAATCAACCAACAGAATGGCGTTTTGTTCAAGATCTGCAAGCAGTTAATGCAGCAGTCCGACCCAGAGCTCCAAATGTTCCAAATCCTTACACCATCTTGTCTCAAGTTCCCCCAGCTGCGAAATTCTTTTCAGTGGTGGATCTTTCTAATGCTTTCTTCAGTGTTCCAGTCCATCCAGAAAGTCAATTTTGGTTTGCTTTCAACTTCAATGGAAGAGGCTACACTTTCACTTGCTTGTGTCAAGGATATTGTGAGAGTCCCACCATGTACAATGAAGCTCTCAAACAAAGTCTTGAATCTCTTCTTCTCTCTCCAGGTAGTGCTTTACTACAGTATGTTGACGACCTTTTGATCTGCAGTCAAACCAAGGAACAATGCGAAGCCAACACAGTCAAACTCTTAAAACATTTGGCTAAAAGTGGTCACAAAGCCAGCTTGTCGAAATTACAATTTGTCCAGGAACAAGTTCTTTTCTTAGGTCATGTCATCACTTCTGAGGGAAAAACTCTGTCACCAAAAAGAGTAGAATCAATTCAGAATCTTCCAAGACCTCTCACAAAAAAAAACAAATGATGTCATTTCTTGGAACGTGCTCTTATTGTCGACAGTTCATTTTAAACTATGCCATTCTTGAGGCTCCACTCGCCTCCCTCATTCATGGCAATAGTTTGCAATCACAAGGTAAGATCACATGGACTCCTGAAGCAGAACAATCTTTCACCAAACTAAAACTTGCCTTACAGACCACTCCAACTTTGGGACTACCTGACCCCACCAGGTCATTTACTCAAACAGTAGATGAGAAAAATGGATACATGACTTCTGTTTTGTTACAGGATCTCGGAAATAAACTACGTCCCGTAGCCTATTTTTCTTCCAAACTGGATCCTGTGGCTGCAGGCCTCCCAAGATGTCTCAAAGCTGCTGCTGCAACAGAAAAAGCAGTTATGGCCTCCAGAGACATTGTGGGTTACTCTGATGCAACCCTCCTGGTCCCACATGCTGTGTCCATGATTTTACTTGAACAAAAAACTTCTCACCTCTCCACAGCAAGATGGCTCAGATATAACACTGTGCTTTTAGAAATGTCTAACATCACTGTCAAAAGATGCAATGTTTTAAACCCTGCCACTCTCCTCCCTACGCCTGACGACGGACAGGAACATAATTGTGTTGCTGCCCTCCAACAGGTCTGCTCTCCAAGACCAGATCTACAAGAAACCCCATTAACTAACCCTGATTTGGTTCTTTTTGTGGATGGATCTGCCTCACGTGACCTCCAAAGCGGTCACAACAGAGTGGGATTTGCTGTTGTCACTAACCATGAAACTCTTGTCTCAGACTCACTCCCTTCCCAATACTCTGCACAAGCAGCAGAACTGATAGCATTGACACAGGCATGCAAACTGGCAAGAAACAAAACCGTAACTATTTACACTGACTCCAGATATGCATTTGGTGTTGTACACGATTCCGGCACTCTGTGAAAACACAGATAATTCTTAAAAAAAAAACTGACGAGAAACCCATTCTCAATCATGACAAAGTTGCAGCTCTCTCTCTCTCTCTCTCCAACCCATTATCCTTAATCCTTTGTTTGTTTCAACTCCAGCCTCCATACCCAACTCCCTCGAAGCATTACTGACCTTTGCCACACCATAGGAAAAGACGCTGAGGAAACGATGCGGTGCCACACAGAAAGACGCAGTGTGGCAAGGGCCTGATAACAAACCATGTCTACCTAAACATTTCTTTCCTCACTTTACAAAGTTGACACATGGATTGGACCATGTGTCAAAAGGGGGAATGTTGGATGCCATAACCCGCTATTGGTTTTCAGCTTATGTGCAGAAGTTTTGTCATCATGTATGATTTGTGCAACACATAACACAGGTGAAGTCGGCCCTTCCACTGCCAGCTTCCACATCGCTCCATGACTTCCAGCCGGGTGACTGGGTGGTGATAAAGGACCTGAGAAGGAAAAATTGGAATTCCAAACGCTGGCGAGGTCCATTCCAAGTACTCCTGACAACACACACCGCTGTGAAGATTGCTGAAAGAACAACGTGGATACACACCAGCCACTGCAGGAAGGTTCCCGAACCAACAGAGGGACTCAGCTGGTCTGTTCTCTCCTTAGCAAACCACACCGAAGCAGCCTTTACTCTAGTAAATACCGAAATGTCTGCGATCAGAACAGCAGTTATTCAACACAGACTTGCCCTTGATATCATACTAGCTGAAAAAGGAGGTACTTGCAAAATGCTCAATGTTTCTTGTTGTTTTTATGTCCCTGATGAATACGAGAACATCACCGACATCATCAAGCACATGCAAGATGCCATTCAACCCCCACAAGTTGTGAATGACTCATGGTTTTCCTGGTTACAACTTTGGGGCCAAGGATGGGCATCATGGTTTTTAACAATAATTACCCCAGTTGTAGTTATTCTCTTTTTGCTCTGCACCGTAATTCCCTGCATGTTGAAGTGGTTGTCTAACATACTCACCAAAAAGGTGATCCAATCCTCTACATATGTTCATGTGAATGTCAACAATGACCATCAAAATTCAACCTCATTCTACGTCCCTGATTCCCATCACTACCCCAGCTCAGACTCTGACTTTGATGAAGACATCTTGTAAAAAAAAAAAAAAAGTATGTTTTATCTTTCTTTCTTTTTATTATTATTATTATTATTATTATTATTATTATTATTATTATCTTTATTATTAATTTTTGTTTTTGGTTTACTTCTTTATCATTATTTCATTTAATCTATTTTGATTTTGCAAATGTTATTATTCTTATTTCTTGTTTATGTTTTATTCTCTTCATTTGTGATTAATGAATAATCAAAAGGGGGAAATGTAATGGTAAATTTGAATATTCCTTCTTCCTTGAGAAGCCTTTCAGACAGACAGAACAGAAGGTGTCCCCCCCCAAGATATCAGATCCCTCTTTTTATTATTCACTCATTTGTGTATTTTAAAGTCTAGACCTTGTAATTGCATTTCACGTTTCAGAGACAGTCAACTGCTCACTGTCTCATGATGTATTCAACCCTTGTGTATTCTGAAACTGTGTTGATCAGACCTGTTAATTATACGGCAGGATGTCTGGGCTGGTCAACCCCACAGTAAGACAAAGGATGTAATACACATTCACAGGGGTGGGCTTTCGTCAGGTATAAATGTTCAACGTTTCTTTTGCTCACTTGTCTTTCCTCATTCGAACCGCGCGCATGTCGATTGACCTTTTCTTTGCAAAGAAAATAAAACTTTGTCGGCCGACACGAATTCATTATTTCATTCTTCATCAAGAGCAGAAAATTTCCACGACAGATTCTAGAGAAAGTCGTTGAACAATGTTTAATCACATTTCTAGAATGTTAAGTTTCGTTTCTAGAACGTAAAATTACAAATCTAGAATGTTAAGTCACAGTTCTATAATAGTAAGGAACAATTCTAGAATGTTAAGTTAAAGTTCCAGAATGTTAAGTCTCAATTCTCGAATGTTAAGTCACATACTGAGTATGTTAAGTGCACACAAACATATCAATGCATACATCCTGCATTATGATATTCACTAGAGATTAATCTTATTTTGAGAGGTCATTATGAGACATTGGAGTCCAGGGGTAGGGGTAGGGGTAGGGTTAGGGGGTTAGGGTCTACATAAGCCTATTACATTATCTCCACTGTTTTTGGAAAAAAACAACAGACTGGGGAAAATCACACCCTTTAAAAAAAAAAAAAAGATCTGATGTTCACCTGTCACAAACAAAGCAGGGAACAAAGGTACGTTCCCTTATTTGATTGATATTCATCTATTACTTTTTGCTAACTATTTGAGCTGTTAGTCCATTACTTTTTTCTATTTAAACCATTAATCTGTTATTTTTAGCTAATTATTTTGTATGGTGACTTCTAAGAGCTCACAGCACTGCCACTTAAGAAAACACACGCAAATAGACTAAACAAAAACAAATTAAGAAAACATCTTTATCAGTTTGACAACACATGCACAGCATTAAGAAAAAACGCTGTACTCATCACTCCAATTTTTCTGTTATATGCAAATTAGGCCATTCTTCAGGGAAAACATTCCCCACTTTGAGTCCACATGTGAGAGACACACTGTTTTGAAATCCTTTTCTGTTTCGCCTAAGAGTAAGAAGCTTATTACCAATTATTAAGCTTATTAATCTGTGTCCGTCAACTGTATTATGAAGGCTTTGGAAAAAGAAATAGATGTTGTATTGCCCATAGTTGTTGAGTAAATAGCAGGAACAATTTATAGCGATTCACTGTTTTTATTATTATATGATCCTTTTAAATACATTTTATTCCTGTTTCTCCAGTTTGTGATAAATGTAAATCAAATAATACATTGTTGTATTTATTCTAGAGCTGTCTATTAATTTATCCATTCTGGTTAAGAATATTTGTCTGTTTATCCAGGGTTTATCATAAGACTCTATCTCCTGACAGAGACTTGGCTCTCTTTGGATGCTGAGAGGACTCTTATTCACGTTCTACACATTCAAACAGCTTTATTGATAAGGACTAGAAAACCTCAAATCAAACCCCCCTTGTTTCAGAAACTGGCTCCATTCATTTGTGTCAGTGATTCACATGGAGAAACTGTGGTATACATATTTAAAACATCAGCATAAATGGGAAGAATCTTGTTGCAATATCTGGACGCAATTTATTTCTACATATTATTTATATACTTATTCTTGCTATCTTATAATTTTTTTGATATTTTTGACTGCTTTTTTGTTTTTCTATGCATTTATGTATGCGTGTGCATGTGTATGTTTGGATTGGGTTTTTGGTATTGATTTACAGTATATATATATCAATTTATATACCTTCTCTATTTTGTTCATGCTATCAAACAATATAAATGAAAATTATTATTAAAAGAATAGGCGCTGCAAATAGACCGAAAGGAGGTTATTTTTCCCACAGACATATATTCAGATATGACTAATACAAGTTTCACAATCCTGACACTGAGCTTTAAAGAAACTTTAGCCACTGTGTGACAATCTAGTCCTGAAACAAATCTAGGTATAGTGGTTTAGATTCTGGACCTGGTCTGATGTGGGCTACATTTGGAAAAAGCAATAATCTCTCCCATTTTGCATTTTCATAAATACAATAACCATGCCCAACTTAAGCTGCTATGAACCCCGCTGATGAGTCGACAGCCCCGGGCGGCAGATGCTAAAGCTCACTGGCTCGTAGCACGAAAGCACGGTGGAAACTTAGATTACAATTACATTTATATATCCATGTGGTGGGCAGTAGGGCGGGAATAGGTAAAATAACAGCATCACTTATAAATGCCCTCTGGAAACACTTCTGTTGTGTTGTGGTCTGTTTGCAGCACTTTTTCTTAATGTGTTGTGTTGTTGTATGTGCAGCATGTTTTCTAAATGCTGCGCATGTGTCTACCATTACTTTAAGCTACCTGGTTTTCACACACTCTTACATAACTGCAAGATGTAGTGTTCAGGGTTTATAGATGTTATATTCTGTTAATGAAATTACGGATGCACCAATCTGGTATCAATGGATCGGGTATCGGATCACATTATCATGTTTTTCCACATGAACCAACAACAGTGTTAAGTTTCACCAGTCGAAATGTTACATATTCAAATCTAATATAGCTGGTTACTTATAGACATGCGTTCCTTGCGGTACAGCTGAGGGGGAGAAAAAAGCAAAAGGTAAACCAGAGCTTTGCCTAAACATCATAACAACCACGGCAAGTCTGGAGGGGACAAACAGCGCTGCACCTTCAACATTGTTATTTAAGTTACTTTATTCCCAGGTTCAGCTGTTACATTTCAATTTAATTTTCAGAAGTTTAAGCCGGTGCACAATTGTTTATTTGAATAACAAATGAATAAATAAATAAACATTCAGTACATTTGTATATATGTGTTAATTTGTTACATTTTGTCTTACAAAGTTAGGGAAGTGATGTTGAAGTCAAACCTGAAGCCTTCTGTCTCTTCCACACAGTGAGGTGTACAGTTTATTAATTCAACAATGGGATCAGATCGGTATTGCGTATCGACCAATATGCAAAGCCCTGGTATCCGTATAGAGACTGAAAAAGTTGGATTGGTGCATGCCTAAATTCATGCATGCCAAACTCTTTTCAAGCACCCCCGGAAAAACTGGTTGGGAATCACTACATACCGTATGTTCACCATCTAGCGCCCTCTAACATGCAGGCATCTTTGTGTATTATTTTGCTTTTCGTCTCGTCTAATCATATTTCTAATACTGTGCTTCTCCTTGCAACTTAAACTAATCTAGTCAGTTGATGAATATGGTTTCTGTAGTAAAAGGAAGTAGACTAGCTTTGTCCTCTGACTGTGGGTGGCAGCACGTACCTGTGGCTAAACCAGAGATTGAACAGCACATACTGTATGTCTCTGTTACCTCTCCTTATTGTAGGACTCACAATCTTATTTCTTCCTCTCTGAATTTCAGGCTTATAACTGTTATTTTGTTGCAGTTTGGTACTGGGCAGGTAGTGTACAGTTTATCAGAGCAAACCAGAACAATTCACTAAAATAGGCTACAAAGCTCCATAGAGCTGTGTGGGACTGCACTCTGAGAGGTTGTCATTACACATTTCACAGTACACAAAGGGATTTGATATCTGCAGTCACTAAAACAATAAAACAACATTAGAAAAATAAAGGATCACAATGTGTTCATTGGAGCAAACCAAAATGCTACAAAGTGGTTTGACGTTGGACAACTTGTGTGTAGGGGACAGAGGGGGGCGGTTGGGACAGGGGGCGGTTGGGACAGCTATGCTATTCCATTGACCTCGCTCATACTCAGCCATACCCTCTTCACTTTCAGCCTCAAAGTGGAGACCTTCTGACTATTCCTCGCATTACGTATATTCACAGTTTTGATATCTAAATACCTTTTAAGCTCTTTTATTATTTTTCTGTACTGTTTCTAGTTATGCTACATACAAAAAAACATATGTTTGGAATCCTCATTTTCTGCTCCATCAGTTGATGCTAGTGTTCGCTGTCACAGGAGTCCAAAGTATGTCTGCTCTCCCTGGGATGGTTTGAACAGTTTGTTTTATAGTTCCTACCTTTTTACACATCACACAAAAACAAGACAAAGGGTTTTCTCAACTGAATAAGAGAGTCTGTCTCTGAATGAATGTTTAATCAAGTAGCCAGTCAGACTCTGAAAACAGTCAAATGCCATATCTTAGTAATGTATGAAAATGTATAATAAATGACAAATGTTTTTTTTCCTCAAGGAAATATTTGAACAAGTGAGACTTTAAATGTAAGGATTTCAAATTTAGATTAAAAAAAAATTATATTTAAAGTTGTACTCCATCAGATTTGAGATCCCTTTCAGAGCCTCATTCTTGTCATGTCACGGTCATTATGTGTGTGTTGACTATTTATTTATTTTCGCTCTTTTGTAAACTTCATTGAAACACATTCACCTCTCTACTTCCAGTCTGTCCCCTATATGTCCCCCTCTTAAATACACACACACACACACACACACACACACACACACACACACACACACACACACACACACACACACACACACACACACACACACACACACACACACACACACACACACACACACACACACACACACACATACACATACACATACACACACACACACAGTTCCTATTATACTTCTGCCCTTACTAGAAGACTGACTCAGAAGTTGGAAGTTCCTGATTTCCGTTATCAAGTGAACGCAGCATCCGGGTGGATCTGGGCCCACAGACCAACCTCTGTCAGCAGAGTCACTAACATGGAGACTTATTTACATCTAGGGAGGGAATGTCTCCACAGACACACAGATATTGGAATACTCAGCAAAAAGGCAACAAGTGTTTTCATTAGTGGGTCACATGATCAATCACCATTGTTTTAACTCACTCTGTGAAAGAGAGGAATTCATTTTCCAATTAAATAGAGGAAAATGCTATGGAGTATAACTTCAAAGCAATTCTAACCTTTCTTACATTTCTCAGTTAGCGCGCTCAGCGCCTCCCTCCAAAGAGTGTAGCAAACACAGAGAAACAGTGTGACATTCCTATGTGGCATGTAATGAATTCTTCTTGTTAATTCTGTTCTATATTAATATTGTACAGTGTTATAGATAAGATGAACCCTTTTACACTCTGAACCCCAGACCATTTTGATCCTGGTCCCTGATACACCTCTAACCTGAGCTGTCTTGTTTTTACAGATTTCATTGAGCCTGTTTCACCAACAAACGCAGATGGATGGAGATGGTATGAAGAGTTGCCTTTTTTAGTCTTTAATCTGTCTTAAATCATTTGTATGCTCTTTAGAGAACTCATAAATATTTGTCTCAGCAGTTTGATAAATATTTGCCCCGAGCTTTAACGGGAATGAGAAAGTAGCTCTAAACGTTTTAAGATGGTAATGTGCACAGCATGATAATCAGTGGAGATGTACAGTGAGGAATGCTTTTTATATAGGTGTTAGATTATCTGAAGGCATGTTCAGGGGCCTTCCCACCCCGCTCACACACATTTTTAAATAACATGTGTTATTCTTATGTTGTGGAGCAGATGTCTGATGTTGAAGTTGGACTGGAGTGTTGTTTAGACAAGCTGAGCTTTCATAACATCCTGACTGCCTTGGGACTGAGTTACATACTTGGATTGTCTAAAAGAACAGGGTTTCTTACTCTGTTTTGTTCCTCTGAATATGTAAAGAATTAACGGGAAGGAAGACTGAAGCCATCATGTAATGCAATATATATGCTCCATTGAATATCTTCATTCAGGCGAAGTCAAAATGTTGACATGTTTACAGTTTAAAACAGTGAAACCATTATCAGACTCATTTGGAGAAAAGCATTTACAGTAAAAACTACACAGAAAGCATTAATGTGTTGATTAAAAGTCCATTATTCCATTTACAGTTTCATCCATCTTCAACCTCTTGTCCCTATCGGGGTCGTGGGGGGTTGGAGCTGATCCCAGCTGACATTAGGCGTGAGGCGGGGTCCCCCCTGGACAGGACGCCAGTCTATCACAGGGCACATAGAGACAAACAGAGGGCAATTTAGAGTCATCAATGAACCGAACACAGGCACGTCTTTGGACTGTGGGAGGAAACCGGAGAACCTGGAGAAAACCGACGCAGGCACGGGGTGAACATGCAAACTCCACACCCGTTGGGATTCGAACTAGGAACCCTCTTACACACCACCGTGCTGCCCCATTTACAGTTTGATTAATTTAATTTAAAGATGTTTGTCTCAAGATTGTTAACAGGAAGGAAGTATTTCTTAGGAAAATACTGCGCACTTATACAGCTTGAGGCCTCTGAAAAAGAAAACAATCCGAGAAAAGAAAACTCATTGGCTTAACTGTACAGATTCAAGTTCAACCAAAAAGTAAATTATGGAGGTATTAATAATAATGTAACATATATTATTGTTGTTGCTGGAGAACAAAACATCATGCTATAGTCTGTGAGAAAGGTGATGATACAATACTGGAATAGTACTGCAGTTTTGGGAACCAGCATCACATCCATCTGGGAATCAACAGCATGGACCTAGGCTAGATGAGGATTTATGTCCTGTCATACCACCACAATAATAATTTAGTTTAGGAGACAAATACATATCCTTGCAGAAAGCCTTTGGCTGTAAAATAAGCAGTCCCTTGTTCACCCATTCTGCAGTCACAAAGTAAGTAATGAGCCGGTGGGCTGTAATATGTTAGCCTTGTGAGACCATCCTGATCTCTGAGCACTCTATTCTCTTTATTGCTATTTTTTTTATTGGAATTTTACACTGAATAGTACATTTGAGCTCTAGTCAACAGTGTGCCTGAATTTAGTTGTATGCACCAGTAAAACGACAATGAAGACATTTTCTTCTGCATTTTTGTACCAGGTGCAGCCCTGAGCATATGGGTTTGAGCTGTTGAGGCTTGACTGAAGTCATGTTTATCTGATAAGGCACGGGATGGGTTCTTTTTACTCTCTCTGTCTCTCTCTCTGTCTCTCTCTCTCTCTCTCTCTCTCTCTCTCTCTCTCTCTCTCTCTCTCTGTTTGTGAACCAGAGCCATTTTGGACTGAAAGCAAAGGTTACAGTCTAACATGCTAAAAACAAACAAATAAAACAGAACAGAAAGTGTTTTTTTGTTGTTTTTTTATCTTCAGAAAACATCAAAATCAGAAATACTTTAATAATCCCAGGGGGAAATTGTTTTTTGTTTCAAACTCCACCTATACAAACAACATATTTAACAACAACAATATTGTACAGATAACATATTTGTAAAAACATGATCAAACCTGTGGCCACGGCTCATCTCCGGTATAGAAAGCCTCTACTATCCTTGATGCTTCAGTTGGTCAGCTCAGGGTGTGTACGAGGCAGCAAAATGCAGACAACCAGGCAGAAAGAGTTCAGAGCTGTTAATAGTGAAAGATGATACAAAGGCGTGCCAGCTTCAAATCCAAACAGCAGAACCCGACAACCCCAATCTATTCTCACCAACACGATATCTGAAAAAATGTTCTGTTATGATAGCTGAAAATGAAAGGATAGATAGGAATAAAGAGATGTTGGTTAGGTCCCGAAACTACCGTAATGGGAAAGGTTAAGTTTAGGAAACAGATGTGTGGTTCAAACAATGATCAAAACAATGTGGTATGGCTCAGTACTTCTGAGACATGAATTCTGGTCTTGTGTTTTGGGACCCATCCACCACCCTGACCTACTGTACCTCCCTAAACTGAGATGAGCGGTTCAATGCTGTATCCCCTGCTTTTCACATGGAATACACATGAAATAAATACATGGAATAAACACAGATTCCTTTGCATTACTTTTCATAGTAATAGGTTCAAACAGTGAATGAGAGCAGCCTGAGAAGCCACAGGTTAACAGCAATGGGGCAGGCAATGGTACAGACAGACAGGCAGGTACTGTGTCTAGATAGTAACCCTTTTATGGACCCCAGCCTGCTATCATTTATTTATAATGTGAGTCTTTTTAATCTTTTAATATTTATTCATGATCTGTACCTCCACACTGAATTGCCTTCCTAAGTGTTTATGAAAAAAGAAATACAGAAATACCCTTTGTTTATATATATATATATATATATATATATATATATATATATATATATATATACATGCATTACTAACAGTGTGTTATATATATAATTATTATTTTTAATATTGCACTGGCAATTAATTCAGTATGTACTCACTTAGGTCATTTTTAATCCCTGCGCATGGCTGTGTGAATGTGGTGTGAATGGTTAGATTAAATGGTCTGTAGATGTCCACTGTCATCAGTGTGAATGTCTGTGTGAATGGGAGAATGGGAGAAATAGAGTGAATTGCCTTGAGCAGTCAGAAGACTAGAGAGGCGCTCCATTTACCATTTATTAAATGATACTCTTGCTGGCTATCCTGTCTTTCTATCCTATCTAATCTATTTTTCAAACCACTATTTTAAGTTCCTAAAGTGTTTTTACCACACATACTGTCCACTTGTGCCTATGCACCCCCATAGCCCCCATTACATGTAAAATATTGGATTCTTGGATGAAACAAACAACATTGGTGGGCCGGAATCCCTCACTCCCATATCGTCTAATATACTAAATTTTAAACAAGGCAGAAGAAGAGCTACTAGAAAAAGGCCTCTTCTTTGTCCCAACACCATAAGGGACGGATAAAAAATAGTCTGAGAAGGGATTTATGAGAATCATTAACGTTTGAAACTACTACCCTGGAGATGGGAGCCTGAATGGGATTTGATCCATGAATTTCAATTCAATTCAATTTCATTTATAGTGCCAAATCATAACAAAAGTTATCTCAGGACACTTTACAGAGTAGGTAAAGACCACACTCTATAACTTATTTATGATTTACATAGACCCAACAATTCCCCCGTAGAGTACGGTGGCAACGAAAACCTTCCCTATAACAGGCAGGAACGTCAGACAGACCCAGCTCTGCGGAGGACGGACATCTGTCTGCACCAGTTGGGGAGGAAGAAAAGGAGAGAGAAAGAGAGAAAAGACGGACAGATGGACAGAGAGAGACAAAGACAGAGAGACAGACACACTTCGAGTAACTATAATAACATTTATAGTAATGTAAATATGACTTATATGTTATGGCAGTTAATACAGCAGAAAAGTAGAAACAAGCACAGCTAAGGTGATGGTATATGAAAATGATAATAATTATGGTGGCAAACATGATCAATGATGAGTAGTGGCAATAGCAGCTACAACACAGCGAGACATACCAGGGATGGTGGATGGTGGCCCTTCCCTTTTCCTTTTGTTCCTGTGTTTGTCTCCCTCTGTTTGTGTTTCCCTGTATGTGTCTCCCCTCTCTGTGCTTGTCTGTTGGAGACGGGAGGCATGGTTTTCCGGACAAGCTGGTTCGAATTCCACTAATCACCTTCTCACCAGTATAAGAAGCCGGATGTGAGACGCATTCGGCACCAGATCGTTACATCATCTATGTGGTATCGTGTTCTGATCATTGGCTCCCATTTGTTCTTTGAGATTGCTTCTCCGTTCTGTGTTTCGATGTTTATTGTTTCTTTGTTCTTTTTCGCTTCAGCTACCTGTGATGCTGTTCCCCTGTTTGCCTCCCATACTGCCTGCCTACCACCCGCTTGTGACCTACCCGTGATGGTCCCGCTGTTGTTTGATACCTCACCTACACTGGACACGCTCAGAAGAGCAGCACCTTCACTTAGACCTCACTCCTTTTTCCCTTGCGCACTGGATATTGTTGTATGTAGTTTATTTTTCATTAAAGACTTGTTAAAAGTGTCTGCACTTGGGTCCCAGTTCTCCGTGTTTTTCCAGTTCTGTTCATGACAATATACAAAGCCAGAGGGTGTCGGAGGGGCAACAAAAATATTCTTTAAAGCTCTCAGGACAGGGAGTTATAGCACGGCTCTGCTGTTTCTATTAAAGTTGAAGTAAAACTAAGTTTTTGTGAAAGGCAGGAGACCAACAGCATGGAACAAAATAAAAATATGGTTCCTCTGGTGATTACCTTCTCCACAGCCTCACTGAAAATGAATTAAATGGCAAAAAGACAATAAAAAAAAACTACAGGATGCTATCGAGCCTTTGTAGGAATTTAGAATAAAGAGCAATTGAGTGTAATATTTTTAGGAATCTGTACATTGGACAGACCAAAAATAAATTGCTACAATGACTGAGACATGTGCCATATCGGTCTTGAAATAAAAACAGAACTTTTTTTTTTCAAATATGTTTTATTAAGCATCAACCATACAAAGTGTACACAATATAAAGACATGTGAAAATATGAAACACTGCTGACATTTTTTTTCTTCCCCCTTCCCCCTCCCCAAATACAGCATCTGAAATCCCACCCCCTGATGCCACCTGTGCAGACTCTGGACTGGAGACCTTGGCCCTCATTTATCAAACGAACGTACGGCAGAAAAACGTGCGTACGACCATTTCCTGGCAAACTTCGGCTTTTATCAATTTGGAAGTGAGCAGGAGCTACGATCAAATCTCACGTCTGGTCTGAGGTCGTGTACGCACATTTGAGCCTGTGTATTTGTGGTGCAGCACAACAAAACCTGTCTGAAAATAATGAACAAACCTCAGCTGTCATTAAGCATAAGCAGTCACATATTAAGAACAGATCAAAACGGATTCTTAAAATGAATAAAAAAAATAAAAATTGTGGTTGGAGCAATTGATTGTACTCATGTGCATCTGAAGGCACCATCCATGAATGATTACGCATTCATCTATCGCCATAACTACCACTTAATAAATGTACAGGTGATTTGTGATGCCAGGCTATCGCTTTTAAAAGTGGTGGCCAGGTGGCCAGGTGGCCAGGGGGGGACACATGTTTCTTTTATATTTTAAAAAAACCTCGGCTCCAGCCCCCCGCGACCCCGACAGGGACAAACGGTTGAAGATGTATGAATGAAAAGGAAAGCGCACTGCAGAGCCAAAGTCATCTCCTCTCCTCGATAAATTGCATTAAATCAAACAAGGTATCAGATGATTAACATCTTGGTATGGTTCTTCTAGGTGACAAAGGTTATCCTATAACGCAATACCTAATAACCCCGCTGGCAAACCCCGCTACAGAGCAGTAGCGCAGGTTCAGCAGTGCGCACACACGCACACGGGTCACAGTGGAGCGCTGCTTCGGGTTGACAGCCTCTGTTTTTCTTTTCCATACAGTGTTTTTATGGGCCCCTTTTATTCCACTCTTAAGACTGCCAAAAAGCACATCTTTATTTTGCTCCATCTCGGATGTCAGGATGCCGATCTGTGTGTCGGAAAAGTTTCTTTTCTAACCTGTGTTCTTCCTCTCCATGTTTGACCTCAGTGGGCGAGGCCTCCGAACCAGGAATATTTAAGGGCGTAACATGTTAATGACGAACGAATTCAGCCGCTGCATTTATCAAGGCCCGCTCATTCGTACGCTGAGATTGGTCCGATAGGAATGTTTCATAAATCACACGTGGGTCCTTTCCTAAGACCAATTCTGCGCTCAGATCTGCGCCCGTTTTCACGCAAGATTGATAAATGAGGGCCCATGTGTGTAGAAAGTGTGGTGATTTTTAAACATGAAGGGTTTATTTTTGTCACAATATAATTTAAATTGTTTTATTACTCACTGTGTACGTGTAGAAGTTAAGTGAAATGATAAAGAATGCTTTCACATCATTAATTAATTAAAGGATGTTGCAGATAAACTCCAGTTTAAAACTAGTAGTCATCTAGTAAGATGAGAGGGTCAGCCACTCAGAAGGCTGGATTCTTAGGAGTAGGGAGCGCTCTTTCTACAGGAGCTGGCTGTTCATTGGAGGATCTGTGTGACCAGGGGGCAGAGGATTCGACTCGTGAACCAATGAGAGCCAGTCTGGGAGTGATTGACATTCTAAAGCCTGACCCAGGGTCTGCTTCAGCAACATTCTGAACCAATCATAACAACCCAATGAACTTTATTGCTGTATACATTCTTCATGAAGGGAGGGCTCTGGGCTCTTTCTGGCTTATTGGTTGCAAATAAAGCTTGGCTGAAAGCCAGGATGAATGCAATTTCTGACCCCGGAGAGACCCCTTGGCCAAACAGAATATTCTTTGCTGTTTTTAAAATAAACGTTTTAAACTTTAAGAAGTAGTCTGGTTTTGACTGAGTAAGAACACGACAAAGGTCATGTTGATCTGGTCCAGTCTACCACCGATGGTATTCTGGACCACAGTTAGATTATTTCTGCTTTGTGTGTACTTTCAGAATAGTGAAAAAAGGTATCAGAAGTTTTGTGTGCCTTTTCTTATTGTTTGTCTGAAAGGATAACCCCCCTGTTACGCCAGTGCTTCGCTCTGACCTTTCTATTCAAAACACATTTGTTCCTATGCAGACTATGATCTGGGTTGAGCACTAAAGATGCCATACGTCACACACTGTAAAACTTTTAGAGCTTTGCTTTAAACATTCCTTTAAATCCCATTTGTGGATTGACTCAATATTTATGTACTAATGATAGAAACAAGTCAGCTGGGACATAGATGATCCATCTGCAGCTGACAGTCATTTATGACTTCAACGTTACAACATCCAAATACCACAGAGTACATATAATGGCATGTGGTTACTGAAAACAATATGCGTCAGTCCAACTCAAGCTGAGTTATACTGAGGCATGAGTGAAATGCTTCAGACAGCATGAGTGGTTGGGTGGGTCAGCTATTAGATTCATTACAGCGTTGGGTTTATGAGACAACATGCTAAAGTTTCACATGGAACACACTTCCAGGAAACTGGCATTCCACACATTGGTATCACTGGTGGAGTTTTCCACACCCCGAGATAGGGAGGACATTCTGATGAAATATTACACTCTAGCTCTTCATAAAAAGTCTGAGTTTCTCCAGACTTGCGTCTTATTCCTTGGAATCTGCCAACTCTAATGTAACATGCCAGACTGAGGCGCTGCTTAAATCCCACAGGAGTACCCCCGGCCGAATAAAGCACAGAACAGATGTCTGGACATTTTGTTGTGCACTGCTTTAGGGTCAGGTCTGGCAAGAGTGGTTATTTTTAAATGTAACTAACTGACATCTAGAAGCTAAATAAAAAGTTAAATATATATTCACAATTTTTTTTAGGCAAAAAAACACTGCTTCAAGACAGTGGGCAATGTTTTCATTGTTTTTGCAAAATGTTCTAGAACAATTGCCGTTGGGAAGACAGTATCATGGTTCGGTGTTCATTTTGTGGGTTTGTGTGTTCTGTGTCTCAGTAATCACAAACAGCTGTTTGTGGTTTCAGCTTATTTAGAACCAAACTCAAAGTCATTTCAGTGCAGCTTCAGGCAAGGCTTGTTTACAAAAAGGGATGTTTATGAGCAGTCGGCTTGCCCATTTGACTCCATATTAACATGAGGTGGTATGAAGTGTGCTCGACTCAAGGGACAATATATGCACAAAGGCTGGGTCAACCCATCACTGAATACTGTAGCCGCTCTTAGTGTTGGATAGAACTGGAGCTCTGTTGTTAGCCATGCTAGCTTCCAGGGGGGTCATCCCTATGTTCCCCCGGGTTACGGTTAGGGTTAGGGTGAGGGGGTAGGGTTAGGGTCTACATAAGCCTTTTTGCTGTTGAATTTGGCACTGATTGTGTAATAAATATGAGACCAGGGAACATAGGACCCTATCTGTGAAAGGCGGGGAACATCTGTCCTTTTTTTTTTTACAA
The DNA here is from genome assembly GCF_963691815.1 of Echiichthys vipera. Classification (NCBI taxonomy): domain Eukaryota; kingdom Metazoa; phylum Chordata; class Actinopteri; order Perciformes; family Trachinidae; genus Echiichthys; species Echiichthys vipera. The sequence goes on along the minus strand of NC_139840.1, from coordinate 27,552,777 downwards.
AGTGTTTCTTAACTCACTTAAATTTTATTTACAGTGCCAAATCATAACAAAAGTTATCTCAAGACACTTTACACAAAGAGTACGGTAAGTCAAAACCAGACTCTATGACTTATTCATGATTTTACAGAGAGATTGTGGCGTTCACAGTCTGGCTCGCACACAGCGAGTCTGCTGCAGTGGTCCTGCATCCAAGCAAAGAGTGGAGCGACTGAGCTGGGCCCCGAGCATCTACAGGTGAAGTCAGTTTCCCCTGGTGAAGTTTAAACACACCATTTTAACTTAAAGTTACATTTAAAATGAATTTCATGTATGGTAAAGGGGATTCAGCATCAGCAATAATAGAGTCCATTAAAAAGGCAAAAGTGAAATCGCTCATTTGTAAGAGCATTAGTTTTGATTTCATAAAGACAAGAACAGCTTCACACAAAATATTAAAAAACTGGCATGTTTGAATCCACGACGTTTACAGAGGGTCACTGTTTTGCGGGCGTCACGTAGCATAACTACAGTGGTAAACTACAGTGGATGGATCATTTTGACTTGATGAGCTAATAAGTACTATACAACCACTTACTGTCACATATCACAGCATTAGGCTGCACAAATTAACCCAGGTCACACCCTTTACTGTCAAACTGGGAAAATAACAAATACAATAGCATTAAGGAGTTGAAACATGTGTGGGTGTGTGATAAATCATTTGTGATTGTATATTTCTCATACTTATTATCTACATGGCCCTACAGTGTCATGTGATAGGAGGATAACCAAAGCTTTTCCCATCTTCACTCTTGCAGGCCAGAGGAGCTGGAGAGAGAAGGTGAAGCATCAACATAATTAAGGAAAACTAAACGTGGGGATATCGACAGTGATTTTGCTAAGAGAATTAAGAGAAGGGCACAGAAGGAAGAGGGCCCTGAAGAAGGAGAAGACATGGAGATACCACCAGGTTTAGAGCAGAAGGCCACAGAAGATGAAGAAATAGGTGAAGGAGAAGAGAAAAAGAAGAACTGAATGTGAGGGATGAAGACGAGGCTGCAGAATTATTATTTATTATTCATCTTCGATTTGTGCCAGGCACGGCCTTTTACAGTGGAAGGTGTTCCCAAAGTGTGGGCCCTGAAGATACTGCAGGTGGACCACAGGGTTTTCAATAAATAACAAAAGGTTCAATTTTGTAATTAAGTTTGAATTTACCATTAAATATTTATGGATAAATATGAATGAAAAAATTGTCAGAAGTAATAAAAAAAAACATGGGATTTTTCTCACCCAGTCCGCTCAGAAGTGACGTTTTCAAAACAGTTCACAAACAGATCTGAAGAGCAAGTTTCTGGCCAAAATGACACACCTTGCTTGCAATATGCTCTAACACTCAAAACATTTAACACATGCAACAAAAGTCACATCAAAGTAAAGTAATATATTATTTCTATCAGTTATTTCACAAGGGACAACAAAATACAAATTAATGCTATCAGCATGAACCGGTCCAGCCTTAGTTTGAGCTGTATGCCTGTTTGTTGATACTTTACACGATATAGTAAAGAGATAATAAGAGGCGTCACTCCATTGACTCGCTCATAAATCTCCGCAAAGTCTCTGAGCGGCAGTCCATTTTGGACTGAATGAACGGCCAGCATTAATAATGGAGATTCATAAAATAAGCAATTCCTATTCACAAGCGGGTTTATGAGAATAACTCATGAAGATCGGAGGAGTAGGCATGGATTATGGATTAAGTCCAGTGGACATTGAGGATAACTCTGACCACACAGCCAACCAAGCACCACCGAAGGCAGAGTGAGCCAGCAACCTGAGATCAGAGACTGTTGTGCCCACATCCAAAGAGGTCATAATATCCTAGATCAGGCTGCTGGACTTGACGGGGCTGACAGAGTGCAGGACTATGGTGGGATGACTCTATTGCCATTAACTGCTCAACTACGAATCCAGAGCTAGCTTCTCATAGTTTACATAGCGATACCGACAGATTGGCTTATTATCATCATCTATGAAAAGATGAAACTGAAGACTGAAGTTGTCAAAATTTGTAACATGCTACCGTTAGCTAATGCTAAACGTTTTCTTCATGTCCTTTACAAACTCTGCTTTGTCTTATACATGTATTCCAGTAAAAAACAGGCTAAGAGATCTGATTGCCTTAAAGAGACAGTTTCCATGACAAATTATTATTCAGATTAATATTCAGTTTAGAATACACCTGGCAAATCAGGCTGAGGTTCATTTATTTTCAGTATCCTAATATTAATGAATTCACATCTAACGTTCACTACTGTCCGTGAACTTTTGACTTTGAGTACCAAGCATCACCAAACGTTTAATATACGTTAACTGCTTGATATTCTTCATTGTTGACATAATGTTACAGTATGGTAACTGAAGCACTTTAGGGGAGGTTTCAGTCCAAAATTGCGGACTCTGGTGGCGGTTGCACAAAAACATGAGAGTGTCGTCCCTTGTTATTATAACCTCTTTTGTTATAGCTTAAGTCACAAAAGGGCAAGCGGATCACAGCATAAACTGAATTATTTTCTTCATGGATTATTTTAGTAGAGATAACAAGCCAAGCCGCACTCTGCACATTTTTTACAATGCCCTTCTGAAATACTGTAAAAAAAAAGGAGACATTTTCCAAGAATGTTTTCTTCATTCATGTTATTCTTCTGTGCAGTTCTTTCTCTGAACTGCTGTTTCCATGTAAGACCTACAGTAAGCACCTAGGCTAGACAAATTCAGACATTCATTAAAGTAGAGCTTTTGTAGTGCATCCTTTTTTCACCAAAGAACCAATAAAACATTTCACCCAAACTAATAAAGGCAGAAACTTTTATTGTACTGCATTAGATTTTTCCATAACTCTCTTCTTGGCTGGACCAATACAGCCATATGCTCGGTTTAGACCCATAGTCTTGTTTCCATCCTTTTAAAATGTAGAAATGCTGAATACTGTAAATAAATTAAAAAACAACTAAAGAAAACATGAGTATAGATATCTGCATGACCAAATAAAGAGCTTAAATACACAGAACTTCACATGATTGTTGACTGATTGTTGAGTTTCACACAGGTGAATTCAGAGAATGATAATTATGACAGTGATTCCTATCAGTCATTTGCAAAAGAAGACTTGAAAGTTATGATGAAGCTCAAGTGGATCCTAGTTTCATTAAGCGGTCTGTAATGCAGGTTTTTGATTTGGAACCATCTCATCTCATCAGTGGCTTACACATGTTACTTTAAAAATTGTACGTATGTGGATGGATTATTAATTTACACAGCATATACTGTAACTGTTCTGTTTATGAAATAATACCTATATCTGGAAATACTTTATCTTGGTGTTGTGTGTTGATCAGAGTTGTAATCAAAGGTTTGAGTGGGCTGCAGAAGATTTCCAGTTATTAAATTAGGCTACAGTTTTAAGTTTGGGAAGTCCTGTCTTAGAGTAATGCAGTTTCTGTATTACTTTGAATTGGATCAGTTGGAGCCTGGTGTGAACAGACCAAGGGCCAATAGTTGGAACATGGCAGAGGACACCATCATTAGAAATAGCAGCACACATAGTAATGTTGGCGCCCCTCTGCCCTGGAACTGTAATAGTGGCCCTATGCCCAATGAGGTTCCTCCCACGTCGCCTCACTTTACAGAGGTTGAAACCAGCTTCATCCACATAGATGAAAACATGATGTGCCCCCTCAGCTTCAAGCTCCATGATACACTAAAGAAAAAGAAAAATTACAATTACATAAAGTAAAAGTAACTCCAGTTTACTGTAACTGCATGATATGCCAAGGCATAAGAGTATACGTAGTACTGTAATGTGTCCTTACCTCCACATATTGGCATCTGGCCTCCTTCACAGCATCTGAGTTCCTCTGGAAGGGAACTGTGTAGAGCTGTTTCATTGCCATATTGTTCCTTCCAAGCACACAGGTTATTGTGGTCTCACTCAAAGTATCTAGATTTCTAAATATCCCCTGATCTGCAATCACTGCTGCCCTGATTTCCCGCAACCTAATGGCATTATTTGCCAGAACCATGTTCACAATGGCTGCCTCCTGCTCAGCATTCAGAAGTCTTCGTCTACCACCACCGACTGGTAGCCTTTCGATTCTATAAACAATACATGAAATGTGGAAAAAATTACATTGAATACTGTATATCACTACGGATATATCTGTATATACTGTATAAGCGACATTACCTGTTCTCCAGTCGAAAAGTTCTGACAATGGATGCAACCGTGTTTCTATTGAGAACAGGTTGGACTCTTTGTCCAGCCTCTCTAAATGAAAGACCATGATTTACCACATGATCAATCAAAGTTGCCCGAATTTCATCAGTAACTTGAGCCCTTCCAGCTACACCTCCACCTCCACCTCGCACATGGACTCCTCTTCCTCGGACTCCTCTTCCCCTGAGCCCTCTTCCTCGGACTCCTCTTTCCCTGAGCCCTCTACCTCTTCCTCTCACTCTCACTCTCATCTGCCTTAGACCATCCATGCTTGCAAGTTACAACACACAACATGGCACCTTTTAAGCCTGCAGACTGATTGCGAATTGAAAAGTTGTGTGAAGCAGTGTCAAACAGGTGCTTCAGTGATTGCATACTGGTCAAGAAGTTTCTAAGAGATGGGAACATATATGTTCTGTTTGGTTACCACAGCTAAAGCAGTGGAGTTTGGACTGCTTGAATGACATCTGCGTTAACTGATTTGCAAAAGGGTGCGGGAAGTGTGTCAAAACAATGACAATGGGTTAACCCATTTGCAAGAGGTGTCTTTTGCTCTGCTGAGAGAGTGATGATGAAGAGTGATGATGAAGACTGAGAGGTCACCAGTTTCTTCAACCAGGTCAAAGCAATCAAAAAAAAACTGTGGTAGAACAGCCAATCACAGGGCTTGCTTTCTCAGCTGCTCTGTGATTGATCAAAGTCTTCGTCATGGGATAGATTCCTTTCAGGCTGTAAACAGAACCTAGGAGAGACGCAGAGGTCTGATCTTCTCTCATATCACTTAATTTACATTATCCCCAAGGTTATTCTACCAAAAATAAGCTGCCTACAGAGCCTTTAAGAGATACTGCGGTTTTGTTCTATGAAGTCAATACCCCACTTTGAAGCAAGTGGTTAAATGAGATTATCATCATCGTAAATGTACTTATAAAGCACCTTTCTAGTCTTTTGACTACTCAAGGCGCTTTCATACTACTTCTCACATTCACCCATACGGTAGTGGACATATACATACCATCTGATCTAACCATTCACACCACACACCCATGCGAAGGGGAGCAATTTTGGGTTCAGCGTCTTGCTCTAGGACACATGCGGACCGGGGGAGCTGGGGATTGAATTACCGATCTCTCGCATGGAGGTTGACCCACTCTACCACTGAGTCACAGCCACCCCAGGTAGAATGAGCAAAATAAGTTATCAAGCTTATGGATGATGCGACCATAGTTTAGTTCGTTTATAGCCGAATATTAAGTTTAGTTACTTTTGGTGATTGCATTTACACTTTAAAAATCATAAAAATTGTGTTCATTTGTGAAGATTATCTTGTTGAACAAAACGTGTAAGTCACATAAACTTTTGTTCACCACAGAGCTTATTTTCTGCAATAATACAAAGGCCAAAGGAACAATCCCACTGACTTTTTGTCTGGGTCTCTGTCAGTTGGTCCCTCCACATGCCCAGCTCTCACCCTGTCGAATTGGCTCTGTTTGAGATTTTGAGGTTTTTTTTGGCCTCTCTTCCTCAGTTAAGTTTGCTTCCTTTGTTTCCTGCCTTGTTTTGCCTTTTTTTTGAGCTGTGACAATATGAATGAGTGGTTGGGAGAATTTGCCACAAACATTTAAACACATTAATCAATACTCTGATGACTAGCTAATTCTACTTTCAGCTGCATCTTCTCAATCTTTCACACTCCATACTGTCTACCCGGCTGGCAGTTAACAGCTGTATATTGGGTGTAGGGGTGGGATGTGAACCAGACATCGTCTAGTAGGGTACCCCAAGTTACATCATAGATTTTTCACAGATATTTGGGAAGGGCAACTTTAAAATCTATACAAAAAATAAATACACCATGCAAAAAAGTAGACCGTATTTCAATATCAATTATATATATTTGAATTTCATATACATCTGGCACTACTGTGACAGCAGGAAACCGGAATTCAACCCAAAATGAGTCAACATCTGCTCATGGCAGGATGTTGGAGCTGCTATATTTATGTGAAATCCAACAGGTCACAGACAACAGTGTCTTCATAGGAAAAACTCTTCACAGGAATTGTAAACAGTGCATCATGACGGGAAGAATGACTGTCATAAGCCCTATTTGGACAGGATTGGTTTAATGTGGGGTTGTGGGGTAAAATAGTCTTACCTCAGGACGTCTGTAATATAAATGGCCAATTCACACAGGATTAAGAAATCCCTGTATTCTACCAGAAGTGAGAGGGGTTACTCGTTTAATGCACTGCCATCTCCTCCCGGTCGCCATCTGGTATGTAGCTCCCTGATATCAAGAAACTAAGTCAACACGAAACTAAAGGACAGAATGAAATATCTATAAAAGTGATGAGTGCTTCTTCAAGCACCTCCATGCCCAAAAATATGTAGAAACTACGTACTGACGGGGTATGACGGGGCCTAAGCTGATTTTGTTCTGCTTAATTCTGCTGCTATAGGCCTCTGAGCTTCTCTCCTCTCTGTTTGTACCATTAATGTTTCAGCAATGCATGTTACTAATTCAACTTCTTCCCCAGAGTTGTTCATAAATAAGTCACAGAGTGTGGTCTTAATGTACTCTGTAAAGTGTCCTGAGATAACTTTTGTTATGAATTGACACTGTAAATTAATTTGAATTTAATTGAATATGACGGAACATGAGTTTTACCTGAGGTATTTTTCCGGAATGTTTTACAGAAGGTGAAAATCCCATATTTTTTTTACTGACATGGTGCATTTGGACTAAAACCTCTGGTAAAAATTACCTTAGGTTACCCCACATTAAGCTAATCCCATCTGAATAGCCTCCAACATGCCGACCACAACGTATGGTAACGTATTCTTTCTGGTCCCACAATGTATCCAAGTGTGCCACAGGTGCTTAGGGCCAGTCTGGTGTTGGTTTGACACGCCCCTGATGGACTGGGTACCCTAGAAAATGACTCATATTCTGACATAATTTGCCAGTATTGATTTAGCTTTATTGTTGATTCACTATACTATCCAGAACAGTGTTCAATTAAATTTGTTGCCTTTGCGAAAGACTTTGAGTGGCAATAACACAGATTCCTCACTGATCTGAAACAGATGTCACTCCGTTTCATTTGCAGCACTACAATGATTCCATTATCTTTTCTTCACCATGTTAATGCAATTAATACACTTTCATATTGTCAGCATGATAAAGCTTTAGACACCAGGGACACTGCTATCTCACTCAATAGTTTCAAGGATTAGCAGCTCCATGAGGCAGGGCGAGGGACAGTGGTGTCATTTCAAGTACTCTCACACACTGTGTTGGAATGATTTGTCAATGTCTGGAAAGAATTCTGCCCTTCCTCTCTGCATCCCCTACAGGGCTCCAACATCTGCTCACACAACGGAAACACTTCTTGACCGGGTGACCACTTCTTTTCATGCTGTTCCAGTGTCACATGACCATGAGATGCCATGTGTTTATGTTAAGGTGGTCACATTTCAGATGAGGTGAAATTAAAAGGTCAAAAGTAACTTCAAGTTAAATAATAATTTAGTTTTGTGAGTTTGTAAGGGTCTCCTTAAATGTCTAAGATGCTAGATATTTATGTGGTCCTCTGGATCACATTCACATCTTATGGATCACCAATAACAGTGCTAAAACAAAAGTGTGGCAGCTCAACAGCTATGGTCTTCTTCCCTCTGCAACATTGACCCCGCAGTCATCCTTCCATCAGAGATCTGACACAAGAAAAAGACAGGTGTGGAGGCATACACACAAGACTGAGGAAGCGTCCCTTTAGATCCATCTGACAAATGTACACTCCCTTCACAGTAAGGTGGATTAACTTCATGCCAAGTGTCAGTTGGATGGGACTTTTTTTTTATTGAAACCTTACAAGAAAGGGGAGCATCAAGGACACCTGCATCATCACCCTGACTGCAACCAGACTAAATAACTCATGACGTTCCCATAAGACTCAGCTGTACTTTGTGTTTACTGCTAATTAGCAAATGTTAACATACTAACAAACAGTTGTAAACTTACACATGGTTCTAAACATGAGCATGTTGGCATTGTCATTGTGAGCATGTTAGCATGCTGATGGGCACCGTACCTTTCATCCCCGGTCACATACAAAGCGGGGAACGTAGGACCCTTTTTTAAGAAAAGGGTCTGATGTCCCCCCCTTTTTCCACAATCAGTTCCAAATTCCTCGGCAAATAGGCTTAAGTAGACCCTAACACTGCCCCCTAACCCTGACCCTAACCGTAAGCCCTAACCCTAACAAAATGCTGAATTATATCTGCGAAGGCAGAGGCTCATGCAGCCGGGGAACATAGGACCCGGGGAACATATATGACCCATGCTGATGTTAGCATTTAGCACAATGCAATGTTGAGAGCTAAGTACAGCCTCACAGACCTCACTCACACGTTTGAACTTCTCTCTATTTTTTTTTACACAAAATCCTTTTTCTAACTGGAGAGACATCGTCTGAAGTTTGCGGTGTCCATGAGACATAATTGTTAGAAAGGAAGTCCTGGACATTAAAGAGAAACTTCAAAAAACTTTAAACAATAATTCATTAATTATACACAGTCACTTTATTACACTACCAATTAATCGTAATCCCATTTTATAGTGATCATTGCCATAGACCTTTCCAGAGGAAATCCCATAATTTCCAAGTGTGTAAAAGGTGCTTTAGCTTTGCTTTGTACTGATGAAACGCTGACATTGAATGTTTTACAGATATGATTTATATAAGCATTTTGCCACTATATTGTGTTCCCTTGTGTTCTTGATAAAAACATAAACCAGGCAGCATCATTTCCCACAAAATGTTGATGCAAATATGCTTTAATTAGTGTAATCTTTTGGAGACATGGTTGAGCAGTCTCTTATTCTGTCTCTGTGAGTGTGTGTGTGTTTTGAGTCCAACTCAAACAGTCACATGCTCTCTAATTGCTACCAGGAGGTTTCCCTCAAATGACACACACTGCAGTGTTCCCACACAGTTGCTCAATACCATTGTATCAGCCTAAACCGACTTTTACTGAATCTCTGATCAGCCTGAATCCCATTGCCTTAAATAGAGGCTTTTCTCAAGAATCCAAAAATACCCAGTGCTTTAGCTGTGATCTTTGCAAATAGCGAATATGTATACTTCCACTTTTCTTCAGTCCTACATTCCTGTCTGCTCTCCTGTCCCAGGAGGGTAAGAGAAAGAGAGCAAAAGGCTTTTACAAATATGCAACAGACTCTGTCAACTTACTGCAGGAAAGTTGGCTAGGTTTTTCTAGTAAATATGAAAATCATTGTAATGGTTTGTTATTCATTATTATGTTAATGTAAATGGTATGAATAATAACATCTAAAACAATGATGTATTTTTAAGAGGTCCTACCTAAATTAAATTATGAATTCTTACTGAATAGGATTTTAGTAAAAAACTACAGTGTCTGTTCTACAGTGGAACCAGCTTTAATCACAACATTGACGTATTATCACCTAAAACGCTGTTATGGGAAAGTCTGTTAGCAAACTGTCACTTTTTTCCCATTCATCAGACACGCAACAATATATCATTCATTTGGAGCCCTGTTTGTGTCCTCCATATGAATCCATGAAGTCCAATTAAGCTCTCCACTTACTCCTGAGAGGATAACGGCTTCTTTAGCTGCTAAATGCTTTACTGAAATGAAACAATGAGATGAAATAGGCTAAAATTCTGAGAGGAAGAGAGAGTGGGTGATAACCCTCTGTGGGTTCTTGAGCCACCCATTTCAAACTAAACCAGGGCCGGCCCGGGGCCCAATCCTCACAGTGATTAGACGGTTCTCCATTCAATGAACCTCCTACCATATGCAATTATAACCCTTATGCATTTTATGTGCTGTATGTCAATGATGGGCTGCTCTTTGATTGCTAATCCATGAGTTACTAAAACACTTTGGCCTTTTCACTTCCACTTTGATTTTGCTTTTATTTTTAGACTTGACAATGTTAAAATGGCATTAACTGTGTTTGTCTGGTAGGCAGCTCCAAACCTGCTGCGTCTGCACATCTACTCTTAATGTAGCAGAAAGATAAACAATTGTAGTTTGATTTTATATTCATTTTTACTGTATTATCTATACAAGGATAGGATAATCAGTCATCTGGTGGAGGTGGAGCAGATTTCCCAGAAACAGAAGAGGTCAGTTGGTATTCATCAGCAGTTACTATTGTAGCTGTGCGGTACGATTGGAACATTTTTAGCTACTTGTGCACACAATATTTCATTTTTCAACCAAGATTGTGGCAACAAACAGGAAACTTACCAGCGGTATCGTGGAGCCAGTGATAGGAGACAAAGCTGTGTCAACTCAACTGTGGTATAATGATGGTTCAGGTGTGAAATAAAAACATTAACATCGTTGTGAGTAGCTGTTTTCTTCATTTTGAAGGTTATCACTTTAAAACATTATCTTAATCATAACTAAACCATACACAAGGTTAATTTGTGGCAAAAAAGGTTTTAAAGACATTGTTAATTTACCACTGGTTACATAGTTAACGTACCAGTAGGGCAGCTGTGGCTCAGAGGTAGAGCGGGTCGTCCTCCATTAGAAAGATTTGGTTACTCACATTCGGTAGTTTGATCCCCAGCTCCTCTGTCCGCATGTCGACGTGTCCTTGGGCAAGACACTGAATCCAGAATTGCTCCCCGTACTGCCCATGATTGTGTGAATGTGGTGTGAATGGTTAGATTAGATCAGATGGTACATAGATGTCCTGTCATCAGTCTGAACGTCTGTGTGAATGTGCCTTGAGTAGTCAGAAGACTTTCTTTCTAGTCTTTCTAGAAGACTAGTGTGAGCCTCCCTGCTCACCGGACAGACGGACAATGAGAGACACAGCGTTTGTCAGCGGTTAACTGTTTATTTTCCACTTCTTCTCCCCCCCCAAACGTGACTCAACGTCTTTCACGTTGTACGGACGAGCGGCCGTCCCCCTGACGGCCGTGGTCCGGTGTCTGCTGCCTCTCTATTCGGTCCCCGCTCTGGTCCTCCCATAGGACCCAGTCTACTGCAAGAGACAGAACCAGGTTACAAACGTGCTTATATAGCTGACTGATTACCTGATTCTGTCCAGCTGTCTGATCACCGGCCGAGCCACTCCTCCCTCTCCTCCAGCAGTCGACACCTTAACCACACCCCACTGCCACATACCCCCACCGCCCGACTTAGGCCGGGATCCCACCGGCCGCAAGCCCACCCCCCCCCCCCCCTCCGCGGAGCGGGAGAGAAAGTCAGCCACGACCATGCGGTTACCCGGCCTATGGATCACCTTGAACCGGAACGGCTGTAATGCCAGATACCAGCGAGTGATCCGCGCGTTGGCATCTTTCATGCGGTGGAGCCATTGGAGCGGGGCATGGTCCGACCAGAGGGTGAATGAGCGCCCCAGGAGGTAGTAGCGGAGGGCCCCGACCGCCCACCGTATGACGAGGCACTCCTTTTCCACCGTACTGTAGTTCACCTCCCGCTGAGCCAGCTTTCGGCTAATGTACAGTACGGGGCGGTCGATCCCCTCCACCTCCTGGGACAAAACGGCCCCCAGCCCACTGTTCGAGGCATCGGTCTGCAGGATGAAAGGGAGAGAAAAGTTAGGGGTGTACAAGAGTGGCTTCCCACAGAGGGCTCGCTTCACCCTCTCAAACGCCAGCTGACACGGCTCCGTCCACTGGACCGGATCTGAGGCACCCTTTCGGGTCAGGTCGGTGAGGGGGCTGGTCAGCTCCGAAAAGGCCGGAATGAACCTCCTATAGTAACCGGCCAGCCCCAGAAACCTCCTGACCAACTGCTGTGCTTTCATTAGTGGGTCATATGATCAATCACCGTTGTTATAACTCTCTCTCTGATAGATACTAAATACTATAAATACATACATAGAGTTGGTTCCCAGTTTTGGGTCAAACAAACGTGCTGAATCTTTCTTGTCGACCCATTAGCAACAACAAGTATGAATTCATTGTAGATAAGTAGGGTTGCTAGGTTGGATAATCGGTCAATTCAGCAAACTTTGCATGACTTTGCCCTAAACAGCCGTGTAGTTTGCTTATAAAAAAGGGCCGGCTCTTAAACACACATTTAATCCATTGTGACGGTAATATTAAAGGTCCCATATCTTTCTTTTTATTATAAAGCAGGTTGAGGTGCAATATAAATACTGTGAAAGTATCAATCCACAGAGAACTGCACACAGCCTGTGTTCAGAAAATGCCTTTAAAGAGCCGTCAGGACGTCTGTCAATGTATTTTCAGCAATGGGTTTGTATGGTATCTTATTTATACAACCATTCTGATGGTATCATAAAAATGTCAATTGAATATGATGAATACTCTATTTAAATGCTATGAAACAGTTTCATATGATATCTTAGGAAACACAGTGAAGTGGCTGTGTGCACATCCACGGCCGGTGCAGGACAAAAACCTTTCATTTAGTATTACACGGCCAATGTGTGATAGCTACGGAAGGGTAGCATTTCTATCCTGATGGGGACATAAATGAAATAATTCCAGAAGGATTATAAAAACCACTGGCCACTTTTAAACTTTGAACTTGAAATCTATTTAGTGATGTCTGAGTGTCTCTGATGTTGAATGTTCTTTTGTTCGTCTGGATGCTCGGTTTTCTTATTATCTGTACTCGGGTCTCTCTTGCAAAAGAGATCTAAATCACAATGAGCTTACCTGATTAAATAAAGATTACATAATAAATCAGTGAGCCATGTGGGCAGCATGCCAGGACTGAAGAGCTGGCACACCAGAATGGAATGCAGGCATATGTTATTAGTAACATTAGAGCCGTGCGTAACATCGTACACAATTAAAGAACAAGCTAGATTTCCATGTTTTGTGTCTCCAGTGTTGCAATGGTAAGTTTAAAATCAACTGTGTATGTTTCCTAGTGAATTAAAAGTCTGTACAGAACGTAAACTCCACCTCAGACAGAGTTTATCAGCTGCCAAGGCAACACAAGGCACAGAAACAGTTGCAAACAAGAACAGCATGATGCCAGGAATCTCCTTCCCACAAAGAAAGAATCAACTATGTGGTTCTTGTAAGGGTGCGTGTAACCATCGCTAACTAATTCCTCCAGTTTCTGTGAGATTGTGGGTCAGTCACAGAGGGACAGTTTCCAAGTTTAAACAGGGTACAGTATCTGCTGTGGCTCAAAAACATTCATGTTGTTACATGTAATCTGTGTTCTGGTGCAAGGAGGAGTACAAACTGAGCAAAGTGTTGCAGAATCCCCCCATCAGCAAGCAGGCAGGCATGTGGGAGGGATTAGCAGGCAGAACAGGCGGTTCCCCCATGTACAGCTCCCACACTCTGTGTCCTGTTGACCAGAAACAGTCAGTTTTAGCAGCTTAAACTCAGACCAAAGTCTTATCTACAGCTACATCTCCTGGGTTCATATAGATTTAACAAGATCAAGCATTGAAGGAGAAAGGATTTTGGCTTGTGCTAACATGGCATCTTTGAAAACTGTGCTTTATTTGGGAGTCTGTGTGTCTGCTTGGATCATCACTACTGCAGGTAAGATTAGATAGAGAGCTTTTTCATGATTATTTATTCGCCCCCTTTGTGTTGGGCATTGTGTGGAGGCCAGGCTTTTGTCTGTGGTGCCATGGTCACCCCTCGAAACCGCCAACACACAAAAGTAGTTTAGCTCCTCAAATATGCTATTATGCTGTGTTTCAAATGTCACAGCTGAGTGCCTCAGTGTCTGATAGAGCAGTGCCAACTTGTACCCCAGGGAGAAACATTACTTGTAAAGCCCCTGGAGCAGCTCAACTATTTTGAAAAAATAGAGATAATGACTTTATCACCAGCTTTCAACCCTGAACACTACATATTGCTGTAAAATAAAAGTACATGAAAACTAATTAGCAAGTTGGAACAGAAGTGTGAGCAGGTAGAAAAAGTAATGGTAGAAATAAATATCTAAAAGTACAGATACGCCTACTTAGCTTAAAGTAAAACTGTTTGAATAGTTACCTAAAAGTAATGAACGGTTGAAATAGCTAAAAGTAGTGAATTCAAGAAGTAGTAGAAGTAGTAGTACAATTGCTGACCAAACCAACCTTAATACTGACAGTCCAATTGCATGAAAAAAGAACAATATCCACGATCATATAATGAATAGTATTAGACATTGGAGACATACAATGTGAAGGGAGCCTACTTATGTTTCCCGGGTCCAATGTTCCCCGCTTTGTATGGATCAAGGGAGCGTTTTTTTAAAAACAGGTCCGCTGTTCCCCAGTCACAAACAAAGCGGGGAACAGCGGACCTGTTTTTAAAAAAAGGCCGTAACCTCTAACCCCAAATGCTAAATTAAATCCACAAAGGCTGAGGCTTATGCAACCGGGGTGCGGGGAACATAGAACCTGGGGAACATATGACCCGGGGGACATAGGACCCGGGGAACATAGGAACTGGGGAAAATAGTACCCGGGGTACATAGGACCTGGGGAACATAGGACCTGGGGAACATAGGACCTGGGGAACATAGGACCCGGGGAACATAGGACCTGGGGAACATAGGACCCGGGGAACATAGGACCCGGGGAACATAGGGATGACCCCCACTGTGAACTGTGTGGTGTCCTACATGTGTTCATCTAACAGCTGTAGTCAGGAACCACTGTGATAGAGAATGAAGAGTTCTACAGTGTGCAAAATGCTAATTATTTGAAATCTTTGGTATTATATTAATTCTGAATTTGTATGTAAAATGAAAAATTCTACTGTATTTAAAAAAAAAATCCATTAAATGTAGCAGGTAGCTAGGTATAATCATGGTTCACACGGGTACTTGAAAAATCCAGGACAGGAAAGTTTTTGAAAATAGACAAAAATAGACATGGGCCATTGAAAAGGCTTGGATTTATATATTTTGTACAGGAATACATAATGACGCTCTTTATATATAGGCACCATAACTACTGTTATGTGACTGGTTATGTTTAGGCAACAAAAAGTAATCAGTAAATGTTTCATGATGGTATTTACCTCTTCATGATGCAGCATTTTTTGACACATCTGGAAATGTTAGAGCAACTAACGACCAAAGCAAAATGTTCCACAACATTCTTTAGACTTCGCAAAAAAACAAACCTGGAATGTTACAAGGATGTACTAAACATGTCAGAGTGTATAAACAGCATTTATAAGGTTGTTTAAACTATGTAACAGGCTCACTTTGGCTCTTGTTTAAGTATGACTTTAACTATGGTCTGTTTATGAGAAAGAAGAGGATGGGAATTAAGGTGGATGTCAAAGTTTTTGTGGAATTGAATAATAAAAGTTATTAGACATCGGTGTGATACTACATTACGCCAACAAAACAACAGGAAGCAGGGGCGGCCTGTGGCATAGGTGATATAGGCGGTCACCTAGGGCGCCAGATGCCCCAGGGGCGCCAGAAGTGCTGAAGTTTAAAAAAAAAAAAAGGTTTATGTATATATATATATAATAAAAATCAGTCCTCCGACGCCAACCGCTCTCGTGGCAAAAGTGGAGTAGATACACTACTATATAAAGATTAAGAGCGTCTAAGTGGACTCTCATAATCAGCATCGATTATGATGTGTCACACCGGATCTCATTTGACGATATCACTGACGACTTCGCCACAAAGAAGTCAAGGCGTGTTCCAATTTGAGATCTTTGGCACTTTGCCAGTATGTGAATCAATGTAAATTGCGGTAAGAACCAGAGAATCTTTTTTGTGTTATTTCTTTTATAATTATTGTTCGAGGTATTTAAATTTTATGTGTAATTTGTCTGTTGTAATAGTTTCTTTAACAGTTGCTGCTTTTCAATAACAGAATAACGAGCTGCATCCTGTGCCACCTTTTGGCACAATACTACTATAGAACTGAAAGATATAACAGAACACACAACTATACGAACATTTGTACTCAAATTGCGATGCGAGAGGGGGCGACAGCTAAAATCTCGCCTAGGACGCCAAATTGTTCAGGGCCGGCACTGTCAGGAGGAATTAATGTTTTACATTTTATTCCTAGATATTGTGCCCAAAGCAGAGAAGGTTCATTGGGTATCTCTGGACTTTAAAACCATCCTCACCTGGACTACCATACCATCCAACTACAAATACAGTGTCAAGTTCTCTATGTGAGTCCACACACACACACACACACACACACACACACACACACACACACACACACACACACACACACACACACACACACACACACACACACACACACACACACACACACACACACACACACACACACACACACAGAAGATTTTAAATGGGTCAGATTGGATTAATGTATTGTGTTTTTCATTTTTTGTTGTACTTCCACTGCTCCTATGTTAGTGTTTGTATGTTGATTCAACTAGGGTAGGGTGAGTATTCTCAATATGAACCATGATATGAACACCAAATCGAAGGCTTATCACAAACAAAGACACTGCCCTCCCTTTATTTTTCTGCTAAGTGTTCTTTAGCTTCAGTTAAAAAAAATATATATAATCAAACTGGGTCAATGTATTCTGTTCACTCTGTTAGTAAAAGTAAAGTAAGCTGCTCTTATATTTGAGGTTGACAAAAACCAACACAACAGAGTGCTGAAGGGATGGCGTATGTTTGTAGACCGACCCAGATGTTAGCATTGCCCTGGTTCCACGGACAAAAAGACAATCAGATTTTTCTGTTGGATTTTGGATTATTGGAGAAAATGAGCTCTGTGGTGAACTAAAGTTAATGACACTTACACGTTTTGTTTAGCAAGATAATCTTCACACCACTTGTATGAATTTTGAAGCGTAAATGGAATCTTAAGTAAATGGTAAATGGAAATATTATCTATATACTTACTTATATAGCTCCTTTCTAGTCTTCTGACTACTCAAGGCTTTACACTACTTGTCAAATTCACCCATTCACACAGACATTCACACTGATGGCAGTGGACATCTACAGATCTGATCTAACCATTCACACCACATTCACACACCCATGCGCAGCACAGGGAGCAATTTGGGGTTCAATGTCTTGCCCAAGGACACTTCGGGGATCAAAGCTCCGATCTCTCGAACGGGAGACGACCTGCTCTGCCTCTGATCAAGCTCTGTTTATAGCTCATGTTTGGCTATAAACGAACTACACCATATATATATATATATATATATATATATATATATAAATAAAATATCAAATTTACAATGGTAATATATACAGATCATAAGTACTGTAAAAACGTGCAAAGAACAGATTGTTTATGATTGAGTCTGAATCACAGAGAGGCAGTAACAGACTGTCCTAGGGAGTGTTGTCAACTGTCTCTGTGAACGAATGTGAACACATTAAACATACAGACTAGAATGTTTTTTGTAAACAAGTCCTAAGTAGATTAAATTATGCTGTGAAAACGGCCTGTTTAACATGGGGGTCAATGAGAAACTGCTCTATTGTGCAAACTGCTCCTACTGGACTCTCAGAGAACTGCAGTTTTCTGCACTTCTGTATTGGATGGTCTAGGATTCTCAACCACAGATGGTTCTATTTAATTTATTCGGAAACAGTCTCTGAGAGCTGTGTGGAGGAAATCCCATCCCACATTTTTCTTTTAGTATTTTCAGTACAGCTCCATTCATCTATGAAGGAAAAAAGGTGTTTTTATGGTTATGTATTTTTAAATGGGCTTTTCTTAGAATTCTATATTTTTTCATAATCATGCAACAGTCTTCACACAAAGATCATTGTTTCTTTTATCAGATCAGGAAGTCAGAATGTCAACAGTCTGTGTTTATTTTATTTTTTTAATGAATTATTCTTTTTTGTGTTTTTTATCATGATTATCAGCGTTGACAATGATTGGATGGAGATTCCTTACTGCACCCAAGTGTCAGAGTCAGAATGTGACCTGACCAACCTCCTCAAACCCTATGACAGGTATGAACAAGATCTCTATCCCTTCAAGATCTGAATAATGTATTTTAATTGGGTTTAGATATCTATTAGGTTAACATACTGTACTTCACATTCATTAACCATTTCTGTATCATAAATAGTAACATACATTTTGACGAGATGACTCAATTGTGATTGAGTGTAATTGTAAAATATGATATAAAAGCACGGAGCAGTGGAAATTTAAAAAGTGAGCACACTCGACTGGTTCTTCAAGTTAAACATTAAGAAAACTAGAGGCCAGTTTATTCACACAGATACCTTCTACATGCAGATGAGCAACATTTGTCTTAAATCTACTGTACGTAAAGCCTACATACAGACAAAATAAAAATAATAATTTAAGCAGTAAACTATTAAACATTGGTTCAATGTTTATTAAAACATATTAAAATGATTGCATATAACCTATTGAACCAAGACCTAACACAGTGTACCGTATTATATATAATAATTAAATAAATAATCCAATATTTTTGTATGGCTCCAGAAGTAATTTCAGGTGAAAACATTTTCAACAGGCTCACAGACAAAAACAAACTTCCTTCAAAGAGAAAACACATGTCCTGTACATGAAATGAATAAAGCAATGTTTTCTTATGACCTTAGTTATTTCAAGGAAAACATTTTCAACAGGCAAACAGCAAAAAAGAAAATGTCCTTCAAAAATAAAATGTGTTCCTTAATATCAAGATAAAGACGCACAGCTTTGCCCTTTACCTCCGTGAACATGCACTCTGCCTCCTTCCTAGCTTGAAACACCCTGTTCTCATCGTCCTCCTTCCTGCCGGTTCTAATACTAATCAAATATCATCCCGGGGGCCAAGATAATTCATTGGCGGGCCGAACTGGCCCGCGGGCCTTGACTTTGACACCCATGATTTAGAGAAAGGAAAACTCTCCAAAAAAAAAAGAAACTTTGGAGGGATCACTCCTACTGGATGTGCAGACATGGTACAGATGATGGTTTAAAGATAACAATTGTTCATAGGTACTCAAATATAACAAACTGGACCATAGGTATACGTTCCACTGTGTTGTGTCTTATTTAATATTGTTAAGTGTCAGTGTAAGTGTAAGATAAATGTCCTTCTCACGTCTACTTTTAGGGATTTCCTGTCCTTTCCTTATGGCAACCAGCTTTAGATAAGCCTCAGAATTTACCATACTGCTTGAGAGTTTTGGCTTCATTCCAATATTTTTGTGCAAAATTCAAACACCATGCACGTTGAATGCTTATCACCTATCTTTAACCCATATTTATGTTTTCATGATTGACAGGACCTTCTCTGCTGACATCCAAACAGAGCCCGCAACCCTGGACTATGACTATGACCTGGATGATTACCCTCACACTTATTCCCCGCCCTTCAACCCCTATAGAGAAAGTGGGTAGCACACATTACACACATTATATACACATATTATAAAATAGCCCTAGGAGACAAGTTATCTTCCTGCTGATGTATAAATCTCAATTTGTGATGCAAAGTCAGTCAACTCCTTTTTATTGTCTTGTCTGATCTATTTGTGGAAAAAGTTGTCTAAAGCCTTTCGTATGTCCAGAGCTACAGTATGTGACATCTGAAAAATGTCCTTAAGTAATGTTATTTGAGTCAGGGTACATGCTAGTTAATGAAATACAAGCTAGACATGTCGACGTCAACACTGCTACTACTGCACAGGCGTCAATGCTATGGCTTCAAGGGTGTTCAACAGACAGTTAGACTGACTATGATGGAGTGTCGTGACACTTTTTACCCTGACAAATTACCAATAAAGGCTTCCAAATCACTGCAGTGTTTACATTTTGCATACACTGTTACATCTAGCTAGCCACATGCTATAATTTCCTGGAAAGCAGCAATCTTGGTTGCAGAGTAATTTCTACTCATTTTTAAATTGCATTCCTGATTATTTGTGTAGGTTTTGGTATGGAGGCATTTATTGGTGGTTTGTCAAGGTAGAAAGTGCTGCTATAGACGAATCTGGCGAGCCGTTTGTGTGTTTCGCCATCTATCTGTGATGCCATTACTGCGTTGGCGTCTCCCTCCAGTATGCATGCGTTTGAATGGGAGCTATCATTAGAAGTGAACCTTTTCTACTTTTACCTGTACTTTTAATGCAGCTTTACTTTTGACAACGATGTCTAGGAAGTCGGGAAGAACCTGTGCAATTCTCTGCTGCTCCAACAGCAGTGGGAAACTTTAACTTTGGAAACAAACTGGGTGTAAGCTGCACTAACCTTTACCTCATGAAGAGCGCCCCTGTCTGAGGCTGTATAGTCTACATGGATTCAAACCTTTACCTCATGAAGAGCGCCCCTGTCTGAGGCTGTATAGTCTACATGGATTCAAACCTTTACCTCATGAAGAGCGCCCCTGTCTGAGGCCGTACGGTCTACATGGATTCAAACCTTTACCTCATGAAGAGCGCCCCTGTCTGAGGCCGTACGGTCTACATGGATTCAAACCTTTACCTGATGAAGAGCGCCCCTGTCTGAGGCCGTACGGTACATGGATTCAAACCTTTACCTCATGAAGAGTGCCCCTGTCTGAGGCCGTACGGTACATGGATTCAAACCTTTAGCTCATGAAGAGCGCCCCTGTCTGAGGCTGTATGGTCTACATGGATTCAAACCTTTACCTCATGAAGAGCGCCCCTGTCTGAGGCCGTACAGTCTATATGGATTCAAACCTTTACCTCATGAAGAGCGCCCCTGTCTGAGGCCGTACCGTCTACATGGATTCAAACCTTTACCTCATGAAGAGCGCCCCTGTCTGAGGCCGTACGGTCTACATGGATTCAAACCTTTACCTCATGAAGAGCGCCCCTGTCTGAGGCTGTACGGTCTACATGGATTCAAACCTTTACCTCATGAAGAGCGCCCCTGTCTGAGGCCGTACGGTCTACATGGATTCAAACTTTTACCTCATGAAGAGCGCCCCTGTCTGAGGCCGTACGGTCTACATGGATTCAAACCTTTACCTCATGAAGAGCGCCCCTGTCTGAGGCTGTATGGTCTACATCGATTCAAACCTTTACCTCATGAAGAGTGCCTCTGTCTGAGGCCGTACGACCTACATCGTCCAAAGGGTTGCTGTAATAGAGGAAATCGAATAATAACTGAAAATGTCTGACAAACTGAAATAAGCCTGGTTTATTTGGTAAGCTCGCTTTATGGGACGGAATTCTATCAGAGTAGGCTACCCCTGGTAGCATATCCAGCTTTCTGCAACCAGCATATGAGTACTCTAAAACCTGATCATAACCTAGAGGGAAGAGATAGCATGGCAGTATTACTAACTCATATAATTCAGCCCTATGAATATGACACTTTTAATCTGTACGAATGAGCCTGACAGGTGTTCTTGGTGATTTGTCTTCTCTTCAGGTAACATCAGCGCTGTGAATTTCACTGTGAGTGCTGTAGATAAAGACAGAGTACTCATCAACATCACAGACCCTCTGACCAGTATTCATCAGAACGGAAAGCACCTCAGCATCAGAGACATTCTCAGAAATGACCTCAAGTATAAGATCAGCTACTACAAGTCTGGAAGTACAGGCAAGGTACAGTATATTCAGCCGCAAACACTGGCACTAATATGAAGCTCAGACATACGTACAACAAAGTCTCACCAAAGAATTGAAAAGTTAGATAATGAAACACCTATGATAGAGTACATGTTTCCTTCTCTTGAATGAAAGGACAACATCATGATCTCATGAAGCCACAAACTACATATATTGACAATAACGAGGTTTACGAGCACAAGCGCTCACCATCAGGTGACATCTCCAAATGTCAAAAGCTTTTGACCCCAAATCACTGCATGGATTTTTCGCCGGGTTCACTAACAAGACCACACCATTGTACAATCTTGAAGAAGTTAGGAATAGCTGGGGGATGCGAGAGGGAGGGCTGAGGGTTGCGTTAAGGTGGGATGAAGGGAGGGGTTTAGAGAGGTCGAGGGACTGATGAGAAAGGAGTCGATTGTCAGGGATGAAGTCAAAGCCGATCGTCAGGGATGAAGAACGGAGTCGATAGTCAGGGATGAAGAATGGAGTTGATCGTCTGGGATGAAGAACAGAGACGATAGTAAGGGATAAAGAAAGTGGGTTGATCGTCGGGAATGAAGAACGGGGTTGATTGTTGGGGATGATGAAGGGGGTCGATCGTCGGGGATGAAGAACGTGGGTCGATCGCCGGGGATGAAGAACGTGGGTCGATCCCCGGGGAGGAAGAATGTGGGTCGATTGTCGTTATGTGGATATGAAAACAATGGATTATTCCATGGTGGCTCTGGGGGTGCTGAATATCTGATTTTACATGCTTGGTTTCTCCCAATCAACCATAATAAATAGCCTATTTGGGTATAAGTATAAGCCTATTCATAAATACTGTTGCTAAAAATGTGAAAATAACTCATGTATTTTATAATAATTAATCTGTCTCCTTAGTGTGCAGGATTAACCCCCTACCCCTCTTAGACTAAGTTTTACTATCCAGGATTCGGCACCGTCAGAGCTCATCTTTAAATCTATCTGAGAGTCAGAAATACAACAGTATGCTACTGTTTAATCATCAGCATCATTTACTTTGAATATTTACCCATTTGTTGTTTTTCATTATAGACGTTCAATCCGACACAGTCTGACAGAGTGAAAGTGAAGCTACAGTTCTACATATACCGTCAGCTACTGTCAAAGAAAGATACAAACAAAATACATTCATGTTATAACAACAAAAGATTTTAATAAGATGCTCCTATCAGAAATCAGAAATCACATCTCTCAGTAACCCTCTGCCTGACATACGTGACCGCGCAGCGCTGGACTCACGTGCACCCGTCGCTGTCTGCTTCATGTCCATGGCTCACCACCTCAGATCAGAGGGTTTTTCATGAGCAAAAAAAAAACAACTGATTTAATGATCAGTTAAATAAAGGAAAGACGTGACCAATCAGATTCGACTATGAACATTTTTAGTCACAGGGAGACACCCCTAAAGCTAAGCTAACCAACTGTTGCCTGGTAATGGACAAATATGAGAGAGGTATGAATCTTCTCAGCTAATTCTCTGCGATAAAGCAAAGCATATTTTGATTTAATGTCAGGCTTTGACTCACAAATAACTATGAACTTTGCATGTCACTATTTTTATTGATTCCATCTTTGAGGGGAAATATTAAGTTTCAAAAATGTAATGTAGGCTAACTGAACTGAAGGTGATTGGGTATTTAAGTGATGGAGCTTGCCTTTTAAAGACAGAGACATGTGAAGGCTGTCCCACTGTCAACCCAAAGATCAAATAAAGATCATACAATAAGTGTAAAGACTGAAATAGAGCAGATTTCATATAAGATAAATACTAATGTATGTTCTGATAAGTCAAAAATATCATGGTCCACTACAGAGATCATTTCAATTTCAGTTTTAGATTTGAAATATAAATGTGGTAGTCAAATAAAGAATTGCTGAATGTCTAAATGTCTGAATGGTAAGTAGGGTAAATGTTTAACTGAGTGGTTGTAATATTTCCTTCTTACCTGATAGAGAGACATCATATCCGACTCCAGCACGGCAGAGGTGTTGAAGCTGGATGTGGCACAGAGTTACTGCTTCATGGTGGCAGCTTACATCCCCTCCAGACCCAAAAGCACCCAGCAGGGAGCGTGGAGCATACAGCAGTGTACACCTGGAGGTAGAGGTAATATCCTGCAAGGTGCGCACATATTTCACTATTATACTTTAAAGCCTCAGCTCAGTGTATAGTTCGTTCAATGCAGCAGGTGCAGAAAACCCAAAAGCTTTATCTCCCAGTTCAGTTCTGACTTTAGGAACAGTGAAATGCAAAAAGTCTTGCAAACAGAGGTTGCAAGTTTCATGATACAAATTTAATAGAGAAGATAGGAGTTTTAAGAACTAAGGTGGTGTGCACACAAGCAGCGGTGTGTCCAGACTCTTTCACTGGGATGGCCCAAATGGGGGACTGATGCATGTGGCATGTACCATGTACAGTATACACACACACACACACACACACACACACAGGCACGCACGCACGCACACACACACACACACACACACACACACACACACACACACACACACACACACACACACACACACACACACACACACACACACACACACACACACACACACACACACACACACACACACAGACATCAGTCGGATTATCATTAAACTCTTCAGAGGCTGTAGGGAGCTTGGTTGAAAAGCCTGAAAGTCGGAGGTCAGAATGGAAGTACAGAGAGGCGTTGCTATGGAGATGATACACCATCTCGTGTTGCGAATCTTTGGTCTGAACTGGGCTTTAGTCTTTCAAAACACTCTTTAAATAAACTCTAACTCTCTAACTACGTTGTTGGTGCTTTGTTTTCTGTGTAGGGACTCTTCTCATGCTGCTGCAGAGGTTTTCTGTTATTTTGAGCAGTATTAGTGGTTAAAAAAGACGTTTTAATGCCTTCACCGTACTGCCCCAAGCTAATCACTGTTAGCCACGTCCAGCTGTTAGCAACTCCACTGGATTTCTCCGTTAATAGTTGATACGCAAGAAAAACTCGGTGGCCCAAGCCCCTTAGAAACGCCCTGCATATGTAAAGAGTTTTGATGGAGGGGTTGGTGATCCAAACAATACAGGGACCTACACATCATGATAGTGCGCTATAGTGTGTTTAAGTGATCCAACTGTCTGACTGTGACTCTCTTTGTCCCTCCAGATTTAAGTTTTGGAGCATTGATCGGTGTAATAGCTATCCTGCTCCTAGTCCTCATCATCATCGTTACTGTGACGGTCCTCTGCTGCAGACGCTGCAGAAAAAGATACCCATCTCAATCATCAGCACCTGTTTAGTTTGAGTGTGTGTGTGTGTGTCTTTCAAACTCAGGGAGCTGGTCTCCCTCTTTCTATCTATTGAAGTTTTCATTTTTTATTTCATATGTTGATTTACATGAAGGTGAACATGTCCAGCTTGCTCTGATAATGCAATAAGAATTCTGCATGTACATTTTGTGCATTTATCCCATGTGTGTGACTGACCTATGGTGACCCATGATTGTTAGTACATCAAGAATCATGTATAGCTTTGTTTTAGAATATCAAATGCTAACCAAATGAAATGAGTTTTGTCAGAAGCTAATTAAGGTTTTGAATGTGATTTGTCTCATATTATCTTCTTTAACCCGTCATGTCAGTCTAGTTGCCCTCACACTGTTTCCTCTGAACATATTTATCATAATCGTTCTTTCAATTGAACTTTACCTTAAAGTTCTGTTAACACCAAATCCAAATAACCAATACAGTAAATAACGCTCTTCAGTGGCACTCAGTGGCTGCCCCTTGAACTACATCAACTTCAACCAACTCATACTTTTAGCCTTATGTGGTGCAACTCATTCAGATTCATTACTCTTTTATTTTTCTATCACAGGAGTAACTTTTGTTGATCAAAAGGATGGAAAAGCAATAAAACATTTTTTTTAAATGAATCTGTACCTGATGGATGTGTATTTAAGCATGATGTTTGCTGTATATACAAGGCGATATGTTGTTTCAGGGTCTTCCACTGCCCCTAAGTGGCCAAATATAAACATGATCGTTTATTGATCAGATTATGGAAGTTTATGCTCTTCTGGAAATCTGATAAAGGGCTGAAGTGTCAACTCCTCTGCCCTGTTTTTGCATAGGCAGCGTGCACATCGACACAGATACAAAAAGTGAAAAATGAAGTAGAGAACCAGTTGTATTCCCCTTTGACAGTGTTCTCTTAAAGACAACCCCATGTTTGAATTATAGATAACTTTTATTTCTTAATTTTTCCAACACAGAACCTCACATTTAGAACAACACTTACTACATCACACATAAATGTATTATCATAACAAGAACCCACAGCTTCACCATGGTAAAACACTGAAGTTCTTTTCAATATCAGTTCACTCAGCCATGGTTTTTGAAGTGCATACATCATAGAAAACACACACAGATACACACACACTGCGATGAAAATAAATGAATGTAAAGCTCCAGAAGAAATGATATCCTTTCTGTCTTTCTCTGAACAATAGTACTGCTTTCAACAATGTTCTGATCATATCCGTGTTTTCATCATGTAGCGGATATTATATACAGCCTGTACATAAATAAATACAAAAACGGGTCAATACAAAAATAAATAAATACATAAATAAATATGTCTGCAGCGACAAATAATTCAACTGCCGCCTGTGTAAATAATAAAATAACTTGTTAACATGGTACTTTTTACAGTGCGCGGAATGAGGTGTTTATTGTGCTACATGTGTCTATGAAGATTTAAAAAGGAGTGAGAATACAGAAACCACCTATCGATCAAAAACGCTTTGTTTTAGCTTGTGGATTGTGAAGTGTTCCACATCACTCATGCTTTAAGAGGAAACTCCAGCTAGAAACTTGGGAAAAGTGTAAAGTGGACCTATTATGCTTTTTTTATTTTCTGTTATATTTACTGTATAGTATATTGTTATAATGTCAGATGTTCATGCTAAATATGACTCAAGTTTCAAATAATGAGGTTAACTTGTTTATGGGTAATCAGTCTAACCCCCCATGAGCAGATCTGCTCAGGATTCAGACTGCTCTAGGAAAAGCACGTCAGGCATGCCCACAAAGTACAGCTACGCACCGCTCTGGTAGAACATGCTGCTGTTTACTACATGTAGCTACATGCTAACGGCAGACAAAGCTGCACTATTTGTGCTTAGTTTAGAATCCTTATTTGTGAGGGTAGAAAATCACACTATAAACTAAGTTGAAGTAAGTAGTTTGGAGACAGAGACCAGGAAGTGCTGACCAATGAGAGCAGACTGGGCTTTTTAGGAGGAGGTCTTTAAGCGACAGGTGCTGCAACAGATTGTCTCAGACATAGGGTGAATACAGGTGCAGCAGCCATGAGCAGTAGGGATGCCATGGTTCTCAATGTAATATTGAACTACAGTATAGTCCCACAATACGCACTTGTGAATTGAGGTATTTTTTGGTTTTGCAATAAATTTTCATGTCACTTTGTGTTTCCATGCTTTGTATTTATCTTTGAATTGGCTCTGTCTGAGCTTTAGAGGAGCACATGAACAGCCTCCCTGCCGAGTAAAGATCCGATCACTATGAGCAAGTTGGAGTAACTACAACACGGGGGTCTTTTTCCTAGCGCTCTGTGGTGTGGGGCCATTTTGGTTTTGGCGTTGAATATAGTGACAAGGGAATTGAACAATTAATTTCTAAAGCATTGCTTCACATGTGTCGCCTATGTAAATTGTAAACACTTCCAATATGAGCTCACATTTGTGGCGCCACCACCAAGCATCACTGTGTGGAAGCAGGACTGAGTAGGTAATACCGTCAGTTCAAAAACAGGTGTCTCTTAATGATACCTTCCAACAAGCCTAATCTAGCGGTTCAGAAAAACACAAGTAAATGAAAAGTGCATTTGGGACGTTTATTGCAAAAGATTTGCAGCCCTTTTCTGTAGTTAGAGATGCAGGCTTTCCTCAACTAAGCAAAATGCTTGATCTGCGCAACACTGTGCCATCCTGCACATTTTTCAGCACTAACCTAATTCCCCACCTCTATAAACAACAATGGCATTTTATTGGAACTGGCTAAAGCGCAGAGCCTAGGACTGTGAGGAACACTTTTGCATTTGAAAGTGTACGCACAAAATGTGTACCGAAACAGAACCGTAAACCAAAAACCGAGGTACGTATTGAACAGTGGGCTAACTGTATTGTTGCATCCCGAATGCAGTATGAGAAAAAATAACGTGATTTTTAACATTAAAGCATTTAAACTCAAAATAGATGTATGAATCTGAAAAAGAGTATAATAGGTCCCCTTTAAACCTTTTGTGTAGTTCTCTTAAGAACAAATCTGGCTATATGAAGCGGTTCTTATGAAACTCAATCGCTAGTATTGTTGTTACGTGAAGTTTTGATTCGTATACGTTTCTGACAAACGAAGATGTTAGTTCAGCCTGAAGCCAGTTCATAATAAAAGAATCTTGGTCAAACAGGAAGATGCATTTATTGTTTCTGGTGAAATATCCGCGTAAAATCATCCCATGATTGTTTTCAGCTAATACACTCACCAAATAAGCCATCGAGAATTTTTTTTTTTCCGTGTAAGAACTATTAACGGAGTAATCCCGGAGAGTCGCTAACAGTTGAATGTGGCTAACACTGATTAGCTTGGGGCAGTACGGTGAAGTGTTAATGTGGATTCTGTACAAGTTCAAGAACCGTTCTTATGCATTTTCTGAGTTGTTCATCTTAATTTTAGGCCCCAAAAAGATTTGGCTGGTAAAAAAACACTGTGGCAGGTGGATTTCGAAACCCCTACACATAAAATGATGCACCAACAATGTAGTTAGTTTTGAAAGACTTACCTACTGGCCCCTGTACCAGCTCCTCTCATAGTAAAGTCCATGTAAGTGGATTACCAAAGTCAATCCCAAAAGAAGGAGCCCATTGGTGCTTTGTTTTGTGTGTAGGGACTCTTCTCATGCTGCTGCAGAGGTTTGCTGTTATTTTCAGCAGCATTAGTGGTTAAAGAAGACGTTTGAATGCCTTCACTTGGCTGGCCCGAGTTAATCAGTGTTAGCCCATTTGACTGTTAGTGACTCTCCAGGATATCTCTGTTAATCGTTGTTACATGAAAAAAACTG
This sequence comes from Echiichthys vipera, assembly GCF_963691815.1. NCBI lineage: Eukaryota > Metazoa > Chordata > Actinopteri > Perciformes > Trachinidae > Echiichthys > Echiichthys vipera. Next base: position 27,523,803 of record NC_139840.1, on the reverse strand, counting down.
TCTCCATGGCTTATTTGATGAGTGTATTTGCCGAAAAAGCCCCTAGAATTTCGATTCAAAGGCTTGGTTCTACAATAGCTGTGTTGGAAACTGTTCCCCATCATCCAGGGCTGTAGCCCAGAAGTCAGACTCCTCTTCAGATGGGGGTTCGGGGGTTTCTCGACCCGGTGTGCCACCAGCCATGAACCTGTCTCCCTGGTATAGTAAAACATATGTCAGATTATCTCCTTTTTATACAGTTGAGTATCTCTCTTAAAAACATAATCCTGTTTTCATCATCTGCAGTCATTACGGCAACCGTAGAGGCACTCAGCTGAAAGTCTCCGGTTAACAGATGTTAAACCAAACCACCATCCAGTCAGTCTGCTTTAAGTTTGATTCTGAAGTTATCAAGTCAGTCTGCTTTAAGTTTGATTCTGAAGTTATCAAGTCAGTCTGCTTTAAGTTTGATTCTGAAGTTATCAAGTCAGTCTGCTTTAAGTTTGATTCTGAAGACACTTGTCAGTGTGGACACATCAGAATTTTAGCGGTTTTCACAGTTACAATGTTGCATCTGTGGCTGCTGCTAATGCAGCCACATAAAAGTCTACTGTACTACTGGGCTGTTTTCATCATCAATATGATTTTTCTTATTAGACGGCACAGAGGTCCTTGGCTATTCCCAAGACCCGGGGCTATAGCCCCGAATGCCCAGGTCTAACGGCGCGCCTGCAGTGGTGTTTCCTGGAGGAGAAAGTGTCTGAAACCTTGTTTGGTCGTTCCCTATAGTTCACTATTTAATAAACACTATAAAGGGACTAGTGAGTGAGTGAATGAGGGAACGGTTTCAAACACAGCTTCAGTGTGCATGGATTGTATTGCACTCTATCCATGTTAACAAAAATCACAGAATGTTTACTTTTACAGGGTTCACAGTGTTGTCATGCATCCATGTCAGAGTAGTTATGAGGTAGGTGTAAACTGACACTTAATATGAACTAAAAATGTTCTTTCAGAGTCTGCTAAGTCTGTTCCAGTGTGAAGGTAGACTGTGCAGAGTACACACCAATATTCACATTCTTCATTTTATACAAGGATAATTCTATATATATATATATGTATATTTCACTGTATTTGTATGAATGGGTTACATGGTATATTGAATGTACAATTCTTTGCAGCCCCGAGGATAAATGTATTGTACAAGCAGAATAGAACTTTAAAGTGAGTTTCAGTTCATTGTTTCATTGTCCAGCTGCAGCTTTACTGTTTGGTTCACTGACACTGCTCTCATAGCTTCAAACAGCAGACAGAGTGGTATGTAACAAGTAATAAGTAACTGCTCACCAAGTTCACCATTTCAACTTGAAAGGTGATGATATGCCAGTGTTGTGTTCACAACTTGTTTATGCTGCCCCCAAGAGACAAAAAATCCCCAAACACTTATTGCAGGTTTAACAAAAGAATGATGGGAAATGCTTTACATGCAGTTTGATCTAACACCGCTGAACCAGCAGGAGTATCCTCACCCAGAGCCACACAGACACACTCAGAAGCAGCCAAAAGAGTCCACGGTGGTAGAGCAGTAAAGACTCCAGTTACAGTAAAGCCCATTTCTATCCCTGCTCACTTCCCCTCTCTGATGTCTTTGGTTTGATGAGGGTATACATGTTGGAAGTGATTTTTTCACTGACCCATCAGACCTTCCTTTCCTTCTCATTTGTTCCGAAACTTCAAAAGCTATTGGTCTGTTTCCACTGGGCGAACAGTGCCCTCTTACAACAACACTGTTATGTGCTGTAAAGCAATAAAACACTGCTTGTGCCAGCTCTCACCTGCTGATTGATTCCAGCTGTCCCAATTCCATACTAACTCTTAGCAGCTTTATAGTAAGATTTAGTAAGTAAAACTAGACTGAAAACTTTTATGTTCACCTTAGCTCTCTGCTAAATCTTTGCACTTTTAACGTCCGCACTGTTTTTATTCTTGTCTATGTTTTTATTCTCTTTGTCTTTCTGTAATGCATTTTAATTCATGACATGTTGTGCTGTGAAGCACTTTGAGTCTGCCTTGTGTATGAAAAGTGCTATACGAATAAAGTTGCCTTGCCTTGCCTAAGTAGGGTGTGCACACTAAATTATTGTAAATATGTTGATGGAAACAAATAATGGATGCGTTATTCAGATCCTTTTCCAATAATGACCGGCTTGCTTGGCATTTTCCTGCTTATTACACAGTTACTAAAGAAATCAATAATTTGACACATATTGATTTCAATTGATAGTTTATTTCATTTAGTATTTTTTTTGCCACAGCTGACCTAATATTTACCAGTCTTTCTTCTGCGGACTGATGGACATGGACCTTCACATCAGAACTGCGCCCATAGCAACGGCCTGTTATACATAGCAGCAGTCTGATATACAGAAATAACAGACGTGTAACAAGAAGTTATGGCATTCCTGTCAATGAAAACTGTAAGAAAATGTATTTATTGAGTCCCAACTGCACATCCGTACATAACGTTACCACTGGATTTTTTTAGACCGGCTCTGAAATTGATATTTGAGTTTAGGCCATATTTATGCGTTTCTTTTTTATAGGAATGCATCATTTAAATAAACATATCTGACAGGAATGACATGTAGTGAGTGCAGTGCTTCCCCTACCATGGGGGCTGTTGTTTTATGCATGTTATATTTTATAGTTGTTTCAATAAAAAAACAGAAAAGTTCCAATATTGTTTCTCTATGTTGTGAATTATTTTTCTAAGTAGTGGTGCACCGGATCATCATAGATCCGTGATCTGTTCGGATCAATGTCTTCGGTTCAGGACACACATGATCCGCGAAATAATTTATGAAAAAAAAGTTGTGCGCATGTTCAGTCTACACCAGTGGCAGCTGCTGGTCTTTCAATGCATGGGAAGCTCGTTTTCCCGGCCTCCATCATAAATGTGTTTGTTTATTTATAAGTAAATTCTACCCTTCGTTCCTTTTCAAGAAAATGATCTGTGACCTAGTCGTACCTTTTCCAGGGACTTGACCAGTGTCCTCTCAATGGCAGCAGAGCTAGGCTGCTAAACCGGCCTTGGCCCAGTTGGAGCTGCTGCACCAGGCTACTGTGAAGGGTGACCGCCTGTGAGTGTGAGTGACGGGGGGAGAAGCTCCGCAGCTGCCGCTGCTTGTTGGGGAAAGAAACCACAGAGTGACAGAACAGAGTCACCAAACACAACGCTAGTGGTTTTTAACAAAGACAAAGTCTCTGGGGATAGGTAAAGTCTCCGGATCAGTTCAGAACAACGAAATGAAAAACTTGGAAAATGCTCCGCTGGATGTTTATTCTCAAGATCGCTGATTTGCTCGTTTAGCTGTCAATCAAAAAAGGATTCCGCCTCAGACAGCTCATCCATATTTATTTTCATATTCTGTCACCTTAGCTGTGCTTGTTTCTACTATTCTGTTGTATTAACTGCCTTAACATATACGTTATATTCACATTACTATAAATATTATAGTTACTGTTAGGCTTTGCTTGCATCTCTGGAAGTGTGTCTGTCTGTCTCTCTCTGTCCATCTGTGTGTCTTTTCTCTCTTTCTCTCTCCTTTTCTTCCTCCCCAACCGGTCAAGACAGATGGCCGTCCTCCACAGAGCTGGGTCTGTCTGACGTTCCTGCCTGTTATAGGGAAGGTTTTCGTTGCCACTGTACTCTACAGAGGAATTGTTGGGTCTATGTAAATCATAAATAAGTCATTGAGTGTGGTCTTTACCTACTCTGTAAAGTGTCCTGAGATAACTTTTGTTATGATTTGACACTATAAATAAAATTGAATTGAATTGAATTGAATCCAATCATCATGCAGAAGCCGAGCGTCCGGGCCAGCCCACTGTCCCATAGACCCCCAGAGACGCTGAGGGTCCGATGGGCGGGCCAAAGCCCAGCATTTATCCAATGAGCGTCTAGTTTGGCTGCATTGGAAGAACTCGCTCTACGCTTCCCCATTGAAGTCAGTAGAAGCTGAGTGTCCGACTGTGTAAAGAGCTGTGGAGCTGTGGGGATGAATGAGAAGGAAGTTGCTCCAGTTACCTGTGATAAGTAACTGATTCTGAACAAAAGATGAAGGCTTTCTAGCGCCTATTTAGTCAATGAAATGTACACACAGCAGTACATATTTCACCACTTTTTTAATTTTTATTTTGGTGACATTTTAGGGGAGGCTGAGATCCCTTGCAGTCTTAGAGCAATCGCGACTGGTCATGGCGAGCGGAGGAATGGGGGAGCTTGAACGCCCTGCATAATTTAAATCCCCTGTATGGGAGCATTTTGGATCAAACCGTGACGGTTTGTAGACACTGTGGCACAAGAAAGCCACATGACAGTGGAAACACACCAAGCATGGCCACGGGTCCAGGGGAACGCAGAGCTATTTGACCATAACCACTCTCTTCATCACAGCAGACTGCGAGATAAGAAGTCCGGTGCTCCAGACACGACCCCTCTACCAGAGTCACAGGCACTCATCTGTGCAGGTACTGACACAAGCAGTGGAAAAATACTAATAATTAATAATAAACGAAAGACAAACATATGTTTATTTGTCCAGTCTTTTCTTTTTTTGATCCAAAAAATGAACCGTTCCGAGACTCTGATCCGAGAAAAGAAACGAAACGTGAGTTTTTTGATCTGTTGCACCCCTAGTTCGAAGGGGGGAAAACATTTGAAATGGGCAAAAATCGGTATCAGCAGGTTAGAGTCTACAATATCCGCAATTGGATCGGCCAAAGACAGAGACATCCGCACAGGTGAGCACACTCCCACCAGCGGAAAATATATCTGTGGCATTTCTGTCTAATGCTAATTAACTGCCATGGATGCTGATACCTGTATATAGATATTAAGCTGAACCAGCTCTAGTTAACACTAATTAGACTAGTCTAACACTAATTAGACTAGTGTTTTTAGTGTGTGTTCACACTTAAAGTGAAATGAATGAAAATGATAGAAACAAAGAATGGTTTCTAATGATTATAGTGTTGTGTAATATAGCATAATATCTTTTGACAGCTGTAAATAAGTAAAGTATAATACAGCCAGTGATGTGAAGACTCTGGTGGCAGCTCAGAAAACAGATAAACTAAAATATATTTTGTTCCATTTTTTGTTGCAGTTTTGTTTTCTTATTTAAAATAGGCAGTAGTCACATCAGTCTGCTCACTTTCACACCTATCCTGTTGTGTTGGTGCCAAACAGTTAAGTACATCAATGTCTTGTATACTAACTACAAAAAGGACAGTCAAGATTAGTGCATAGCTTTTACTAATATAGTATATCATATGGAGCTGGGATGCTGTTGTGAAATGCATTGTAGAGGCTATTTAACACAGTTTTCAGTGATGGTCCATTTGTTTAGTGCTACTGAGTATAATGTTATGTTAAGTATGAAGTTCAGTCATTAAAATGCCTTAAAGAATAATTTAACAACCCCCCCCCCCCCCCCCCCCCCCCAGAAATATTTCTCTTTTTTTTTTTTGCTGACCCCCAGTGGTTTAATTTCTCTTTAACGGCAGTGATGTGCAGATGTTCTCCAGGATGTACTCCAGTGTGGTTACAGGTGCAACAAAGCACCCGTCTGTCCACTTTCTGGGAGATGAAACAGGCTTGAAACTCTGATTTAGAGATGGCAGTGAAACACTGCTTCCATACCTGGGGTTAAGGTACTCTTTAAGGAGTAACTGATGACTGAAAACACTGGGCATGTTACCATGGTGACGGTATAGATATGCACTCACTGTACAACCTGACCACACTTTTTATAGACCTTTTCAAAGATGTAAACATACACATTCTAAATGTGGCCTAGTTTATTTCCTCTTGCAGTGTATGTGAATGACATCAACTGACAGGAAGTTAACAAGGACCAAGGCTGTTGCCTAGACCTGATGAAAAGGTCTATACAGCTCTCCTCCAATATAGACCTAAAACTACTAATTGACTAGATGATCTGAAAACCACAATAGCGGAGTATATCACTTATATACATTTTATCTATGTGACAAAGTCACACAAAGTCCAATTACACATGCTCCAACACTAAGCTCAAGTTAAAAGAGGTTTTTTTTTTACTGTGGACTCTGTCCCCGTGTGAAAACCAGAAGGTCAGAAAGGATGTAAAGCTTAACTAAGAGATTCAGAGGGCACAGGAGAGAGTTGGCAGCTGATATTGTGGACAAATAACAGATAATATCAACCGTATGATTGATTGACAAGCATCATTTGGGGTTAAAACACAAGGGAAAAAGACCGCCTTCAAATAATGTCGTTTTCATATATTTCCAACTTATTTTGTATAAATCACTCTAAATAGATAAAGTCATGAGCCACTCAGGTGTCCTTTATGGTTTTTACACTTCAACTTTTCATCTTTCCATTCTGACCTTCTTTTGAAACATAAACACAACTGAAATTAGAATTATTGCAATTAATAACAGCAAAAGGATCTCTCCCTCCTGTCTATTTCCTCATCCCTCCTTCATTCCATCCCCCTTTGTATACGTTTTGTTGCACATCCTCTTACTTCTCTCCTCATCCACTTCATCTTTGTTGTGTTGCTGTTGTGGTCATGGGAACCCTGGTGACATGGTAACCCCACATGAGTGTTGGTTGGTGAGAGATCACTTCAGGTCGATGCCCTGAGTCTGGGACTGAGCCTTCTCCTTGGCCTAAAACACACATAAAAGATGATTAAAAGCTATTAGAAATGACAAGTATAAATGCATGCCATGATTTTAAAGATGAAGTTTTTAAGCTGTTTCCAGGGCAAATGGGTCCCTATTTTAACTGCAAAAAACAAAAAAACACATTCTTTAATACAAAATGTCAATGAGAGTACCCCTTTACATTACATTTGTTTAGCTGACTCTTTAAGCAGGGATTATACCTTCTGCATCTGCAGGTGTTTAAGAGTCAGCTTGAGTACACCTAAGAATAACAGTTACCATGAACAGGAAAATTATCTATAGAGACTAAAACTGTTGTTTTGTACAAGGCTGTGGACATTTTTATTTCTGCTGTAAAGCTGGGCATTTTAACTTGGGGGTCTATGGGGACTGACTCTCTAGGAGAACGCCTCAAGTGTTAGAGGAACTGCAGGTCAGCCCCGGAGTTGCCACTTGAATAACATACATACATGACATATAACTTACAGCTAGGGCTTACGATGAGACTTTATTCTGCTTAATTATGCTGCTATAGGCCTAGTCTGCCGGGGGATAATACTTGTCCTGATACTCTGAGCTTCTCTCCTCTCTGTCTGTATCATTCATGTCTCATCAGTGCATGTTACTAATTCAGCTTCTTCCCCGGAGCTGTTTGTGCTTTGTCGTCTCGCAGGTCTCTGCTGATCGTGGTGGTGCCTGCTGCCGTGGTCCTGCATGACGCTTCCTGCTGCTATTATCACTGTTACTCATATATACTATCACTAGTTTAATAAACTATAAAATGTGTAGCTGTATCGTAGCTGCTATTGCCACTGCTCATCATTGATCATGTTTGCCACCATAATTATTATCATTTTCATATTCTGTCACCTTAGCTGTGCTTGTTTCTACTATTCTGTTGTATTAACTGTCTTAACATATACGTTATATTCACATTACTATAAATATTATTATAGTTACTGTTAGGCTTTGCTTGCATCTCTGGAAATGTGTCTGTCTGTCTCTCTCTGTCCATCTGTGTGTCTTTTCTCTCTTTCTCTCTCCTTTTCTTCCTCCCCAACCGGTCAAGACAGATGGCCGTCCTCAACAGAGCTGGGTCTGTCTGACGTTCCTGCCTGTTAAAGGGAAGGTTTTCGTTGCCACGGTACTCTACAGAGGAATTGTTGGGTCTATGTAAATCATAAATAAGTCATTGAGTGTGGTCTTTACCTACTCTGTAAAGTGTCCTGAGATAACTTTGGTTATGATTCGACACTATAAATAAAATTGAATTGAATTGAATTGAATAACTAATTATTAAATACCTGACATGAGCTAGCATTAGATTAATTTAGTATTAGGACAGTCACTTAGAGGTTGCATATGTAGAATCTTAATTAAAAAGCTGTTTTTAAAAAAAAAATTTGATTCTGAGGGGTACAGAATGAAAGTATTGCTTTTCCAAAAAATATATACAGTGAAGAAAATAAGTATTTGAACACTCTGCTATTTTGCAAGTTCTCCCACTTAGAAATCATGGAGGGGTCTGAAATTTTCATGGTAGGTCCATGTCCACTGTGTGAGAGATAATCTAAAAAGAAAAACCCAGAAATCACAATCTATGATTTTCTAACAATTTATTCGTGTGATACAGCTGAAAATAAGTATTTGAACACCTGTCTATCAGCGTTAGCTGCATAAAGACACCTGTCCACCCCATACAATCAGTAAGAGCCAAACATTCAGCATGGCTAAGAGCAAAGAGCTGTCCAAAGACACCAGAGACAAAATTTTACAACTCCACAAGGCTGGAAAGGGCTACGGAGAAATTGCCAAGCAGCTTGGTGAAAAAAGGTCCACTGTTGGAGCAATCATTAGAAAATGGAAGAAGCTAAACATGACGGTCAATCTCAATCGGAGTGGAGCCCCATGCAAGATATCACCTCGTGGGGTCTCAATGATGCTAAGAAAGGTGAGGAATCAGCCCAGAACTACACAGCAGGACTTGGTCAATGACCTGAAAAGAGCTGGGACCACCGTTTCCATGGTCACTGTTGGTAATACACTAGGACGTCATGGTTTGAAATCATGCATGGCACGGAAGGTTCCCCTGCTTAAACCAGCACATGTTAAGGCCTGTCTTAAGTTTGCCAATGACCATTTGGATGATCCAGAGGAGTCATGGGAGAAAGTTTTGTGGTCAGATGAGACCAAAATGGACCTTTTTGGTCATAATTCCACTAAGCGTGTTTGGAGGAAGAAGAATGATGCGTACCATCCCAAGAACACCATCCCTACTGTGAAGCATGGGGGTGGTAGCATCATGCTTTGGGGGTGTTTTTCTGCTCATGGGACAGGACGACTGTACTGTATTAAGGAGAGGATGACTGCAGCCATGTATTGTGAGATTTTGGGGAACAACCTCTTTCCCTCAGTCAGATCATTGAAGATGAGTCGTGGCTGGATCTTCCAACATGACAATGACCCAAAGCACACAGCCAGGAAAACCAAGGAGTGGCTTTGTAAGAAGCATATCAAGGTTCTGGAGTGGCCTAGCCAGTCTCCAGACCTAAATCCAATTGAAAATCTTTGGAGGGAGCTGAAACTCCGTGTTTCTCAGCGACAGCCCAGAAACCTGACTGATCTAGAGAAGATCTGTGTGGAGGAGTGGGCCTGCAGTCTGTACAAACCTGGTGAAGAACTACAGGAAACGTTTGACCTCTGTAATTGCAAACAAAGGCTACTCTACCAAATATTAACGTTGGTGTTCAAATACTTATTTTCAGCGTATCACACGAATAAATTGTTAGAAAATCATAGATTGTGATTTCTGGGTTTTTCTTTTTAGATTATCTCTCACACAGTGGACATGGACCTACCATGAAAATTTCAGACCCCTCCATGATTTCTAAGTGGGAGAACTTGCAAAATAGCAGAGTGTTCAAATACTTATTTTCTTCACTGTATATTTAGTCTGAATTAGTATTTTTTTTTTTTTTGATGGGTTTGACAATGACTTTCTGTCCCATTGTGTTTCCATGGTAGCAGCCAATAGCGTTGGGCGTTGCTGGTTGCCAGGGATGTCTGTTGTTGGGTGCAGCTACTGTAGGCTGGCACTGGGTGAAATGGAGTTTGCCAATCCTGCAGCTGCTTCGGAGCCTCAGTGAAGGGGGCGTTATTTGTCCCAGCAGCTGAGTGAGCGGAGACGGGCAAAAACCAGAGTCAATATAGGCTGAGCATTCACTCCATGGACTGAGAGAAAGGAGAGAAACGCCATTCAAACGCACGCCCAAATGGCTATGGTTCTCCTTGATCGCTACCATCACTTTCATCTTTACTTAGCTGGAACGGCTAACAGCTACCGGCTAACGCTAACTGTCAGTAAAACTCCTCTGCAATACTTGTTTTTATGGTGTGATTTGCCGGAGGGAATGGGTTCAAACAGACTCTGGTCTCCTGTAGGCTCCTGGGCGGGGTCTGACCAACCTGGCAACCAGACTGCTGGAATTATTTTTTGTTGTTGCAACTACGATCTTGAGACACTAGATTGCGCTGTTCTGCTCATTCTCCATATCCAACCTTAGTTAACTTTAAAAAGGATTGTGATATATCAAAAGTAAAATACTAAAAAACAACTTCTCATCTGTGAAATGTTATTCCATTTTGCTAAGTTTTGGTATTTCTTTTGTTAGAACATCCAAAAGCAGCACAAAAGTCTTTACATATAGTCTATGGGCAGCACGTGTCTGAAGCCTGAAGCAAGATGGCTGCTGAGACACATCTCACAAACCGGATGAACCATCTACTGTATGTGTACATATTTATGGTGGATGCGTAGGCTCTGTGCGGACATCTGTGTACGCCTGTGGTGTCCGCAGATGTCCCTGTAATTGTCTATTAAGGAGTATAACTGAAGTTTTAGTCGCAGCCATCTCCAATAAGTATGTTTTTCACAGGCAAGGTGCTATGTGCAGAATAATTGTTTAGTAAAGAATATTATAAGAATATATGTAATTTAGCGGGTGTAGTGATTATTAATCAACCGTTGCACTAGTAACATTACTCATCTCATTACTTTTCAACAGCTGAGCGAATGACAGTGATGTATGTGAACTTTATGCACTACCACATTCACCATCTTTATTCACCGTTTTACATTAACTATCATTTCAGCTCAAAAACCAAAGCTGCCGACCAAAGTTTTACCATATTTCATAGGAATCCATCCAATAATTGGTGGGATATTTCACTCAAAACCAAGCCCCCACCACAGCGACTTCCTGGTTGATCCAATACTGAAGTGCCAAAAACTGCAGTTCTCCAAGTGTCTACTAGGGGCAGGTTTCATAATAGAGCAGTTTCTCATTGACCCCCATGTTAAACAGGTCTTTTTCACAGTATCATTAAACCTGTTTAAGGCCTGGTACAAAAAAACATTCTAGACTGTATGTGTAGGTCATATCTCCATGACAACACTGAGGGGACTGAATTTTTTTGTACCAGGCTAGTTTTGATTTTATTGGAGGTTAAAGTTTATGAATGATTAGGGGCGTGGCCTCTTGAGTGACAGCTAGCCTCTGGCCCTCACTTCTCCTCGGAGGTATATGTCAGCCAGATGGACGTATGTCTCTCCCCCCAACAACACATACATGCCCTTTTTTGGTTAGAGGAAATGAGGCAGAGTCAAAGTCTGACAAGATGGCAACTCCCGTTGGCAAGGACAATTGGATCAAGTTGAGAGAACGGACCACAACGGGTATGCTAATTCCATTTTTTATACAGTCTATACGCTAGAGGAAGAATCAGGAAATTGCCCGACTCATTATCCTAAAAGAAGCTCAGACAGAGCCTGCCACACAGAGGTGCTGCATGGGTGCTGCTGCTTTTTAAAGATCAAAGCATGTAAACCTATTGTAGCTGAAAAATACAAATATGACCACCCTGAAAACTAGCCTATTAGGGCCTCTTTAAGCTCTTTAGTGGATAGACAATGTGATGGAGACACTAATGGAGGCTTTATAGGTCCCTGTAAAAAAATATATGTGGTGGAAAAAGGCTTAATAGTCTGTTTTTGTAAGACTTCAGACCACAAAGTTTGACAAGGAGGGACCATAAAACAATGAAACCATGCTGACCATATCTATGTCATTATTGCAGTTTTATACAAGGGAAATTAACTCGGTACAGGGTTGAGTCTTGGATAATAATCACTGGTTGGACTGATTCACTCAAAAGGTTACCCAATGTGCGTTGCATCTGTGTGGTTTCCAACTCACCCTGAGCGAGGGGCGAGGAGGCCTGACTGGTCTGACTGATCGTACTGATTCTGCAACTGTGTTTGTCTGCCTTCTCTCCAGAGGCTCCAGGTCGTCAGCTACATCAGGACAACTGATGTATCCTCCAGCCCCAAATACTGAACCCAAATCACCTTCTAACAAGTTGTGGCTGGTGGGAGCATTGGGTGGTGCAACGCCTTGGTTGGCAGACATATTGCTGACAGTCATGCTGAGGGTGTCGGCAGTATTGGTGTTGCTGAGTTCAAGTCCCAGCAGCTCTTCTGATGCCGCATCACTGTCTGAGCTGTTATTGGTGGGACTGACATCAAGGTCTGGTTCCACAATGCATTGGTTATTGTTCGCTTCAGGGAAAACTTCCTTTTTTATCAACAAGTCCAGCACCTCCTGGTTGTCATGGCTACCAAAGTCTAACAATTCCAGATTTTCATTGCTACAGAGATCCAGGAGTTCCTGGTTCCCGTGGCTACCTGAAACTTGCACTTCCTGATTTTCTTTGCTACCAAAATCCAGCAAGTCTTGGTTGCCATGGCTATCTAAATCCAGCACCTCCTGGTTTCCTTTGCTACCCAAATCCAGTAAGTCTTGGTTGCCATGGTTATCTAAATCCAGCACTTCCTGGTTTTCAGAACAGGAGAGATCCAGCAGTTCCCAACTGCCATGGCTACAAGCTTCCAGCACTTCTTGGTTATCATAGTTACAAGGTTCAAGTAGTTCCACATTGGGGGTATTGCTACAGGGTTCCACTACCTCCTGGTTGTCATCATTACAGTGATCCAATAATTCCTGGTTTTCATTGCCAACTATCCCAGCGTTGTCAAGCCTAGAAGGTTCCAGCACTTCTTGGTTCCCATTGTTACACAAATCCAGCAATTTGTGGTTATTGTGGCTACAATGTTCAAGCACTTCTTGGTTTCCATGTGTATGAGATTCTAGCACTTCCTGGTTGCTATAGTTAGAGGGATCTACTTGCTTGTTGTTGTCATAGGTGCAAAGGTCCATTGCCTCCTGGTTATCATGGCCACAGTGGTCCAGTACCTCTTGGTTCTCTTCCTCAGGGCTGAGCTTAAAGCCATAAGGGTCAGAGTCACGTACCATTTGAGAGGAAGTGATGTCAAACTCATAGTCATCAATGTTTAGTTGGTCTAGTGGAGAAGAGGAGGGCTCAGGGTCAAAGGCCAGATCGTTTTCAGAGGGTTCTGGGCTCAATTCAGCTTCATCAGGGTCTAAGAGGGTGTGACTAGAATGTTCTGGACTGAGTTTAAAGCCATATGGGTCAAAGGAAGACTGGCTGGTTGGTTCATAGCTCAACTCAAAGCTAAGCTCTCTATGATCTGTGAGGTTTGGGGAGTCTAGTGAGTTTTGGGGTTCCTCTTCAATGTTGCCCACCCATTCTTCCCCCTGACCAGAGGTTACATGACAGGGCAGAGTTTGCCCTATGTCGCCTGTCCAATCTGGTTCCAACAGGACTTGTTTGCGGAGCTCAGAGACAGCCTGAGCTGAACTAGAACTCAAACCTAGGAGAAGAAAACAATGAGGGGTTAAGGCTAGAAGTATCAGTGACTTTTAGGGAGCTTGAAAAGTATCTAAATAAAACTGTGGACAAAAATTACACTACGACACACTGAACATTTAAACGTCTATAAATACCTCAAACCATTAAATGTTTAAAACAGAAAGAAGTTAGTGTCCAAGGATATATGATTTAGAATATAAACAAATCATAACAAACATATATTTGTTGCAAATTAAAAAAAGGGTTTCACATTAAAATGTTACAAAATGGTACCCATACCAAAGTGTTCCGACGATAAATTCAGAACACATCTCCTTTTTGTGGATGCGTCTTAATTGGCGCACATCAATAAATGTTCCTATGGTGCACTGCAGGCATCATTTAAGATTTAAGATTAAGATTTAAAGCACCACGGAACCAGCAGTATTTTTCGGAAAAGGTCGCTATTCAGACAATGTTTTTTATACAATACAGATCAGTGGTTACATTAGACTTATATTAGAATTTGTATTAATTCATTTACAGTTTTTGATCATTAATATACCCAACAGAACAAGCGTATTATGCATAAAGGCATGGGGAGAAAAGATGAACAGACACCGGCCCTGCAGTCACTTTTTACTATTCCACTATTCCAACAGTCCCTATTCATTTTCTATACATTTCTTATTGAGTAGCCTACACCATAACAGAAGGCAGCAGGGACACTGCTGGGTGGTCAAGAGACTTGAGGGGACAAAAACTTGAACTGGGTGGCAAAAACTTGACCACATAAGTTGGAAATGTTCTAACTTGATCATAAAATGCGCACTTATTCTGAGGCATTATGACTCCACTTAATTGATGTATGTAGACAAGGGGGAAGGACAGTGACAGGAGAAAAACTGTCAAATTCTGCACTCAGTGGCTTTAAAAATATCATTGTAACAGGGCGTTCTACAAGCTGATACGGCTGCCTGTTTCTGCCTGAAAAGGCTTGGTAGTTAAGTTTACCCATGCGGCCTCTGTGCACTGGGGCTAGTAGGTCCACAGTCCTGAAGGGTAACAGAATTACAATAGTAACCTTGACCAACTTAACGGTCAAACTAAATGTGATATTATGTGTATTTCAACGGGCAATTTACTTAAGCAGCCGCTGGTGTTTAAGCATTCTGATAAGGTTCGGATGTGTGAAGGCAGAGATTTAAAGAGTGTCTTTGAGTGTGTTGCCTATGTGGTTATTTAGGCCTGGTGCGAGCTGTACTACATATTTAATGTAAACTGAGTCATTACTGAACTTTGTTGCTTATCACTCACATCATAGAATACTGTCTGTTATTTTGCTGTCTCTTTTATCTCCCTTCCTCTCTTTCTTCCCTCGCTCACTTATTTTCAAATTGGAAACTGAGGCTTTTATTGTGTAATGTAGACTGGCCCTCTGCTACACACGGCACTCAACAATTACTATGAAGATCATATTAAGTAGGAAAGCATGAAACATGAGTTGCTGCAGCAGTCCATCCACAGACTGAGAAGACAAGTAAAAAGTGTGGATATGAGTATTAACTACCTTGTTCCAGTCCTGCTGTTGCCTTGGTGGAAGCCTCTCCTGCTAGAGTTCCCAGACTCTGTTCTTCTATGTCAGAGGGGGGGGAGACAGTGCCAAGGTCTAGCTCATACCCATTAGGGTCTGATTCTATAGAATACTGACCCTGGGACCTCCAGCCCTGGATGGGCTCCTGCCCCAGCTCCTCTGACGAGCTCTGAATGGGTTTAAATCCGTGAGAATCATCAACCACAGCGATAGCATCCAGGTCCTCTCGGCTGTAGCTAATCTCTATGTCACTGTCTTCGTCAGGGAATTCAGACTCAAAGCACTGAGTTCCTGTTGAGGCTTTGTTTTCAGCACAGGACAGACTGGTGTCTGCCTCGTCACCAATATTCCCTGCCCCCTCATCAGTGCCCACATTTGCCTCTGGGAACAAAATATCTGCTGCAAAGGGGTCGCTGCCTTTGAAAGGGTCTGAAGCAAATCCACCTGGCAAACAAAGTATTAAAATGTTATAGCCGTCCCAATTTTACTAAATCAGTTTTACAGATCTGTCGATTAAACCAACTAATTGACTTGTTGACCAAATTATTTCAGTTGACTAATAGTTTGACAGCCCTTCTGTCTATGTTAAGCTAATTTTGACAAGTTTATATAAGGTTGGGTAGTTGTATACCAAGGTATATTGCATAATAAATAATATTATAAAGTACAGTATCACAAAATGGAAATACACAAGTTTAGTACAAACACATCAAGTTTGTACTTAAAGTCATAATCTGTAAGATTTGAGCTACCTAGCGGCCTTTTTGGCAATAAGATGTAACTGCAGTTGAGTCTGTTCTTTCAGAGCCTCTATCTTGTCAAGTTCACGGTCACTATGTGTGTTGACAAGTTTTTTCTTCTCTTTTATAAACTTTATTGAAACACGTTTACCTCTCTACTTCCAGTCCGTCCCCTATATGTTCCCCTCTTAACACACACACACACATGTTCCAATTATACTTCTGCCGTTACTACAAGCCTGACTCAGAAGTTGGAAGTTCCAGATTTCCAATTGTAAGTGAACCGTCAGTCTCCAACTACAGACCAACCTCTGTCAGCAGAGTCACTAACATGGAGACTTATTTACATCTAGGGAGGGAATGTCTCCACAGACACAGATATTTTAAAACTCAGCAAAGAGGCAACAAGTGTTTTCATTAGTGGGTCATATGATCAACTTTAACTCACTCTTTGATATATAGGAACTTAAAAGACAATTAACTAGATAAAAATCTTAGGGAGTATAACTTTAAGTATAGTACCTGAGTAAATTACATGCCACCCTTGTCGAAAACCATTTTGAATCTTTAGAGTTAGTTTACACTAGTTCACCAGATACAGCAGTGTAACCTTAAATCCTGAGAAATAAAAATTTTGAACAACACTAAAGTCACAGTATATGGTTATTTTAAACCTTGTCATATACTTGATCACCACCAAGAACATGTCCAGGACAACAACCGTAACTTGCCTATAAAAAAAGCGTAGTTTACTAGTGTATTATAACTCACCAGATGAGTCAGTTTTAGGGAACAGGTCTTCATTGAAGAGGTCATCTACAAATCAAGTGAAAAAGAAATGGAAATTCTTTTTATACAACAAATGAGACACATGGTAGGATATAAAGACTGGGCAAACCACACATAAATATTGTTTTCACCAACTTGCCCAAATGTTTTAGTCTTTGACAGTCAGGAATGAACATAAACCTTGTGACTAAACCTTGTGAGTAAATACACTAGACAACAAGCTAAACCACTGGTCAGTAACCAGAGGAGCTCTAAAGGTGGATAGACCCTGCAGGCGAGTGTACTTTGTAAAAGGAAGTTAACTTCAGAGCAGTTTATTTACTGCCATGTCTCCCTCAGACGCTACCATCAGTCGCCTATGTCAGCTGCAAATAACAAACATTTAAAAAAAAATCTTCACAAGAACGACTGGCAGCTACTGGATCTGACAATTTATCCAAAGAAGCTTCACATTTCACAGCCAGACTAGAACAGTCCCAATCTATGCACTGTATAATACAGATGGACAAAGCTTCCAGGTCTGAAAAATGAAGCCAATGATGAAATGTCTTAAACCTGCATTCTTGCTAATGTCCAGCAGTAGGCGACTCCACTGGTTGAAAAAGAATTGTGATTGTAGAGAAGTCAATGAGAAAATAAGCCTACTCCTCACTTGATTTATTACCTCACCCAAACATTTTCCTAATGAGTTTATGGTTTTAATCTCTAGTTTCAAGTCTTCTTCAATACAGCATGATATTCATTTAGTAAATTATGGTCCAAATTAGAGTCATAGAGATCATATGGGAAGCTTTAGTGCAGGGCTACAGATCACCATGCCAGTAACAGGAGAGAGGCTTATTAATGCATATGGCACTGTGTACATTAAAATAGCTATGCACTTGTTGATGTCTGTTGTCTGTATTTAAGTCTTGGAACTTTGATCCTCTCACCATGGGCGCAGATGGGTAGACATTACATGACCCATAAAGACCCTTAAAATAATGATTTGCTAATATAACAGTGAAGTAAGCAGTGATACACTGTTGGCTGTTAAGGACAAATAAACAAGAAAGGTAAGAACAGAAAATGATTCCATGTCATTACTTTTTGAATGATATGGCCAGCCTTTACAAAGCTGTAAAATATGGTGGCATGGTATGAGTTGCAAAAAAAAAGTCTTGTTTTGTGCCAGAACTCGCTCTCGTCGTAGAGTCGACGTTCTGTTTAACATTGTAATGAAAAACTAAACATAGAGGCATTCACCAAGACAGCTACGCATTCTATTCCTGTTTTTCACAGTCACTACGGCAACCGCAGAAACATTTAATAGTTAACAGGGTCACTCCTTAAACGGAAACAGCGGCGCTCAGTGAAGTGGCGTTAACAACAGGATGCTTTCGTCTCGTGCTGTTATGGTATAACAGTCCAGTTCACTGCACCTTGTGTGTTAAGTGTGGAATGATGCCAAACTTTGGACATTCTCTGCCTTTTCCAGGCTGTTTCTGGTTCTTCACTCTCTGGCATCACGCCAACTGAAATCTGGATGTAGTGGTGTGCATTTGTAAAAAACGGGCCTTGTGATCCCTGCACTGAGCGGGCCGCATAACGTGCAAGATAGGAATTTAAAGAATCCTTGAGGCAGAATTTTTTCCGAGTTACTCAAGAAATTATTTCAGCCCTATCTTTATCTCTTAATTTTGTTACCCTGTTTTTCAGTAAAATGTATCATCGGCCTGACAATGGCTTATCCTCCGTGTCTGATACATACGGTCATTCTGACAGTGGGCAAAGGGATCGGCTTGGTAGAAGTCCAGTTGGCCGAGAGGGTTTGGATTAATAGTTGACTCTTCCTTCTCGCTCTCTCTTTCCCCGTCATTGTTGATCTCCTCCTTTGTCTCATCCTCTATGTCAGATCTATCCATCTGTGAAACATGACAACACAGTGTTTGTATCCCTGGGTGATCGTAAATTCAAAGTCATGATATCAACTGACTGAATAACTTGTATAACCGCTTCTGCAAACCAGCCACAAATATGTTGTCATACACTCTGATCCTGCAGTTAATTATTGCCTCAACAATGTTTGTATATATCACATAATCCATGTTGTGCATGATGAGAGATGTTCTGTACTCATAAAGCTACCTTTGGTGAGCTGGTCCCACTGTCGTCTGCTTCTTCCCTGGTATCCGCTAGATTATTGCAGAAAGATGAGCCACTGGCCCTCTGGTAGCGTCCCCAACACAGACAGAGAGGAGGAGACAGTGAGAGGGCTGTTAGATACATCAACCTCACATTAGGGTTTTTGACTCAGATCTATGAAATTATGCAAAAGCCTCACAGTCGTCACCAGCTCTTAGTATTGGAAAAAGCAGCAGGCCGATTTCCTGACTTGTAGTCTAGTTTTGGTCAAGATCCAGAACACTGGATCCTGCTATCCCCCATTGCTATGCCAATGTCTTTCAAAGTCTGTATCCCCAGTCTGTAGCACAGCCTTCCTGTTATAGATTTATAGTCTGCAAGCCCAAACTGAGATTACTCAAGTGATGTCACTTGAGGTATCTGCTAATAACACACAACCAAATATTCTACAGTTGGCTCAAAAGTGTTTTAAGTATTACTCAGCATCATTACTGTGATTTACCATTATCAGGTCAGCATAAGCAGGCAGTGATTGGCTCCTTCCCCATGGCCTCATAGGAAGCGGATCATCTTCAGTGGTGTCTGCGGGGGATGTCGACTCCTCCAGCTGGCTTTCTGGAGTGACTGCACCTCCTGACAGAGAACACAGAGTGTGCTCCTCCTACAATGAAGAGAAGGAGTCATGAGGAAAAAGCGATAGATTTAGAATAATTTCTCTTTAAATACCCCGGTTATCAAAGGAAAACACTTGTTAACACCTATTCTAAGTATGAGAATGACATGATAGTTTTCCCATTCCTCCGTTTTTGTAAATTATTGTCATCTTTCCCCACTGAGCTGGATCAAAAGCAGAGTGATCGCGAACTTTCCCTGGGTGTTCCTCCTTTTAAATGATATAATGGTAGAGAAGTTATGTCTCTCTAGATGGAAGTATATATATTATATTACTTATCTCCCTAAACCTAACCTGTTCTCTAGAGAAAGATGCACCTCTCTGAAAAGTAGAAAACACTCACAGAAAGGACAGAAGCGGAATAGAATGGTGGGTGAGTCATCTTAGGGTCTGCTCACACTTGGCCCAGATGATCCGTGCCGTGCTTGAGCGTGATTGTCCCCCATCCCTCCTACCCTGCACCCCAGGAAATGATCCGTAGCCTCAGCCTGAATACTTCTTGAATACAAAGATGTCAAAACCCCTTGAGTTTTTGTTTTGTCGTACTCCTTTTGAATATTTTGTCATCTGACCAAATCTGCAGTAAACACTCCTCCTCTGCATCAGACCATCGCGAACCCTTCGGCGGCATCTTTTTAAAATCCGTCGCCCCGCGGTCATCTATACATAGTCTCAGGACCACGTCATTCCTCATGATCGTACATGTGCAATCGTGCTGTGCTGAAGTCCACCTCTCTCAACCGGCCGTGGCCAAGAAGTGTGGTGTGTCTAGACATGGAACAGTTGTAATCACAGTGATGAAACAAACTAGACTTCAGCTGTTAAGGCAATTCTTACCTTTCTGGCATGTCGCACGGCACTTAGTGAAAATTGTAACATGACTAACTCCCTCCCTCTACAGTCCCCCCCCCCTGAAAGGCGTGCAACTTGCAAGCAGTGACAGCCGTAGGCAACTGGAAGGAAAACTGCGGCGATGACAGGCAGGAAGCTTGGAAAATCTATTTATTCGGTCCGAATAAAATGATTGGTCAGACTTTTCTAAGAAATATACGAGAATTAAATATTAATGAGTTTCAACAACTGGTGGATTTATTTTACATTTTAGTGTGCCATATGCTTGTTAGGAGCATTTTAAGATTACAAAAGAAAAGTGTAAAAATGCCAGAAAGGTAAGAATTGCTGTGTGTTGGCAAACATACTGAAAACTGTGTATGATTATTCAGAGAATAGAAAGCAAGCAGAAAGCGTGTTTACAAGGCAGATTTGATACTGTTCAAAAGAAAACAACAATGTATTTTGTGAGATGATCAGAGCGTTGTCAGAGATGGTTTTATCTATGGATACACACAAACATGCAAGTCCTCTTGTACCTGCAAGATCTCTTCATACGACTGTCTGATGGAGTCTTGCAGCGGGGTGTTCCTCTCTCCAGCCTCCTGCACCTTCCTCTTGGCCTGCTTCACCTCGTCTCTGAGCTTCTTGAGCCTCCACCTGACTCTGGCAAGTTCTCTTTCATACTCCTCCACCTGGCTCTCCTTTTGCACCTCCTCTGCCTGCAGAGACAGGATCTGGCAAGAAAGGGCAGAGAGTCAATGATTAAGTCCCACTCCATCTGGCCCTCACTTCGAGGTGAAGTGAGGGCCAGAGCAGAGGCTAGCTGTCACTCAAGAGGCCATGCCCCTTATTATTCATAAACTTTAACTTCCTATAAAATATGAACTAGCCTGGTACAAAAAAAAAAACTGCTCTATAATGCAAACTGACCCTAGTGGACACTGAGAACTGACATTTTTGGCACTTCCGTATTGGATCAACCAAAATGTGGCTGTGGTGGGGACTTGGTTGAGACTTGTTCGGTGACTTCATTTTAGCTTCTCTTCGAGGTTGACCAGTAAATGAGCTGGGTGCATCAAGATGGCTAGAAACATTGGATAGATTCAGCCATAGGTCTACATGTTTAAGCTAGTTTCACACAAGAGGCAGTGGGGCAGCCTTCTTGTGAAGCCCCGGGGCCAGATGGCTGTCTCGTGGAGCACTGTGGGTAGATGGCAGGACATGGAGCCCGGGCCCCGCCTTTGGGACGAATATGTGGTGCACAGAAATCATTGACTAGCAGAGGTATCAGAATGGTAAGTGAAGTTAGCATCTTTGCATTCTTTTTTAATGCTGTTTGTTAGCTTGTATTGTTGTATTGAGCAGTGGCTGACACAGCTACCATGACAGTGTGTTTTTGCTGTGCTAACAGCTCTGTGCTGGAGGGTTCAGGTTTGCTGGCTTTTGCATATCAGACGTATTTGTGTCAAGCTGTAATAAAAGTAAGGTGGAGCTATTAAATATAATAAGCTGTGTTGGTTATCCCTCTAACAACCATCTTAGCTACTAATGACATGAAAAAACTCCATCAGCTTTAAAAAAAAATTGAATTAGTATTCAGTTTCTTAAAAGGGTTATTTCCTTAATGTGTTAATGATATCTAATAGATTCCAGTTAGCAGGATAGTATGAAAAGTATAGGAGGTATGTAGGTGGGTTAATTTCCATCTTGTCAGTTACTTACTTGTTACTTACTTCATTTACTGTTGTAGTTGTTGTTTTGACAAAAAACAACGTTGTAAATATCTTGTACTGGTAAGTTCTAACTCTAACTCTAACTTTACAATAACTATAGATATAAGGGACCTTCACTAAAAGAAAATTCTTGATTTTGTGCTAAAAAATAAATACTAGTTGAAATGTACATGATGGATTTTTTTTAAATCTCTAAAATATTAAAATCCTCAACGTGAATTGGTCAGGCTCTTTTTGGAAACCCTTAGTAAAGTGTGCATTGGTTAACAAGAAATATCTGAAGTAATACCCAATGAGAATGTTCTCTAAAACCAATGGCTTCCACAGATGATAGCATCATAAATGTACCTGCACATCAGATAAAAGAGCTTATTTATTGAGGTATACATACTGGGCCTCATTTATCAAACGAACGTACGGCAGAAAAACGTGCGTACGACCATTTCCTGGCGAACGTCGGCATTTATCAATTTGGACGTGAGCGGGAGCTACGATCAAATCTCACGTCAGGTCTGAGTTCGTGTACACAAATTTCAGCCTGTGGATTTGTGGTGCAGCACAACAAAACCTGGCTGAAAATAATGAACAAACCTCAGCTGTCATTAAGCATAAGCAGTCACATATTAAGAACAGATCAAAACGGATTCTTAAAACAAATAAAAAAAAAAAAAATTGTGGTTGGAGCAATTGATTGTACTGATGTGCGTCTGAAGGCACCATCCATGAATGATTACGCATTCATCAATCGCCAAAACTACCACTCGATAAATGTACAGGTGATTTGTGATGCCAAGCTGTCGCTTTTAAACGTGGTGGCCAGGTGACCAGGGGGGGGGACACACGATTCTTTTAAATATCAAAACAGCTCGGCTCCAGCCCCCCCGCGACCCCGACATTGAATTAATGAATGAATGTGTTGGCGCGTGGCTGCAGCAAGACGCACTGCAGAGCCAAAGTCATCTCCTCGGTTCGTGGCTACCCTCGATAAATTGCATTAAATCAAACAAGGTATCAGATGATTAACATCTTGGTATGGTACTTCTAGATGACAAAGGTATCCTCTTACGGAATACCTAATAACCCACCGGTAGCGCCGGTGTTGTGCGGTAGAGTAGTAAATAAACTACTCCTATAGGTGGAAACAACAGCCTTCTGAGCCAGAATATCAGCTATAATGCGAGGGGGTGCATTTCACTGCAGGGGTGCTGAATACGGCACACCTGTCCAACAGTGCGCACAGGCGCACACGGGTCTCAGTGGAGCGCTGCCTCGGTTTGACTTCCTCCGTTATTCTTATACAGCGTTTTTATGGGCCCCTTTTATTCTACTCTTAAGACTGACAAAAAGCTCAGCTTTATTTTGCTCCATCTCGGATGTCAGGATGCCGATCTGTGTGTCGGAAAAGTTTCTTTTCTTCCCAGTGTTTCTCCTCTCCATGTTTGACCTCAGTGGGCGAGGCCTCCAAACCAGGAATATTTAAGGGCGTAACATGTTAAAGACAATCGAATTCAACCGCCGCATTTATCAAGGCCCGCTCATTCGTAAGCTGAGATTGGTCCGATACGAATGTTTCATAAATCACACGTGGGTCCTTTCCTACGACCAATTCTGCGCTCAGATCTGCGACCGTTTTCACGCAAGTTTGATAAATGAGGCCCACTGTCTTTAATGAATGAAGCAAGTGCTCAGTAACAGTGAGTGATAACTAGCTGTACAGTAGCAGTTCATCATTACCTGTTGGCTCTCTTCATAGCACTGCTGTCTCGTTGCTTTTATTTGCTGCACCAGCTTGTCTTTGTGTGTCTCTAAGTTAACCAGAGTCTCCTCCAGCTCCTTGCGGTCTGACTGCTGCTCCTGGAGCTCCAAGTTCTCCACCGCCACTGCATTTTCCAGCTCCTACACACACATGCACACACAGTTAAGTTTTAAGAAGGATTCAAATTCATATGTGGAATGATAAAACATGCATGGAGATGTACAAACACACGGCATCATTATCATCTCCTTCGGGAGAACGAACGGGCAGTCTTACTTTTAGGATTTTTTGCTGACTATTTAGGATTAATTTCAACCAAACTAGTGTTGCTGATTGTTGGAGTGGAAAGACAAACTAACACAGTTTTGGGGAGTCTGATTTTGCTTCTGTCCAGTTTGAATCAAGTGTGGTTTTGACGATGATCTGTGAGGTAAAATGTGTGGGGTTTTATTTCCAATGGAGTCTGATGGCTTTGTTGTTTCTTTAACATACTCCTCAGTGAATTAAGGGTTTATTTGGACCATAACAGAAATGGTGATTGTTGGCACAGTGGAAAGACTAACTAAGATGGTTCAGTGAGTTTTATTTTGTCTCTGTCTAGTTGAATTAAATGTGTTTTGATTAGTTAAGGCAAATAAGCATTAAACGTCTTTGTTCAGTGAAAGAGAAAAACTTGAATTCAGAAGATGTGCGGTCGTATTTTTCTGTTTAAGCAAAGGAAGCATAGGGAACTGCTCCAACATATCTCCCACCTGGGCATATAATCAGTATCATATATATTGCTGGGCTGACAGTGGTTGATTGGAAAATTTGAATACAAACCCTACCCACTGCTTAGTAAAATAATTTGGACAAAGAAACCCTCCTTGTTTTTTGTTTGTTGTTTTACCAAGAGTCTGATAAGAACATTGATATTCTTTTAACCTTTGTGTGTGTCCAGTTGACAAATTAGCCTAGCATTGGATTGGATTGAAGCAGGGAGACTCTGCTAGCTTAGTTTCAACAACCTTGGCCTTTCAACAACTGCCTTCCTGTCATGTATCCTGTTAGTTACAGACTAGAGTCTAGAGTCGACTTGGAATATATTTTTTGAAACAATAAATACATGTATTTATTACTTTCAGGGTATTTTATAGAGAGGCAGGACTGAAATAAGCTGCTCATGTGGGCCCTATTGACCCCTGATCCTCCCAGTCTCTGTATGTTGGCTATGCATCCTCCTGTCTCTAAATAAACGCCAGGTATAATGCACAATGTAGACTACAAATAGAAACATATGGATCCCTTGTTCTCAGACGACAAGTCAAACTCATATATGAGTACACAAACGTTGTCCATCTACAGCAGAGGTCCAGAAATCTGCTTGGAAAATAAATAAACAAACGATTAGTCAATTACTTGGTCAACAGGAAATTATTTAGCAGCACCTTTGATAATTGATTAATAATTCAAGATTTTTTTTCTCTATCTAATGGAGAAAATAAATGTCGGATCGATCTATAATGAAAATAGTGTTGCACTTATAGACCTATCTCCTGTGTCAGCGCTGGAGAAAAGTCTGGCTGCACAAGTTTACATTCTGCTTTAGGGGGAAAAAACACTCTGCCTTGTTTGTTTTTCTTAAAACCAATCACAACTGTTTTGGAGAAAGCAGTTGGGGAGGAAAGTGCCACGTGAAGTACTCACCCAATGGCAGGCTGTATCCCAACAGTCTACATCCAGTGAGTCAGGCTATCATGAAAAAACCCAGCTGCAGCTCTATTCTCTGTAATGATTGACTTATAATCACCTATATTAGACATTTTTCTTTAGTATCAAGGTAATCCAGTGCTTGGTGTCTGAACATATATGGTTTCAGTGCAAACCGGGAATGCTGGTAGCTCATGCTGCATCATCTTTCATGGGGCCAAAATGTAAAATATAGGTCTTTAAAAGCTGGCATTTTTGTGTGTTTTACACATCATATATATGTCTGATAGTACTAAGGCTCACTGTGTCTCATCAGTATTTCTATTTAGCCTTTATTTAGTCAGGCCCCAATGAGATACAATATCTCTTTTCCAGGAAGTCTGGTCAATATGGTTCTGACATTTCCGTCATGTATCTGTACATTCATAAACAGATATCTACTGTGGATATACGGGCAAATTGCATACATTTCCACAATGAAAAGTGCATTCTTGCACATGACCTGGCTACAAGACAGTGCCTCAAAATGAGGTAGAAATGCGGACACTGCCTTTAGGTCCTGACCCTTTAAATAAACATAGAAATGATCACAGGTAAAATGATTTTTGCTGTGTTTTTGAACAGAAATTAAACTGATCAAATAACAACAATCCAGAATGTAAACCTGGGGCCTCCTAGCCTGAGATTAGTTTTACAGCATCATGACATCACATGAGAGCATCATGGGAAATGCAGTGATGGAGGAGTCCCAAACTGGAAGCACCATACATACAAACACATACATATGTTTTATGTGTTTGTGTATGTCTTTTTTGTATGTCTCAACAAAGAAATGTGATGCCAAAGCAAAACACACTTGCACGGATGTTTGAAAACCTCACATACACACACAAACATGCACACACCAGCGCTAGGTGCTGCGGTCTTCTTACTCTGATCTCGGATGCCTTGGCGAGGACTCTCTCATCCGTTTCCACGACATCGGTGTCCCTGGGAGAAGACCAGCAGAAAAGACAGGAATGTTTAAGAAGGGAGGAGAGCGAGCACTCATTCTTCCAGTCTGCCTTTCCTCCCTCATTCCCTCCTTCCCATGATCCCTCTATTTTTTCCTGCTGCACTGCTGGCTCCTCCATTGCTGCCCTCGCTACACTGCAGAGGAGGCGGAGCTGCCTCTGTGAACGTGTGTGTGTGTGTGTGTGTCCCTGGGGTGATTGATGCATACAGGCAGAATGCACCAATGTGAGAACGGAAAGAGAGAGGGGAGATGAGTCAGAGTGAAAGCAGTGGAGTAGGCTTATCCATCCATAGCACAATTTATTTCCTCTCCTCTTCTCCCTTCATGTCTTTCCTCCTCCATCCTTTTTTCCTCTTGTGCTGATTCTCTAGTCCTCACACATCTCTCAACTCCTCCTGTATTTCCACTGCAGTATGCATCAGTCCAAACACACACACACACACACACATATACACTGAGAGCAGTAGCTGAGCCATTCATAAAAATCCTAGAGCTACAGAGCAGCAGTCCGCAGCGTACCAAGAACATTTCAATCAATCAATAATCATTCAAAAATGCCTTTTAAACTACTTCTTTCCACTTCCAAAGTCATCAACACCTATTATAAATGTGTCATAAGGTTTGTGATTTTACCACTATTACTATTCATCATTGTATCCTGTAAACTAATCTAAAAAAAACATGTGTGCATTATATATTATTATAATTATAATTATAATAATAGTAAATAGGGCTGGGCGATATGGCCAAAACCTTCAGGTCATGTCATATCTCTGATAATATAATAATGTTTTCTAGTATTTCAATAAATTGTGTATAAATGCAACGAATGAAAAAATGAGTCTTAATGAAAATAAGTATGTTCTCCTTTTATCTTAAGATTTTCTGAAAAATTTGACTTAGTATGTGCTTGTTATTATCAAATTAGATGACGTAGTTGTGTATCATGATATTTCGATATATGATTTTATCACAATACAATTCCATTTAATAAATTAATGACAGATAATCGCCCTGCCCTATTAGTAAAATATTTAATTCATACAGTGCTTTGACAGACACTCAACAATGCTTAGCTTGACAGTGTGAGCAATTTCTACTGTAGAGCTACTGATCACTATGATGAGCTGCTGTCCATGGCTGTAACACTAGCCTGCAGAACAACGCTGATGTTAACCCAGTTACAGCCAGGGAGCGAGGATTTCTTTATGCGTTCATTCATTCATATATAGATGCTTCACTTGTTAAGATCAACTGTTCTGATCTGTTAAAAGAAAACCCTTCATCGATAATTACTTTTAAATGCTTTGATTAGAAATAGGCATGACTATATGAAAGGTCTGTAATTCAGTTCACTCAGCAGGGAGGTCTGCTGATACTGCCACTGATAACTTTTAAGCCCAGTTCTTTGGATATTGTCAGGATGCCGTCCTGGAAGCCCTTCTCTTTCCTTTTGTTCCTGTGTTTTGTCTCCCTCTGTCTGTGTTTCCCTGTATGTGTCTCCCCTCTCTGTGTTTGTTTGGAAGCTGGAGGCGTGGTTTTCCGGGCAAGCTGTTCCAGGTGGAACCAATTTCACCACTCACCTCCCTGCCAGTATATGAAGCAGGATGTGAGGCTCATTCAGCGCCAGATCGTTGCATCAGCAGAGCGGTATTGTGTTGTGATCCTTGGCTTCCCTTGTATTTCGTGATTTCTACTTTTCTCCGTGAATACATGGTGAATTTCTTCTGTGTTATTTTGCTCCAGTCACCCGTGATCCTGTCCCCCTGTCTGCATCCTGGTCTGCCTGCCTACCACCCGCTTGTGTTCTCCCTCATCTCGCAGTTGTTTGCAACCTCACCGACACTGGACACTTTTGTATATAGTATTGTCACACATTAAAAACTCTTAAATCTGACTCTGTTTCCGTGTCTGCATTTGGGTCCCAGTTCTCTGTGTTTTTTCCAGTTCCGTTCATGACAGCAATATTGTTTAGCCATATCTAGATTGAAATTTCTTGTTGACACTGTAAGTAATAAATTGGCAACAGTAGATATTGTGTGATAGAAAGCTGAGGTTACTGTTTTATGCAAGATTTGATTGGCTATATCAAAATATGGTCATCTTCATATCTACGGATACTTATTCAGACAAATTAATTCAAAAGGAGAACACAGGACAAATGATATACAGAGTATGTATGCTGTAAAAAACACATTTAACACTGAAATAAATGACCATGAATTAAGCGTTTTAGCCCCTTTTAGTCAATTCTCATGGCACATTAACCCATTCTCATCCCAACGTATGGATGTTTTGTTGGCGTCACTGGGTAGCACTGTGCGTCAAACTGACGCTCCACTACAGTTCTGTTTTAAACATGGGGAACACGTATGTTATTAATTCAAAAACATTACATGGGTAGGTTTCGGCAAACAAAAAGCTTGATTAGGGTCAGGAAAAGATTGTGGTGGGACTAAAATATGTACATTTGTAACATAACTAAAGTGACACATGGGAAATTAACCGTGGTCTACTGGGTGAAAGTACTGTGTTTATAGACACTGTCTTTACAAGTGACACAGAGCCTGTTGAAAATCGCCAGTTAAAGTTGTATAAAGTTGTTTATATAATAAGCATAAAAGAAGGTAAGTTTAATCGAAATGCACATCTTGGCAATGTCGCACAGGACAAAAATATTTTTATATTCTAAGAAATGATGTGAAATTTAAGCAATGACAAGTTCACTAGTACGTTTCATAAAAGCAAGAGTAAAGTCAATAGTTTCTGTTTCAAATCTGCTGTTTCATTCGTCCCTCATATGTTTCAAACGCACTTACGTTCAAAGAAAAAAACAGTGTGATCATCCTACTTATGTATTAAATTACACTTGTAACTAAGAGAATACACATGTGAATCGTTAATCACATGATAGAATTATTTGAATACGTAACATCATTTTTGAATATGACGTTTAACTGAATAGTATTTTAATCAAAGGTAACTGGCGATTTCCAACCAGCAAAAAACCAAGATGGTAACGGTCAAAATGCTGATCTCCTGGCTTCGAAACAACATCCACAACCTTGGGTTGGGTTGATTAGTGATGCCAGTCAGGCTTATGTTAGCTAGCTACGGAATTGTGAAAAAAAAGATTGTATCCGGCTTATGTTAACTCACATCAGCCCTCACAAACAATATTGGTAACATTAATAAATTCATTTCTATTTATGACTTATGACTAGAAAACCTCGAAACAGTGCTGAGCTGTTGAAAGTAATCCTCAGGTTCCTCCCCAACACACTCACCCCTCTAGAAAAAGGGGGCGGAGTCGAGTCTCAAGCGGTCTCAAGTCATTTACGTCAAGTCTAGTTAAGTTGCAAGTCGACTTCAGTCCAAGTCCAAAGTCTCGAACCCACACCTTTGTCCACCACTGTGTCTGTTATACTCCTGAAACCCTGGGCAGGGCCTGAGTTGGTGCAGCCTGCACTACTTTACCTTTAAAACTTAAGCATTTATTTTTCTCAATATAAAGGCTCGCCCCTTTTTACGTTTTCAGTTGTTGAAAGTTTAACCCTGCCTTAAAATGATGACACCATGCCTCTCGTGTGAATGTACCTAGGAAAGACGGTATTTTAGTTAGAGCGTTCACAGTCATTTTACCCTTCATCCTTCGTGTTCCTCGCTCTCGGTGTCCTCAGGCAGTCCACGATAAAATGCATCATTACTGCAGTGCTCGCGCTCTCATCCTCTGTCGCCTCCGTTACCGACAGTTCTCTTGCAGCAGCGATGTGAATAAATCTACCAGTAGATTTACGGACCGTCCTTCAACTCTCAGCTTTCCCTCGGTTAATTTGAGACGGTAACCTACCGAGTGGAGATGAGGGAGGTGTAAACCCGTTAGCTCCGAGCAGACCCTGACAGAGTGCAGCTGGACAGTATTGGCCGCACCAGCTGCATCAACTTCAAAGCAAACAGCTTTTCCTGTCTGGCCTTTCAAAATAATACAGCCTAATAATAACAGCAGTCAAATGACGCCGTTATATTGTATCATTAAGTTATAAATGAAGATATAAAACAGCACACATGGCAGTCCTAAAATACCATTCACCCTGTAATATTGATGTCCCTTTAACACGGGGCCTTAAGGTTTTGTTGCTTTTACGTTGAAATGACATCCTGAAACAGTTTCCGGGACTGTAACTGTCTGTTGTGCTTGACGCAGGTCTCGCGCTGCATCTCTGCCGCATCCCTGTGGTATCGTAAGTCTGTCCAGCGCCGTGATCACATCATTAACACGGGGGGAGAGGGGCAGACCTTATGACTTGCATAGCATTTCTACATGGACCAATAGCATGCGATGACCACACCATTACTTATCTGGCAAGGCTCTGGACCTGGTCGACCTTGAGATCAGGACATTGAGACCTGAACGATGTCCTGATCTCTTTGCCTACTTTGGTATGAAAAGTCCTATTCTGGTTCTCTCATGGTTTCCAAGAAGGTATCTGTTCTCACTCATCTCCTATAGGTCTCCTGTGTTAGTTGATTATTAAAAATGATTGAAGTCATTTTTTCTATAGAAGAAGAATTCCTTTATTCGTCCCGCAATAGGGAAATTCAATTTTCACTCTATTATTGTTATTCATTTTACACACACACAGGCCCGAAATACACACACATGCACATACAGGACCTATATACATGCAACTAATGGAGAGATGTTAGAGCAAGGGGGCTGCCAGTGACCGGCCCCCCGAGCAGTTGGGGGTTCAGTGTCTTGCTTAACAGCACCTCGGCAGTGCCCAGGGTACGAACCGGCACCTCTCCAGCCACCAGTCCACACTCCATTCATGGTCCACACAGGGACTTGAACCAGTGACCCTCCAGTTCTCAGCCAAGTCACCTATGGACTTAGCTACTGCCGCCCCCATTTTTAGCAGACAGTACCACAGAAAGGACACTTTAATATTGCACTTAGCCTATATTTCTATGTAGCTTTAGCTGTAGCTAGTTTTGACTGAGCAGCAGTCCTGATCAACAAACAAAGTAGCATATGTCAGCCTGAAAATCCCCAGATAGTAAATCCCTTTTCACTGATTAATTACTGTCATTTATTTGCATAAACCCTTCAGCTCAGGGTCAGAGTTCTAAGCAGACATCAATATGGCACACCATTTGGTCCAAAATACAGCTGCCCATCTCGCCTCAGTTTAACATAAAACAAACAAACAATGGAGCAGTTAAGATTAATTAATTACAGTATTTATACTGTGCAAGAATGCTAATGATGTTTACCTGCCCACTAAAAACTATAGTCCAAAGTGAACCTTTTTTCATCATTATCATATTATTAATAATCATTTAGTTTAATCTAAATAATAAAATAGTGCATTTTCAAGAACCATTATGACATAACAATAAAAAACCCTTTAAAAACCTTTTAGAATAATTTCATTTTTATTCACAGCTCATATTTTCTTAATTCATTTTAGTATTTATTAAATCTTACTGGTGTCATCGTCAGCGCAGTCGTGAATATGTCACACACTGGTATTTTTGAAAGACTTAAAATGCCTCAAAAACAATATGCGATAATTCTGTCGGACACTTCCTGGTGTGCGTTTGAAAGGCAATGTGTAAATAATGAACAGCATGGTTGAAATCAGAAAATTCAACTACAGTTTGCATTTTTTTTTTCACTCTTAAAGGTTGAATCTGTAGAATCTTTATTAAAAGCTATATTTTTACAAAGAATAATACACCCACCGGGAGTTTTGAGAGGTACAGAATGAAAGTATTGCTTTTACATAAAAAAAAGATACAGTATTTAGTCTGAATTAAGATTTTAAACAAATGACTTTGTGTCCCATTCTGTTTCCATGGTAGCAGCCAATAGCGTTGGGCGTTGCTGGTTGCCACAGCACTCACAGAAAGACTTCCAGGTGAAGACTGGCTAACGTTAAATACTGATGTCAAATGAATTAATGAGTCCAAATGAGTGGTTCCCCTGTTTGATTCATCACTGACATGGAGCAGGCTGATCACTGACACACTCTGCAACAAACCTGGCAACCGGACTGCTGGAATTATGTGTTGTTGTTGCGAATACGATCTTGAGACACTAGATGGCGGAGTTCTGTTCATTCTCCACATTCAACCTTTAATATATCAAAGTCAGTGTTGCAACTGCTGCGAAGTAGGGGTGTAACGATACGATTCAAGGACGATATTTGTCGATTCTAGGACGATACCATACGATTCAATGATTTGAAATTGATACATGAACTTTTTTTGCGAAACATTTGGGAGGAAAATAATAATAGTTGGATACTTGACAGGTGAGGAAGTTTTCCTTGTAAGGAAATCAGGGATATAACAATTATGGATATAAACAACTATCAATGGCAAAAATAATACACTTTTTATTTGAAAATAGAGTGCAACTTCAGGACCTGCCAATACAGTTGACATAACATGCAGGGTAGTGCAAAGTTTTACAACTTCTTTACAGGTGTAATTCTCTTTTCAATGCTCTTTTTTAATAATTCATCCTCACACACAGTGAGGTGAACATGAATAGAGCCTATAAGTGCAATACACTTTTGACAAGTCATTTCTTATTAAAACACCTAACAGGCATACGTTAAACATGTAGAAAACTGTAGGAACTTGCCCTACGTCTGATCATCAAAGAGGGGACACTACCCATGATGGATGAAACCCCCTTTACCTTTCTGATGCCTGTATCAGAAACTCCTACCCAGAATGTTGGAAGTAAATTTAAGGATTAGTCAGTTTAAGCCAAAACAGGGGTCAACGTTGAACAAATTGTAACAGAAGATAACTCAACTGATTTTGTATCCTCAATATGTGCTGAGTAAGGGAAAGAAAAGCCTGAGGTTCCACAATAGGGGAACGTTCCTAAAAAGACCCAAATATTCACTATGATTCAACTATTCTTTATTTTTCTAAAGTGAATAGTGAAAAAATTATCTTCAGATATCACCATGAAAATGGTTGATTATTTACATCAGGACAAACAAAACATGTGGGTTTTTTTAATTGTTTGTTCACGTGGGGCATAATGTAATTACATTTGTGCTAATTTAATAAATACCAACAGATGTAAACATTGGGTATATATGTCTGGTTGAATCTTGTTGACATTTAACAGTGAAAGACTTAATGTTTAGGTGTGAATGAACCCATTTAGTCGACCCATGAGCATCAATACATGGAGCAGGAAGAAGAGCTCTCAGATGAAGTTTGTGGCTCTTTAAAGAGCTGTTGTATTGTAGTGAGATCAGGTCGTCACGGATTTAACCTCTGAAGATGTACAGGTGCTGCCCGGTCTCCTCCTCAGCTTCACTCTGAACGGCTTTCTTCTTCTTCTTCTTCTTCTTCTTCTTCTTCTTCCTGTAAGGAGTGTGTGTGAAGGAGCGGAGCGAAATTGTTTTTTTTTCCAAATATTCGACCGATTTTTGTCGGGTTTTTTTCCGTGTAGTGTGTTTATGAATGTAGTTGTGTCAGTTTGGTGTCTTTTGTTGTCGTGTTGTCGTGGTTAGTTTCGTGTTTGTGAGTCTTTTGTTTGTCCTCCCGCTCTGAGGAGCAGGGATGGCGTCCAGCAGCGGGTTCTCCGCGCTGACGCGGAGGCACGGCATCAAAACCGGAGCCGGCTCCCCGTGCAGCGTGGAGGAGGTCGCCCTGGCTGTGGGGGAGATGATCGGGCACGGCTCTGTGAAGTCCACTGCCCGCATGAATGGTGCGGTGGTTCTGTTTTTGGCTAAAGTGGAACAGGTGAACAGGTTGGTGGAGACGGGCATCACGGTGAACGGGCTGTTTGAGCCGGTGACACCGCTGATACTACCGGCCACAAAAATAACCCTTTCTAACGTGCCCCCCTTCATCAGTGATGAGTTCCTGATTAAAGAACTGTCCAGACACGGGAAAGTGGTGTCCCCGGTCAGGAAGGTGCTGTCAGGCTGCAAGTCTCCGCTGCTGAGACATGTGGTGTCCCACCGCAGGCAGCTATTCATGATCCTGACCGACAAGGAGTTTGACTACTGCTTCAGAGTCCGGGTGGATGATTTTGATTATGTACTATTTGCAACATCATCCACTGTCAAATGTTTTGGATGTGGTCAGGAGGGACATTTAATCAGGGCTTGTCCCGGCCGCAACGCTCCGGCCGCCTCCGCCCGCCCCCACACAGGAGCGGATGGCTCAGCGGCGGCGGCGGCCGCTGCTGCGGCGCCCGCTACTGCCGCTGCCGTCGGTCGGCCCGTACCGGCGGTGCGGCGTGTGGCCGCGGTAATCGGCGGGGGGGCTGGAGCTGCGGGGCAAAAGAAAGATCAAGGGTCTGCAGAAAAGGAAGTGGCGGAGATGCAGAGCCAGGATGAAGAGAGCAGTGAGGTGAGTGGGGAGAGGGCGGAGGTAAGAGATGAAACGAGGGAGGCGACAGGTAAGGATGGTGAGTCAGGTGTTTCTTCAGGTAAAGTGGCAGGTGAGGTGGACAAGGGTGTGGGTGAAACAGGTGGAGGGAAAGAGACAGGCGGTGTTTCTGGTGAAGTGGGTGAGGGAAACAAAATAACAGGTGAACTAGAGGAGGGGGGTGAGGCAGGTGAGGAGGAGGCAGACAAGGCTGCAGGTGAGCAAAGTGGGGCAGGTAAAGTGACAGGTGAGCTGTTTGAAAAGGTTAAGGTCGTTGGTGACCAGTGTGAAGTGGGTGAGGTGACAGGTGAGGTTTGTGATGCAGGTGAGGTGACAGGTGAGCTGTGTGACACAGGTGAGGTGACAGGTGAGCTGTGTGACACAGGTGAGGTGACAGGTGAGCTGTGTGACACAGGTGAGCTGTGTGAGGGAAAGACAGTAGCTGAGGAGATGGAGGCCAGTGAGGCGGTGGTGGCGCCTGCTCCTCCCAAGCGGCGCAGCAAGAGAAGGAGCATGTTGGTTGTGGAGGCGGGTGGAAAAGCTGGTCGACTGGCAGGTAGAGTGAGTGCTGCAGAGAACAGAGCAGCTCTGTGTGTCAGCAGTGACAGTGAGGGGTGTGTGTCAGACAGCAGTGTCCTGTCGCTCACTCCGCGGACTGCTGCTCAGGTGTATCCTGCAGACTTAGTAAAATCTTTTTTACAGCAGACCAAAGGCCTGAGAAACTTAAACCTGGAGCATCACTTCCCTGATCTGCAGGGCTTCTATGACTCCATCAGACACGTGATAAGACACAGAGAGGAGTCAGACTTAACAGATCAGGAAGTCTTCAGACTGCAGAAACTAGTCCATAAAGTCAGGAAACAGCTCAGGTTTTAATGACGATGAAGGAACAGGTTTTATTTTTATTTATTTCATTGATTGTTTTTAGTCTGGTTTTTAACACCTTCATCATTATGGATCTTTTTAAAGTAGGCAGCCTAAATATAAACGGTGCTAGGGAGATGAGAAAGAGGGCAGTGGTTTTCCAGATGACCAAACTAAAACACATCGATGTCCTCTTTCTCCAAGAAACACACAGCGATGTCGGGAATGAGGCCGACTGGAGCAGGGAATGGGAAGGATCAGTGGTTTTAAGCCATAACACCACCCTCAGTGGAGGAGTGGGCCTCCTGCTCTCTAAAAGGTTCACTCCCACCTCTCTGGAGGTCACACATGTCGTTGAGGGGAGGTGTCTTTTAGTTAAAGCTGGTTTTGAACATTTTAACGTGGTTTTTATCAACATCTATGCTCCCAACAACGGTACAGAGAGGAAGCGCTTCTTTGAAACAGTGAATGATGTTTTAAGCAGCTGTGACTCGGAGGATTATTTATTCGTGGGTGGGGATTTTAACTGTACTGAAAATGAGATTTTAGATCGCAACCATGCAGAGCCACATCCAGTATCCCAGCGTGCCTTGAGGCAGCTGGTCTCCTCCCGCGGCCTGGTGGACATGTGGAGAAGGATGCACACGGGCTGCAGACAGTACACATGGTCCCACGTTAGAGAAAACCGAATCTCTTTGGCCGGACTGGATCGTTTTTATGTTTTTAAACATAAAGTGGGTGTTATTAAAATGTGTAAGATTTTACCGGTGGGTTTTACTGACCATTCGTTGGTTTTATGTGACGTTTTTATCAGGAACATTTTACCCAAAAGCGCCTATTGGCATTTTAACTCTGTTTTAACTGTGGATAAATCTTTTAGAGAGGCTTTTAGCTTTTTTTGGAATGATTTTAAACAGAAAAAAACAGAGTTTGTCAGTCTGAGGCAGTGGTGGGACCATGGCAAAGTACAAATTAAGCTTCTATGTCAGCAGCACACGCTCAATGTCACACGTGACATCACCAGATCTATTAAGGATCTCGAGACTGATATTGTGGATCTCGAGTGTGTGAGCGAGTCCACAGGAGATCGAGGATGTATTGAAATCCTCAAGACTAAAAGGGTTACTTTAGCCAACCTGCTGGACACTAGAGTACAAGGTGCACTAGTCCGGTCCCGGGTTCAATCCATAACAGAGATGGATGCTCCATCGAGCTTCTTCTTCAGTCTGGAGAAGAAACAAGGCCAGCGGAGACAAATCCACTCCCTGCTGGCTGAGACAGGACAGGAGCTGAGGGAGCCGGACCTGATCAGAGAGAGAGCTGTCAGTTTTTATGCCTCTTTATTCAAGAGTGAGTTCAAGGAAAACAGAACTGATGGACGAAGTCTGCGAAGGACTTCCTCACGTGTCCAGAGAGGCAAATTTGGAGCTTGACAGCCCATTAACAACCGAAGAACTGTTTGCTGCGCTGCAGAGTATGCAGGGGAGAAAAGCTCCAGGCATAGACGGACTTACAGTGGAATTTTATAGAGCCTTCTGGAATATCTTGGCCCAGGACATCCTGGAGGTGTTTAACGAAAGCCTGGAGTTGGGATCACTTCCTCTATCGTGTCGCAGAGCCATCATCACTCTCCTTCCGAAAAAAGGGAATTTACTGGACATCAAGAACTGGCGGCCCGTCTCCCTCCTCTGCACGGATTACAAGCTCCTGTCTAAGGTCTTAGCCAGCAGGCTGAGAAGAACCATGGAGCAGGTTGTTCACCGGGACCAGACGTACTGTGTGCCCGGCAGGCTCATGGTAGATAATATCTACCTCATTCGGGATGTTTTGGAGGTCTCTAGTTCATTAGGCATGAACACTGGGTTGATCTCATTAGATCAAGAAAAGGCTTTTGACCGCGTTGAACACGACTTCCTTTGGGGAGTCATGGAGAGGTTTGGGTTCAGCGCTGGTCTCATAGCCAAGATCAAGTGTGCTGAAGTTGAATGGCAGCTTGTGTGCTCCTTTTAGGGTGCATAGAGGTGTCCGGCAGGGCTGTGCTCTGTCGGGGATGCTCTATGCGCTCTCCCTGGAACCCCTCCTACAACAGATAAGGTCATCTGTTCGAGGCCTGATTTTACCTGGTTTTAGCAGTAGTGTGGTTTTATCGGCTTATGCTGATGATGTAGTTGTTTTTATAAGAGATCAAAAAGATGTGTGTGTTTTAAACAATGTGATAGACAAATTTTCTCATGTGTCAGCTGCGAGGGTGAACTGGGGGAAGAGCGAGGCCCTTGCTGTTGGCGAGTGGCGGGAAGGCCTCCCCGTTCTCCCTCAAAGCCTGACGTGGGGAAGAGAAGGCTTGAACTATCTAGGCGTGCACATCGGGAACAGTAGTACAGAAAAAAAGAACTGGGTAAACATTGTAGAGAAAGTCGACAGCAAACTGGCTAAGTGGAGGTGGCTCCACGCTCAGATGTCCTTTCGAGGGAGGGTCCTTGTTTTAAATAACCTGGTGGCCTCTCTACTATGGCACCGGCTCGCCTGTCTGGACCCTCCCTCGGGGCTCATTGTTCAAATACAAGCAAAAATGGTGAGGTTTTTCTGGAGCAAAAAGCACTGGGTTCCTCAATCAGTGTTGTTTTTACCCAGAGACGAGGGGGGCCAGGGCCTAGTCCACCTGGCCAGCAGAACAGCCACCCTCAGGATCCAGTTCATTCAGAGATTTC
The DNA here is from genome assembly GCF_963691815.1 of Echiichthys vipera. Taxonomy (NCBI): domain Eukaryota; kingdom Metazoa; phylum Chordata; class Actinopteri; order Perciformes; family Trachinidae; genus Echiichthys; species Echiichthys vipera. The sequence continues at coordinate 27,485,408 of NC_139840.1, read as the reverse complement.
TGACTGGACCTGAGGATCTGGTGTGGAGAGGCGTGGCCAGCTGTATACTCAGGCGTGTCAACAACCTGGGGCTGGATGCTGCTCTGTTTTTAACTGATTTTAAATTTCTAAAGTTAGGCGGGTTACCTCCTTTTTATCAGGGTGTTTTTAAATCCTGGGGGCTGTTTAGAAGTGAAAGGAGCGGACACTGTAACTCTCTGTACTGGTTGTTGAAGGAGCCTCTGGTTTGTGGTGCCAGGCTGGATGTCTGCTGCAGTGCCGTGCCTGGGCTGATGGGGGCGCTGTGCAGGTCCGAGATTGTCTGCCTGGGCCAGCTGGTGGATGTGGCAGGACCCGCGCTCACGGACGGCCGGGCTCTGGGCTCGGTGCTGGGGGTGCGGTCTGTCCGGCTGGTGCAGAGGAGCCTGGAGCTATGGAGGAACAGGCTGACGGCGAGAGAGAAGGTCCTCCTCATCAAGCGCAGCAGGAGAGAAGCCGAGCCCGATCTGACCGACCCCTACCCGGAGATCCACCTGTGCCCCGATTTCACAGAGCTCAGCGGCCCCCTACTACAGAACACCACCAAAATAAAACTGAGCCTGCAAAAAGCAGAAAACAAGACTCTGTACATTAACTGTGTTAAAACTTTGAACAAAAGGAGGCTGTGTGACAGAGCGCCGTGTGTATGGACTGAGAGGCTGGGCGGGCTCAGCCCTCAGTGGAGAACCCTGTATAAACCTCCACTGAGAAAGAGGACCGGAGACCTCCAGGTAGGAGGATTCTACACGGGGGCCATTGCCACCAACGCCTTTTTATCTGTTTTTAACAACAGTGTTGTGAACGAGTGCCCGTTCTGCAGGCTGCCCGAGAACGTGTTTCACCTTGTTACTGAGTGCAGGAGGTTGGCAGGGATTTTTAAGGTTTCAACCCGTGTTTTTAACCTGTTTGGCGTCTTGTTCACTGCCCCCCTTTTTATCTGTGGAGTCGGTTTTAAAAAAACAGACAAAACAAAGTGTCAGCTTCTGAATTTTTTAATTGGGGAAGCGAAAATGTCAATTTATCTGACTCGCAGGGACAAGCTGCAGGGCGGGCCGACTGTTGACCCTGTGACCCTGTGGAGGCACAGCGTGAAGGCCAGGCTGAAGCTGGAGCTGTGCTTCCACAGGATCACAGGGAACACGGGGGTGTTTGAGCAGCAGTGGGCTCATGAGCAGCTGCTGTGCCGGCTCACCGAGGGAGAGCTCACTTTTGCCTCTTTCCTCCTCTGAGTCACTGATCACAACCACTTCCTGTTTTTAATCGACTGTTTCCTGTTTATAATCAACTATTTCCTGTTTTTAATTAACTGTTTCCTGTTTTTTAATTAACTGTAAATAAAGTGCTGTTAAAAATCAAAAAATCTTCTTCTTCTTCTGGATTTCCAGCAGAATAGATGCCTAAAGGCACGTTGCTGCTATCCACAGTTCATGGTTATATCCATTATATTATATCCACAGGAATAGACTGGTTACCCCCAAGGACTGAAACAGTAGTGGCTTTGGTGACACCCTGAATCTATCACTGAGAACTTTGATGACCCTTATCACAATCTCAGCGCTGATTGGCTGTCGCGCCACAGCGATTTGAATTTTTCCACTTCAAGCAACATATGCGATGGATGCGAACAATGCTTTGTCATGTTACTCTTATCCCCTGGATTGCGTCGTCCGGGAGCGACATCTTGTGTGATCGTGTCATTTACATTGATTTTGAATGGCTTTTATCGCCTCCATCGCTTTTGGTGTGAATGCAGGGTAAGACGCAGCCCAGAGGCTTCAGCAGATTAAGAAGACATAAAAATTTAAATTGTTGTATGTTCTAAAATATCTGAATTAATTGCGAAGTGTATAATAATGACTTTTGTTAATCTGTAAAGAAATATGTTTTATTTGATGCGATTCTGAACTTTGACACAAACTATCGCCAAATTACAGAAATACTTTAATATTGCAATTTTCATACAAAGTCTGAAGAAAGGTTTAAACATGATACTAAAGTGCTGTGTTAAAGAAAGGTCAAATCTAAAATAATGAGTATTGTTTTGAATTGTATCCTGTGTGAATGTTTCATGTCATCATAATATCATAGAATGACTATTTGAAAATATTAATGTGTTGATGTTAATGTTAATGTTGATTTGTCACTCACAACTACTTCAACAGGTTTTATTTAAGAAATAAGCCATATATGGCGCTTTATAACTGTTTAATTCATATTTTTGAAATTTGAAGGTCTGATTTGCTCTCTTCCCCTGAATGTGTTCCTGTATGTTCAATGAGGATGGAGCAAGGGGAAAACCCTGAGTACTTAGTAAGTTTCAGTTTTGAACATTAGGAAATTCCTTTTCATAACAGTCCTCCCATTCTGAAGGCTGAAAAAATGTGTCATCCTCTAGACACACACTGAAACACTGGATTCTTTAAGATAGCTAACCAAATCCCGGTTCCGGGTCGCTGCTCGTGTGGTCGACCGGTCGGAGCACAGAGCAACCTTTAGCGTTATTTAGCATTTATTAAGGTTTTCTTCTTGTTTTATGTATACGTTTGTTACTTTTTAGTTTACCTTTTGCATGCCACACACGCTGAGTGTGTTTTCTAACTTTTTAACTATGTTACATAGACGTAGCAGACTTTTTTTCCCCTGCCCGTCCCCTCGTGACGCTCTCTTTGTTTACCTTCCTGTTAACCCTGTGACCGCCGGACAACGCGGAAGTTCTCCTCCTTGTTTTTCTTTTCCTATTTCACCCGGCACTTTAATTCTCCATTCGGCATGGACTTGGTAAATGGACTTGTACTTATATAGCGCCTTTCTAGTCATCTGACTACTCAAGGCGCTTCACAGTGTTTGTCACATTCACCCATTCACACAGACATTCACGCTGATGGCAGTGGACATCTACATACCATCTAATCTGATCTAACCATTCACACCACATTCACACACCCATGCGCAGCACGGGGAGCAATTTGGGGTTCAGTGTCTTGCTCAAGGACACTTCGACATGTGGAACGGGGGGAGATGGGGATCGAACCACCAATCTCTCGATCAGAGGACGACCCACTCTGCCACCAAGCCACAGCCGCCCCACACTACATGTGTTTTTCATGGCCATTCTTCAAGTGTGGTTTCTCCTGGAGTTTGTGACGGCGAGCAGAAACAACGACCAGCGGAACACGTACTCCAGAGAGACCCTACTGCAGCTCGGACTCCAGCCTCTACACGCCTTCGCCGTAGACTCGCTACCGAAGGAATAACTGCGGAGTCCACACACAGGAATAATAAGGTAACCAGAAGGGGGAAGAGAAAGAGCGGAATCAGGGCCAGGCTCAAACGGGAGACTTGTAAACAACGGCCGCTTCCATCTATCGTCCTAGCCAATGTTAGATCCTTCCGGAATAAAACGGACGAGCTACAAGCTAACGTTAACCACATGCATGAGTACAGGACTGCCTCGGTTCTTGCTTTCACTGAGACGTGGTTAAATAAGAACGACGATGACAATGCCCTGCACGTTGATGGCTTCAGCCCCCCTCTAAGACTTGATCAAGACAGTGAGCTCACCGGTAAACAACATGGCGGCGGCATGTGTCTGTATGTAAACACACGCTGGTGCTCAACGATCGTCGTGAGGGAGAAACTGTGCACCCCGGACATTGAGCTTCTGGCTGTCTCCCTTCGCCCTTCTACCTACCCAGAGAGTTTCCTCAGCTCTTTGTCATCCTGGTTTACATCCACCCCAGAGCCAACGCAGTCACAGCCACTGAACACATCACAGACTCTTTAAACAAACTAGACCACATTTCACCGGACTCTCCCAAATTCATCTTGGTTGACTTCAACCACTGCTCCCTGGACAAATCATTAAAAGGTTATCAACAGTATATCACATGCCACACACGCCAGGAGAAGACACTGGACAAGTGCTATGGTTCAGTACCCGACGCATACAGATCTGTCGCCCTCCCCCCTCTGGGCTCTGCAGATCACCATGCCATCCTGCTTGCTCCGGCTTACATCTCTGTCATGAGAAGGGTGAAGAAAGTTGTCAAGAACATCAAGCAGTGGACCAACGAAAGCATCATCACACTCCAAGGATGCTTTGAATCCAGTGACTGGGACAACCTCCTGGCCCCCTCTGATGACATTAATGAACATGTGGACACTGTGTCATTGTACATTTCCTTCTGTGTGGACAACATCATCCCCTCCAAAACGGTCACTATCTACCCCAACAACAAACCCTGGATCACCAAAGAGCTCAAGGAGATCCTCAACAAGAAGAAAAGGGTCTTCATCACCGGCTCTGAAACGGAGAAAAAGGAGGTCAACAGCATGCCATAAAAACTGCCAAGCTGGAGTACAAGAACAAAGTGGAGGAGTGCTTCACGCAGGGTAACCTCCGCTCAGCCTGGCAGGGACTCAAGAACATGGCTGCTGTGAACACTGCTGCCAGCAACACAAAAACCATCCAGGTTTCAGGCAGAAGCTCTTCATCTCTCCCCAACGACCTTAACTCTTTCTACACAAGGTTTCGAGCAGGACAACACCACCCAGCTGGAAGAAGCGATGTCCAAGCTCAAGTCCAGTGACTCAGCAGCCTTCACCTTCAGCGCAGAGGACGTTGTGAAAGCCCTCAGGAAGACAAGGGAGAACAGCTCACCTGGCCCAGACAACATCAGCGGCCGCATCCTGAAGCACTGTGCTGAGCAGCTAGGGGGCGTGTTTCAGACCCTGTTTCAAAGATCCATGGACAGCAGCATAGTCCCCGAGCAATGGAAACACTCAACATTTATCCCCATCCCAAAAAGAGCGCCGTCAAATGTCTGAATGACCTCCGGCCGGTGGCCCTCACCTGTCTTGTGATGAAGGCCATGGAGAGGATCATAAAACAACACATCATCAGGGAAACCCACTTCCAGATGGACCCGCTCCAATTCGCTTATCGAGCTGGCAGGGGCGTCGATGATGCAAAAACATTCATAATAGACACTGTTCACAAACACCTGGAGCGCCCCAACACCGCAGGCAGACTCCTGTTTGCAGACTTCTGTTTGCAGACTTCTCTTCTGCATTTAACACCATGCAGACCCACATCCTGGCTGACAAACTCTCAGCCCTCTTTCATCTGGACCAACAGCTAATCCTCTGGATATTGGACTTCCTGACCAACCGTTCACAGAGAGTCCTGGTCAACAGCATCTTCTCCGACCTCCAACACACCTCAACCGGCTCCCCTCAGGGCTGTGTGCTCTCACCTCTGCTCTTCATCCTCTACACCGATGAACTGTCATCTGGGGAAGTACGCTGACGACACCGTCCTCCTGTCTCTGCTGTCAGGCCCATCTCTGCACCACGGACCAGCTCTTCAGGAGTTTGTGGAGTGGTGTGACAGCTCCTGCCTGGAGCTGAATGTCAACAAAAACAAAGACATGGTGGTGACCTTCTCCAACAAGCAGAGGGAACTGGCTGCATCAGCAAACACCGTGATCCACAGGAAGCCTGTTAAAGCAGTTGAGGAGTACAGGTACCTGGGCACCATCTTCAACAGCCTGCTGAAATTCTCCTCCAACACAGAGGAGATTCTCAGGAAATGTCAGCAGCGGAAATACCTCCTTAGGAAGCTCAATTCCTTTGGAGTCAGCAAGAACATCCTCCTGACCTTTTACTACTCCTTCATCGAGAGCATCATCACGTTCTCCATCACATGCTGGTTCTACTCCACCAGCCTCCAGAACAGAAACCGCCTGCAGAGCATAGTCACGGTCTGCTCTAAGATCATCGGACTTCCTGTTAGGACTCTGTCCACCATCCATGAGCAGCAGACACTCAGGTAAGCTGGTCGGATCATGCAGGACCCCTCTCATGCTCTCTTCTCAGCGTTTGAGTGGCTCCCCTCAGGACGCCGTCTTCGCTGTCCCTGCTGCAGCACACAGAGGAGAAGAGCAACCTTCATCCCCAGGGCTGTCCAGCTCCTCAACTCCTGACCCCTCTGACCATCCCCCTCCCCACTCTTGACACCCTCCCCTGGACACTCCACCCCCCCCCCTCCCTAGACACCATCACCCCCCCCCCCCCCCCCACTCCAGACACCCTCCCTGGACACCTCACCCCCCTCTCCACCCCGGACATCCCTTCCATCACCCCTCCTCCTCCCCTCTCCAGACACCCTCCCTGGACACCATCACCCCACCCCTGACACCTTCCCTGGCCACCTCACCCCCTGGACACCCCCCCCCCCCCCCCGGACACCCCCTGGACACTTACTGGACACGTGAACTGTGAACTACTATGTTACTCCGGTCTGTTGCACTACTCCACTTACTTATTTATTCTGTTACTATGTTCTGACTGGTCTACTTGATTCTGTTAGTTATGTTAATTTATGGTATTAATGCACTACTCCACTTTATTCTGTCTATCAGGTCTTATATTGTATCCATCACAGCACTATGGTCACTTTATTTTTCAGTATTCATCTGTTACACAGAGCTAGCACATACTTAGACTGCTGTTTTCCTGCCATGCACCACTATCACTTTATTATTTATTATCTGCACATAGCTTATAGTTATATATTATATTTATACTCTATTACTGCACTATAGTTCTGTTTATGTCTGCTCATTACACATATGTATCATGTCTGACCTCATCTGAATCCGATCATCACTGTCCACTTATATCTTTTCTGCACTACAGTTCTGTTTATACCTGTTTCAACAGTCTACTGCATGTTTACATTGTTCACATCACATACACCCGTTCACATGTCTGCTTACATCTGATACACGCATGTCTTTCTACATCTCACGCCGACGATGTCCTCCGTATCTAACCTGTACTAACACACTAACATCCTGACACTTATTCTAACCTGTACTAACACACTAACATCCTGACACTTATTCTTCTCTTACACTTTATTCTTGTTGTTAGGTTAAAATGTTTGTGTGCCCTGAATTGCCCCCCGGGGAGAAATAAAGTTTTTTGAATTTGAATTTGAATTTGAAAACAGTCTCACTCTTTCTTACTCAGTCTAGTCCAGTCTAAGGTTATATTCACATTGCAGGTCTGGTGCGATGCCCATGCGATGATGTCATAGAATCATACAGACTCAGACACTCCTTACAGACCAGATCAGTCCTTCAACTCACATCAATTTAAACTACACAGATACACTTTTCTGTTGTTCTTTTTGTTCCTATTTCAACATGAGCTTTATGTTTGCTTCAAAACCATCCTTGACATTGAGTGACATGTCAGGTAAACTGAATGGTAAAGAAGAGTCGAATGTTGAACTGTAAACTACCGAGAAAAACATCAAATGTGCATGTGAACTTAGCTCAAATGTATGTCATCATGAAATAAGAGTTGGGCCATTTTCTAATTGATAATGTATATTTTTTTATTAAAACCAACATGTTGTTGCGGACATGTTGTTGCTGCGAGAGGGAGCTCTGCGGTCCTCCCTGGATCCCTACAAACTCAATGCATAAGGGAGGGCGCTCAACAGTCCTCCCTGGACCCCTACAAATCCCAAGCATGTGGGAGGGAGCTCTGCTATCCTCCCTGGATCCCTACAAACTTAATACATGAAGGAGGGAGCTCTGCAGTTCTCCCTGGACTACAACTACCCCATACATGAGCAAACTCTACAGTTCTCCCCGGGTTACAACTACCCCATAAATGAGGGAACTCTGCAGACTTGCCTGGACTACAACTACCCCATACATGAGGAAGCTCTGCAGTACTCCCTGGACTACAACTACCCCATACTTGTGGGAGGGCTGCAGTCCTCCATGGACTCTTAAAAAACCCATGCGTGCAGGAGGGAGCTCTGCAGTCCTCCCTGGACTACAACTACCCCATACATGAGTGGACTCTGCAGTCCTCCCCGAACTGGAAATACCCCATACATGAGGTAACTCTGCAGTCCTCCCTGGACTACAACTACCCTATGCATGTGGGAGGTAGCTCTGCAGTCCTCCCTGGACCCCTACAAACCCAATGCATGCGGGAGGGAGCTGTGGTCCATCCTTATTATCAGACTGCTCCAATAAGTCTGTAAAGAGTCTCCAATTGGTACAAAATGCTGCAGCTCGACTACAACAAAATAAAGAGAACATGTTTCTCCTGTTTTAGCTTCTTTGTACTGGCTACCTGTAAAATCTGGAATAGAATTCACAATCCTTCTACTTACCTACAAAGCTCTTATTGGTCAGGTTCTGTTGTATCTCAAGGAGCTCATAGTACCTTATTACACTATTCCGCTATATATACTATACTGCCATAACATATAAGTCATATTCACATTACTATAGATATGAGGGAGCTCAGCAGTCCTCTACGGACTCCTAAAAACCCCAGAGCTCTATAGTCCTCCCTGGACTGCAACTACCCCATGCATACGGGACGGAGCTCTGTGGTCCTCATTACAAACCTCATGCATGTGGAAAGGAGCTCTGAGGTCCTCCCTGGACTCCTACCGTTAAAGATGGCGCCGTGCTAGTGGCAGCCCATCGTAGAAGATCCCGGTACTTTATAGTTTTTATTAAGTTTTTATTGTGTTTTTAGCGTATTTCTTTATTTATTATCTGTACCCTGCGCTGTGGAAACACACTGGCCACACATCCAGATGTTTATCCAAAGGTTTGGATATCTCTTAGTTATTTATTTCGTGCTTTGGTCTCTCCTGGTGACTGGAAGCCGTGCCTGCACTACGGCCGGCATTGTTTACAGTCGTGACCAACTGATCGCCCTGGGGCCCCAAACCCACTTTATTGGGGAGAGACCTACAGTACCGAAGGAGCTAAGGAGGAGACGGCGAAGCTGCAGAGCAGGAGCTAAACAGAGGAGGAAGTTTAATCCCTGCATCCCGGCAGTTATTACTGGAAACGTAAGGTCCCTGGCAAATAAGATGGACGAACTGGAGAAGAAAGAGTCCACGAAGAGAGTCCAGTATCATGTGTTTCACGGAAACCTGGCTACACGACCAGATACCGGACTCAAACGCCACCATCCCCGGCTTCCACACGGTCCGAGCTGACAGAGACATCACCACGAGCGGGAAGAAGAAAGGAGGAGGACTCGCCGTGCTCGTCAACAACAGGTGGTGTCACCCCAGGCACATCTCAGTGAAAGACCGGTTTTGCAGCCCGGACATCGAGCTCATCGGCATCGGACTGCGTCCATATTATCTGCCACGGGAGTTTACCAGCGTCATCGCCATTACTGTTTACATTCCGCCGTCTGGAAATGCAGACGCAGCGTGTGACGTCATCAGCGCTAAGACTGCGGCACTACAGACGTAGTACCTACTCAATGAAAAAAAGAGGGCCTTCTGGTCAGGGCACCGTGCAGAGCTCAAGCGTGTTCAGAGAGAACTTAAACACAGCATCAGCGAGAGTAAGGAAAACTACAGGAGAAAACTGGAATCCAAACTGGAGAACAATAACACCAGGGATGTATGGAGGGGGATGAGTGAGATCACCGGCTTCCAGAGGAAAGGAGGAGGAACAGCCGAGGGAAATGAACAACGTGCCAACGAGTTTAACCTGTTTTTTAACAGGTTCGACCCCAGCAACTACCTCTGTGTCATGGATTTAGACTCAGTACTTGTATTGCTCAGTAAACATTTATTGAGAACGGGGAATCAACAGGGATAACTAAAGTACCACACGCCGTGCGTGGGAAACCATAATACTCTATTCCAAGAGGGGATACCTTGTAACGAGGCAAACACACGCCACGCGGGCAAAAAAGGTGGGCAACTCAAAAATAGCAAAACTCACAGTCACTTGTTGGTAGGAACTGGAACGGAGGAAAGCACTGAGGCCAGGAGTTTGAACGCGAGAGAAAGGAATCAAGGCTCGGGGAAATACACAGGATCGCTGGAGTTGTCTGAGTCAGTTCAGGAGTTTGTGAACAATCAATGAGACCAGAAATCTGGGGCTTGTGAATCAGCTGCTTAAAAGAATGTCTAAGGGGGCGTGGTGCAATTAGCACTCAGGGGATAGGGGCCGTGTTGGGTGTGATTGGGGATTGGGCTCAGGTGATTCTGTTTGGGTCAGTGTGGAGGTGGCATTTGGGCTAAGTGAAGGTGATTGGGAATTGGGATTGGAAAGGGGATTGTGCACTTCTTGGGGAATACCAGACTCAGCCATGACACTCATAACCCCCCCACAGCTCCACACTAGCCCCACAACCCCACACCAACCCCCGCAGCAGACACCAGGTTCAACCATCTCCTGCAAAAAGAACATCCTGTGGCACTGGATGACTACAGGCCGATTGCACTGACCTCTCACATTATGAAGGTCATGGAGAGGCTGGTTCTTGCACACCTCAGACCCCTATTGTGCCCATCACAGGATCCCCTACAATTTGCATATCAGCCCCATGTTGGGGTCGATGATGCACTCATCTACCTGCTGCAGAAGGCCTACTCCTTCCTGGATAGACCCAACACTGCTGTCCGTGTCATGTTCTTCGACTTCTCCAACGCCTTGAACACCATCCAGCCCAAGCTGCTGAAGGCCAAACTGAAGAACATGCAGGTGGATTCTCCTCTCGTCACATGGGTAAATTACTATCTGACGGGCAGGCCGCTGTATGTGAGATTACAAAACTGTGTGTCTGACCGCCTGATCAGTAACATCTGCGCCCCCCAGGGAACTGTGCTGTCGCCCTTCCTCTTTAGTCGTGTCATCTGCAGAAATTCTCTAATGACATGGCCATTGTGGAGTGTGTAGAGGGTGGAAGGGAGGATGAGTACAGGGACCCGGTCTGCAATTTTGTCAATTGGTGTGAGGAGAACCACCTGGAGCTGAACGTGGCGAAGACGAAAGAGATGGTGGTGGACTTTAGGAGGAACAAGCCCCCGCCCTCTCCAGTCTGCATTGGTGGGACGGACATAAACATTGTGGACTCCTACTGGGTGTTGTTCTGGACAATAAACTGGAGGGGACTGCAAACACGCAGGCAGTCTACAAGAAGGGCCTGAGCCGGCTTTACTTCCTGAGGAGGCTCAGGTCCTTCATTGTCTGCAACCGGATGCTTCAGATGGTTTACCAGTCTGTTGTCTCGAGCACCATCTTCTTCGCTGTGGTGTCCTGGGGTGCGGGCATCGAAGCAAAAGACGCAAACACACTGAACAAACTTATTAAGAAGGCAGGGTCTGTTGTTGGCTCTAAGCTTGTCACCCTGGAGGAGGTGGTGGAGCACAGGATGCTGGCAAAACTGCTGGTGATCATTGACAATGTCTCTCATCCCCTCCACGAATAGCTTCAGCAGCAGACTCCTTCAACCTCACTGCCTTAAAGAACAGCACAGGAAATCATTCCTGCCTGCTGCCATCAGACTGTACAAGGCTTCACAGCAACGCTGAGCAACGCTCAGGGAATAAACTCACATTATTCAAAGTGACTTATTACTGAAATGCACCTTTCTCTCTCTTGCACCTTAAAATCCACATGCACCTTTCTATCTCTTGCACCTTAAAATCCACATAGTAAATTGTAATATAATGTTTATCTGCGATACTGTACTTTTATTGTAGTTCATATTTTGTATTATATGATATATCAATCTATCTATCTATCTATCTATCTACAAACCGCATGCATGTGTAAGGGAGCTCTGCGGTCCTCCTTGGACCCCTACAAACACCATGCATATGGAAGGAAGCTCTGTTGTCCTTTTCTGGACCTATAATAACCCCATGTATGTGGGAGGGAGCTCTGCAGTCCTCCCTGGACTCCTACATACCCCATGCATTCATGAGGGAGCCCTGTTGTCCTCTCTGGACCCATACAAACCCCATTCATGAGGGAGCTCTGCGGTTCTCACTGGACCCCTACAACCCCTATGCATGTGGTAGGGACTGCTGTGGTTCTCCCTGTCTCCTACAAAGCCCAAGCATGCGGGAGAGAGCTCTGCTGTACTCCCCGGACCCCAACAAACCCCATGCATGAGGGATGAAGTTCTGAATTCCTCCCTGGACCCCTACAAACCCCATGCATGTGGGAGGGAGCTCTGGGGTTCTGCCGGGACTCCTACAAACCCCATGCATGCGGGAGGGAGCTCTGCGGTCCTTCCTGGACTTCTACAAACCCCATGCATGAGGGAGCTCTGCGGTTCTCATTGGACCCCTACAACCCCCATGCATGCGGTAGGGACTTCTGTGGTTCTCCCTGTCTCTTACATAACCCAAGCATGCGGGAGAGAGCTCTGCCGTACTCCCCGGACACCATCAAACCCCATGCATGGGCTCTGTGATCTTGTTTTCTTGGATCCAGCAGTGCTGACACATCCCTTGATTATAAAGCGACTACTTCCTGATAATACAGAAGAAAATGGCACTGGCTCAGGTGTTATGAGAGATTTGTATAGAATATACAAGAATTTTATGATTGAGAACCACCTTAAAAGGTACCTCAGAGAGTTGGATGAAGAGGAACTCGGCAAGTTTCTATGGTTCACTACAGGAAGATGTTTGATGACTTTGGTGACAGAATTGCGATTCAGTTTTTCAACGTGTCAGAATTCACAAGAGGGCCAATTGGACACACATGCGGAAGGATTCTAGAGGTAGCTGACTGCTATGAGAACTTCCCTGACTTCCGGTCCAAATTCAATGCCGTGTTTGACAGCAACATCTGGATTATAGACATTGTGTAACTCATGCACAACTGTGTTTAGCACTCTGACATGCACTTGACTATGCCGATAGGTAAGTGTACTAGTTTAACAGAGGTAACATAGGATATTCTAGACTAAAAATCGGGCATGTAACAATATTTTTATTCATCTAAATTTATTTGTAACATTTTTTTTATTTTTCTGGTATTGTGTACAAACACCATATATTTTTCTTTCAGACGAACCAACTGTCAAAATAATTTAATAATAATAATTTTTTATGCATTTTTAAATATACCATCGCAATGGTTTTATGCATTGTTTGAAGAAGCTGTGTTTTCAAGGACCCAAAACGCAAAAAAACACATTTTCCTCTTACCTGGGGTCCGTTTCACAAAGCAGGTTAAAAAAACTCTGAGTCTAACCCTGAACTCTGAGTTGATCTACTCTGAGATAGGAAACTCTGAGTTTTCAGTTCCAGAACAGCAGATTTGCGTTAGGTTGATCAACTCAGAGTAGTTTGACCTGGAGTTAAGCGTGTGCACCACAAGTAAAAAAAGATAGCATCAATGGAGCCCTGATTCGCCGAGTCACCATGGCAACGGGGAAGCGAAGGGCTAGGCTACAACTGGAAATGGACATATTAATGCGCTCATACGGTGAGTTTGAGCAGGTTTACACCACTGCAGCAGCAAAAGAGAGGGAGACGGTGCAGGAGAACATTGCGGCTCAGGTCAGTGCATAAGTTTAAATGTAGTCCTTTGCAATCACAGTAATATCACAGGAGGAACTGCTTGAGTGGGAGCCTATTCATTTATTTCATTTAAATGCTTCACACGGGGGAGAAGCGCACTTGGCAGCAGCTTAAGATGAAAAATAAAAACATTGTTCAAACAGGTAAAACATCGGCACAATCTCATGGTGACGCCTCATTTTGAGCATGTTTTACATTGTAAAGTAAATATTACTGTAAGTGGCTGTTTTATATGTTGTATAAAAAACTCCCATTTGCAAAAAACCGCAGCGCAACACACAATATCTGCTGTGATATAAGAGCATTACTGGTTGTTAATGTTGGAAATGTAAGGACGGATGAGATGGACTGTGACGTGAAACGGTGTTGTGCCGTATTCAGAACCCCTGCCGTGAAATGCACCCCCTCGCATTATAAGTGATATTCTGGATCAGAAGGCTGTTGTTTGGACCTATAGGAGTAGTTTATATACCGGTAACCCAATTAAAAGCACACACTTTTGAACCTATGAATTGCAAGAAAAGCTGGGATTATATTTAGGAAACACTAAGTCAAATACATTCAACTTGCTCAAAAGATCCATTTCATTCATTTTGTAATTATGGCTGCAGTGTATTAAGGACGTCTATGCGCGGCCTGATAATCATCTCCCGACGAATATTTAATTCTCTTTAATTATCAAAAGGACATGCCATGGTAGTGAAAATAGTCACCACCTAATATAACTTATAATGTAGGCCTACTGACTGATTTTTGCAATGATTTTCTGAAAAAACAGACGGAACTATAGCAGAACTATACTACGCCAAAACTCGCCCGCTGACTGAATGAATGAGGAAATCAAACACCGTGTGTGGCTGAAAGAGGGCGGAGACAGAGAGAAACTCAAGGTTTTCTGAGAAAAACCTGGTCCCGACCAGGTTAGTTTCAGAGAGCATGTTACCATGGTAACTGACTGAGAGGTTAAGTTACCTCTCTTTGTGAAACAGGCTAGAGTTACCCCTCTGTCTCTGGTTTGAGTTACCTCCCTTTGTGAAACGGAAAACTCAGAGTTTCCCTCATTTCAGGGTTAACAGACTCAGAGTTTTCACTAAACCTGCTTTGTGAAACAGGCCCCAGGTGGAGGGGGGTTGTTTTTATGTCATTGTGTTGTTGGGTGGAATGGCCCTTTTAATGTTATATTGTTCAGGGGGCCACTTTCGGAAAACTCAGTGCCTGGGTGCTGGACATATTTTTGTAAAAAAAATCAATCATATTTCTGACATCAGAATGGGCACAAAGTCCATGTAGTAGCCATGTGGATTTACCTTTGGTTTATTTCCGTCAGCTGCTACTTTTACAAGACTTGACCAAAGATTTGTGGCAAAATAAGAAAAACAGCTGGAACAGATACAGACATCATTCTTTTTAACTTGTTTGTAACAAATCGCTATTTGCAGAGTAGCGCACTGTGTTTGTGTAAAACAGCAGCGGTGGATGAGAGACTGCACAGACAGAGCCGATTGAAATATCGCTTTTCGACATGGTTATGCCTTTTGAACATAGTGATAAAGTATTGGCGTTTTACTCACTAAGGTTTTATTTCAATTACATCTGCACCAGGGACTGTTGCTCATTGTCTCTGTATCTTCTGAATTTTGATACATATGCTACATGTGACAAATTTCACCACTGCCTTTTTGTTCTGCATCTCCTATATTGTCCCTATATACATTCAGAACATCCCAATGTTTTTATGACCAGTGTTATTTATTTTTGTCTTTGCATATATTAGGACTCAGCATAGTTTAGTGAAAAGGAACGGGTGGGACTTTAACTGCATCCATATGCTTGTGTACATTATTACACATTAAACAACCAGTAACACAATGTAACAGTATGCAAGAGTAGCTGATAGGGATAAGTAAAGCCTGTCTTTAGATATTTTGCCATATCTCTAAGTGAAGTGTACAGTTCTGCAGCATCAAAAGTGTCCGTAGGAGCATCCCATCTATTCTCCTGCATTATTATACCACAGAGCTCGAAAACAGTCTCATCACAAGGGAACTTACTCTTGGGTGTGCATTCCTCCTTGCACACAGCTGCCTCCTCAGGGTCCACTGTTTTGAGCTTGTCCTCCGCACTATACACTTGTGGGACTGTGTACATCTTGGCCTGGTCTGGGTCTGATCTTGTGGGTATTCCATGTTCGCACCACTTCATCCACTTCTTTCTGCAAGAATATTTCAGGGCAACCACTGTTACACTTGAAGTGGTGTGTGTGTGTGTGTATATGTGTGAGAGAGAGATGCTTTATCAACATTGTTGAAACTTGCATGCCCATAAAAGATGTTTCAATTAAATTTGATATTAATTGAGAGAGATAATTTATAGTGTAGATATATTAGAGATTCAAGGTGACAACCCACAGAAGGGGGAGAGAAAAAGTCGCAATTACAAATCAGCACCACGGACAGCGCCATGAATTTATCAATACATTGCCTAAAGGATCAATGCGCCAGGCAGACTAGACTAACATATTCAACTAAACAACCCCTCTGTCCCCTGCATGATGTGTTACCTGAATGAGGTTGAGGAAGCAGAACTGGATTAGGCTTTTAGCCAAAAAGTCTCCAGAAAAGTTGCCATTCACTTGGAGTGTTTTAAACAAGTTCATCCAGAACTGAATGCTTTGTTTTTGGAGTATCCCCCACCAGGATTCAATGCGTTGATTTCCAGTACTGCGTCCATAAATAAAACTGTTGTCTTTGGCAAAAGTGTTGGTGTGGTTTCTTCTCAGAAACACTTGCATGTCGGCCACATTTCCATTTTAAGTTCCATTGTCCGCATGAATCCTCTCTGGACACCCACTTAAGCGTGTGACGCTTTGAATATAATAGTCAGCTACAACCTTGGGGTCGTTGTTTGTTGTGTAAGCTTCCATCCATAAAACAAAACGACTGAAACCATCAATGTATGCATTAATACTAATACCATATGGCTTCAGTTTGTCGTAGGAAATGTGCAAAAGGGCATTAGGCCCTTTTGTGTTGTACTGCCGGCGCCTAAGACGCTGCGCTCTTCTAAGCTCCACACCTTGAGGATCGATTCATTTTATGATCTGTCGTATTGTATCCTGCTGTACCACAAATCCCATTTGAACTGCCCGGAGATGTAACCATCAATATCCCTGCATCTGCCCATTGCATTGTAGTTCCTGATGCAGAAAAGCTATAACCTCATCCAAATTACTATGGTATTTTCTTCTGAATAGGCCCAATTCACGGCAATGTCTCTTCAAAGTTCGAGTACTTATGATAATATGGTGATTTTGGGCTAAAACCACAAGTATTTCCTTACTGCTAAATCCTATCTCAAAGTATAATTTGATAAGGTCACCCAAGGCTGACAGTGTACACAGCATGCGGCAGCTTCTGTAATGATGAAGTCCCTTTAAAAACAAAATACTAGCCTATTTTTATAACTTTTTTCTCGTAGATTTGTTACATTTAATCTCCTAAATCTGCAACTTTTTTCTTGTAGATTTGCTACATTTAATCTAGTAAATCCGTTACTCTTTTCTAGTAGATTTGCTACATTTGAACTCGTAAAACTGCAAATATTTTCTTGGAAATTTGCCACTTTAATCTCATAAATCTGCAACATTTTTCTCAAAATATAACCCCCCTCCCCCGGGTCCGTAATTCTCTTTTTTTTCAAACTTGGCCCTAATACGCCGTTGTATGATTTAGTTAAGGAAGTCTAAAGGCCTACTCACACTGTCCTTCTGGCCGGGGCCAAAACCGTTTTTTCAGCTAAAGCCTAGTACCTTTAAGCAGTGTGAGTGCACCCGCTCCGCGCACAACTGCGGCCAGCGGGCCGTCCACGGCCCGCTTGAAAGAGGTGGGCTTTAGCAGAGCCGTTTGCACATGTACGAGCACGAGCGTGCGCACGTGTGCGAGCACGAGCACGAGCATGAGCCCTACGGCAGTAGTGTTATGTCCGCCTGTTCGGACATGTAAATAGAAGGACGGAGCATGCGCGGACATTTAACAACAACAACAATGGCGGTGAAAGGTTCACGTTGGTGTGATGCGGAGGTGGACTGTTTACTGCAGATTTGGTCGGATGAAAATATTCAAAAACAGTCGACAAGACGCACAAAAACTCCGAGGTCTGTGGAAAGATTTGTAAACAAAGCCACACACACGCGATCAATGCGTGTGACGTGTTACGGCGTGATGGCGTATGGACAGCAAGAAGCATTGGCCGGCCCTGGCAGTGTGAGTACAAACGGGGCTGGGGCGTGGGGGGAGAGGGAGGGGGGACAAGTACTCTAAAGTCCGGGTCGCGGTCCGGAAGGACAGTGTGAGTAGGCCCTAAGGAAAACTTTCAAGGCTTTGAGTCAAAAACAAGTACATTACTCCGGACATCAGAGGGCAGCAGAGCGCTTCTAGGACATGGACCTTAACGCTTGCCGTACAGTGACTGCTACCATGACGCAGCTGCCGTTTATTTGCCATTCTGGCAGGACGGACCAGATGAAAGGCAGCAACTGTTTTACAGGTGAGTAATGTGTACAAAATCACACAAGTAATAAAAAAGCCTAGAAAGGTGCCATTTTGTATGTCACAAGCTGTGGTAGTGAGGTAAGCTATTTTGAAGTTTGCCGAGTTACAATATTCGCTCCTGCGGCCGTGCCGTGCCGTCTGAGGTAACGGCGAACGCTACTTTCCTGTGATTCAGATTGGGTAATGGCGGACTACCTGATTAATGTAGTGCTCTAGTTTTGTGTTTATGGCTCCTGTGAACTTGGTCAGTTTTAGCTGTTTTCTGTGTATTTTGTTAACTTAAAAATGTGCAACGTTGGTCTGAGGTCAATACTGTCATTCGAGTCATTACCCTGAATATAAATTTAATGACAATGCTAATACTTTGCCTGACAACATACAAGGTAGCTTGGTTTAAAGTGGAAATGCTTTTAGTTGTTAATAATTCTAAGTGAATACAGTACTAATAGATAAAAGAAATGTTCATATCCCTTTTAAAATAAGTAAACATACTGTGATGTGGCATGTAAATTTCTTTCCTCAGATGTTGATGGTTTATTGTAAATTTTGTTATTTTCTTTGTTAAATGTATTTGAATGTGAGCCAAGAGAAACAAGTGAAGGGAAAATTGAAGCAAAGCATTTGGCGATGAATTTATTGTAAAAGTGAAGTATTTCACATTTCATTTCATTTCAATTCATTTTATTTGATTTAATAAATTCTGGCAGGACCGACCAGATGAAGCAACTTTCCTCTGCGTCATTATTTCTCCTGTTTACACGCTTAACATGTGCTTACACGTATACATGTGTGTATGTGGTATGTAGGTAGGTTAAAGACCAGCTGGGCTGCTACATTCTGGATGAGCTGTAGAGTTCTTAAGGCACATGTAGGCAGACCAGCCAGGAAGTTGCAGTTATAAAAAAGACAGGAGATGACAAGAGCCTGGACCAAATCCTGAGTCACCTTCTGGGTGAGGAACCGACCTAGAACAGGTCATTGCAGCGATGTTAGCAACGAAGTACACCTGGTCATCCAGTGTAACAGCCAAGTTTCTTGCAGTCTGATCTGCCGACACAGAGTTCTCAATGTTGCTGGAGAGGTCGAGGATGGGTGATGCCTTTCTTTAAAGCGCAGCTCAGTTTTGTCCAGACTCAGCTTAAGGTGGTGTGTTGACTTTTAACTTTTGTGATTGGCGGTTCAAGCTGTCAATCTACCTGCTACATCAACACTGAGCAAGTGTTGTGTGTTGTTGACCAATCAGGTAGCCCATTGTTGCCGTTTTCTTGGACTTACAAAATAAAAAACGAGAAGAAGAAGAAAAATAAAAAATGTGGCGGCATATTGCTGTGTGAAGAGGCCGCTGGCTGCAACAGAACAAAAAGAGGATGAGGAGGACGATTAAAAAAATAAATAAAAAAGACGTTTTAATACAAAGTGGAACGGGATGACCAGTTCACAACAGAGGAGATGCACTGAGGGGATTGCTGTGTGTTTGGAGAGTGGAGGAAGCAGAGGGGAGAGTCTGCTCCTCCTCCTCTTTAAGGACTCAGAGCCTCAGTCTGTGCTCTGTGCTCTGTGAGGGTTTTTAATCAGTGTCTGACCTCCACATTACAGTGGAATGGAGTTTGGTTTCTCTTCATTATTATGATGGTTTTTGTTGTTGTTTATCTAAATGTTATTCAGCCAAAATACGTCTTATCTTGAAAAGTCATTTGTTATAAATGTAATGTTTATTGTTAATCTAAAAAAAAAAAGTTGAACCTGGGTATCTAATGACACTAAAGTGACAAAGAAACAGTGACTAATGAAATGCAGTTGGGTGTTAACTAAATAAATGAGAACATCAATGAGATGATTGGCTGTGTGTATTTATGTTATTTTCTATTCTAAATGCCTGCCACACGAGGCCTATGTTTGCCTCTGATTACACCAGAGAAGTAAAACACGAAAGTCGTGACACCGAATCGCACTAGCGAGGCGCCAATTTTTAAAGAACTTCTTCAACTCAGTGAGCTCTAAAAGCAACTGGTGAAGCGGGCTGCCTGCCCAGGAGTGAAGAAGGTCTTCTTGGACATTTGGCTCCAGGACCGGAGTTAAACTCACCTCCCCGTGGTCGTTCTGTGTCCTGGGGTGATGGATCTCCAGCACAGGCTGCGATATGATGGTGGTGTGCGAGTCCTGTCTCCCTACCCTCTCAAAACTGAGGGAGAACGTCTCTTTCCTGAAGGCTGACCTCAGGGAGAGGGACAAAATCCTCCTGGATCTCTCAACTGTTGCCACGACCAAGGCGAAGCTTGTCGCCCATCTTAGGGCTTCAGGAGCTGTTGACCGGACCATGGCGGCCCCTGACAACACCACCCTGCCTTGGACTGGCTCCATCACCACCGGATCTCCGGCAACAGTACTCGCCAAGTCCCGCTGGCACCACCAGGGAGCCAAGCCTAAGTCAATGGCACATTCCACCTCCTGCCTTCGCCCCGCGGAGTGGCAGTGCTCCATCAGGGAGGACGGAGTGATGGCTCCGGTTCTGGTGAGCTCAACTCCACTCAAGCAGAGTGAACCCTGGGCAGTGCTGAACAGGGGCACTGGGGCTCGCCCATCTCTCCCTCCTCTGCCTCTGGATCTACCACGTGGCTCTCGCCGACCCAGGAGCCGGGGTCCGCTTGCCCAACCCGATCCCTCCCCTCTGTCTCGGTTAGGAGCAGCCGCGGGCCGGCGCCTCTCTGTGCTGGCTGTCGCGACCTCGATGGTCAGGCACGTGAGGGTACGCGGCGGCTAGACCTTATGCCGCCCTGGAGCCCGCATCAGGGGGGTTGAGTCCTCTGCCCTCCAGCTGTGTTCACAGCAAAACTCGGCCTCCATGCTGGTCCTGCAGGCCGGTACCACGATTTAAAGAACCACCAGTCAGAAGTTCTCAAGCTGGACTTCAGGTCCTTGGTAAACCCTGCTAGACACGGGCATAGCAACTGATTATTTCCAGCCCGCTTCCTCCGGTAAATTTTGGTGACATCATGTACCGCCGCCTCCGCCAGCTGCACTGGCAAGGATACTGCCTGGGGAAAAGTATTCCATTTGTGGAAAATTTTACGGCTTTCTTAAACAGACCCTGGCTTTTTAAACATGACGGCACCCTTACTGGGAGTGGTCAAGACTTTTATCTGCCAACATTGACCTGACTATCAAGTCATGCACCAACCCGACAACAACCCAGCTTCAGACAAAGGACTTATCTCTGTACTTCTTTTACTAGATCTTAGTGCTGGCTTCGACACTATTGACCATCGCATCCTGTATAGGCATTAGAGGAACAGCATTAAGCTGGTTTAAGTCTTATTTATCAGATAGATCTGAAACAAACAAAAGTCAGTCACGGAGTCCCACAGGGTTCTGCCCTTGGACCGATTCTATTCACCTTATAGGCCTGTGAATGTTCTCATTCGTCCAGGTCATCGTTATCCTCAAAGCAATTTCAGTCAAAAACAACTGGACTGGTTGTTTGTCTAGGAAGACGTTTCACCTCTCATCCAAGAGGCTTCATCAGTTCATGTACGGATCTGACCAGGCTGGGACTGGTCCAACTAACTGGTGTGGAGATCCAGGTATTTAACCTCTCACAAGGCCGATGATGTCACTGACACCCTTTGTACTCCAAGTGCCCACGCCCGTCGTTAGAGTGACAGTCGTTGGTGGGCAGTTGGTTTCGACTTTGTTAGTGCTCTATTGAGTCTGAACGACAGTCGTTGGGGTCACCCGGGCCATGTGTGAACAGATGTCCTTTGAGGTTAGATTGTTGAATCTCCTGGGAAGGGATGAAAGGGCGGCATTGTAAATTGGAGATAAATGGTGTCTCAGACCTCCTCCTCTGTTTAGCGATGGTTTCTCCACTTTTACATAGATGGCTTCTTTTACTCCTCTTTCAAACCATCTGTCCTCTCTGTCCAAGATTTGGACATTGCTGTCATCAAAGGAGTGGGCTTTCTCCTTGAGGTGTAAGTGGACAGCCGAGTCCAGGCCTGAGGAGTTAGCTCTCCTGTGTTGGGCCATGCGTTTATGCAGTGGTTGTTTTGTTTCTCCAATGTAAAGATCTTTGCATTCCTCGTTGCATTGGACAGCATAAACCAGGTTGCTTTTGTGGTGGTGTGGTGTTCTGTCCTTCGGATGTACTAGTCTCTGTCTGAGTGTGTTACCAGGTTTGAAATACAGGGATGCAGAGTTTGTTGAAAATCCTCCTGAGTTTCTCCGATACCCCAGCCACATATGGGATGACTATGTTGTTTCTCCTGTTATCTTTTTCTTTCTCAACCACTTTGGTTTTCTTTCTGGAGGCAGCTGCCGTTTTAACAAAGGTCCAGCTGGGGTAGCCAGCCTTATATATGCTTCCCTTAGGAAATATTATAAGGAAGCACTCATAAATTTTCATTGTTATGCTGATGATACACAATTATAGTTGTCAATCAAACCAGAGGAAACCGATCAGTTAGATAAACTTCAAATGTGCATTAAGGAAATAAAAAGCTGGATGACCTGCAATTTTCTGATGTTAAACTCAGATAAAACTGAAGTTATTATACTTGGCCCCGAAGGCCTCCAAAACTCAATAACTAAAGACTTTGTTACTCTGGATGATCTGTTGTCCTCCAGCACCACAGTAAGGAATCTGGGTGTTATTTTTGTTATCAGGATATGTCCTTCGATTCTCACATTAAACTAACAACAAGGAATGCATATTTTCACCTGCGTAATATTGTAAAAATTTGGAACATTGTGTCTCAGAAAGATGCAGAAAAACTAGTCTATGCATGTGTTACTTCTAGGCTGGACTACGGCAACTCCTTATTATCAGGCTGCTCCAATAAGTCTGTTAAGAGTCTCAAGTAGGTCCAAAATGCTGCAGCTCGTGTACTAACTAAAACAAAACGAAGAGAACATATTTCTCCTGTATTAGCTTCTTTGCACTGGCTACCTGTAAAAAATAAAATAGAATTTAAAATCCTTCTTCTTACCTACAAAGCTGTTATTGGTCAGGCTCCGTATTACCGTATTACCCGACTAGATACCTGCGCTCTCAGAATGCAGGACTACTCGTCGTTCCTAGAGTCTCTAAAGAATAGAGCAGAGCCTTTAGCTACCAAGCTCCTCTCCTGTGGAACTGACTCCCAAATGTTATTCGGGAGGCAG
The DNA here is from genome assembly GCF_963691815.1 of Echiichthys vipera. Lineage (NCBI taxonomy): Eukaryota > Metazoa > Chordata > Actinopteri > Perciformes > Trachinidae > Echiichthys > Echiichthys vipera. The sequence goes on along the minus strand of NC_139840.1, from coordinate 27,462,287 downwards.
ACACCGTCCCCATATTTAAGAGTAAACTTAAAACTTTCCTCTTGGAAAAACCTTTTAGCTAGGGCTTACGAGCCCTTGGCTATGTTGCTATTTTTAAGCTCATTTTGTCAATCTTTATGATGCTGCTATAGGCCTAGTCTGCCGAGGGATAATCTTGTTGCTGATTCTCTGAGCTTTTATCCTGTCTGTCTGTATCATTCATGTCTCATCAATGCATGTAACTAATTCAACCACATGTTTGCCACCATAATTATTATCATTGCCATGTTCTGCCACTCTAGCTGTGCCTGTTCTGCTGTATTAACTGCCATAACTTGTAAGTGATATTCACATTGCTTTAGCTATCACTATAGTCACTGTTACTTTGTGGTTGCTTGCATCTCTGGAAGTGTGTCTGTTTGTCTTTGTCTCTCTCTTTCCATATGTCCGTCTTTTCTCTCTTTCTCTCTCCTTTTCTTCCTCCCCAACTGGTGCAGACTGATGTCCGTCCTCCATAGAGCTGGGTCTGTCTGACGTTCCTGCCTGTTATAGGGAAGGTTTTTGTTGCCACTGTGTACTCTATGGAGGAATTGTTGTGTCTATGTAAATCATAAATGTGTGGTCTTTACCTACTCTGCAAAGTGTCCTGAAATAACTTTTGTTATGATTTGGCAAAATTTAATTGAAATGAATTGTACGACAAATACGTCATATACTGTATAGCCAAATAGTACAGTGTGTTACACTGGGTACATCAGTGAGATATGGCACAGAAAAGAATTTCCGATTTTTTCAATACATTTTTTCTTCCAAAAGTACTGAACAAAACCCATAACCAATTACCACACCTCTGCTGTCTGCTTCAATATTCAATATAAATTTGATATTTAGAAACCTCCATCCAGAAACGAGAGCTCTCTTTATAAACTTATTCATCTGTTTCTTTGTGTACCTGTTTCAGTGGCCTCCTCGGTGTGAGTAGTTTCGTTAAAAATTAATGCTGATGAGTTATATGCTCTTTTATTTGTGCTTTGTTTTTTTTTAATGTATGGCTACACTGTGCATTTATAGTGTTTTATAGCATTTGTTGTACATATGTGATATGTGGATCAGTTTAGTTTAGCCTATGAATTTTGCGTTGTGTAAGCCTATGATGTTTTGAGTCAATGTGTTCTCTAAAATGCTGTGCAAAAGGGTTGTCTTGCCTGTTTCGACGCCAATGTCAGAAGCGTCAATAATTAAGTCTTATTTGATTTATTTTGGTGTTCAACAGTTTTATATTTCACGTGTTTTCACTGGCGATTTCAGTGCAAGGCTATACAGCAACATTTGTTACCTTAGCAGATGGTTACTTTGTTTGCATTAGTATCAATCAGTGTGCGTTTTGCGACCCCCCACTACAGCTCCCCCAAGCAAAACTCACTTCCCATAGCCTTGGTTATATGTAATTATGAAAATTAAATTTGCACTATTTAAAGCCTACTCAGCAAATACAGATAGATATACAGCTTCATCTGGAAATATACTATATTGTATAAAGAAAAACAGCTGAGCAAATGCATTTAAATATACTCAGTGTCACATTAACGCTAGCTGAAGAGCCCAACAACAGGATGGTCATGTGCCCTCTTACCGTTGATTCGGCTGAATAAATATGATGAATATCAGTCCACCAGACACATCAAGTCAAGTTCACCAGAAACATCTCAAATTTCGGGTATTGTTTTCAGCTGACTGACATTACTTGCAAATCAACATGCAGAAGTACGGACAGCACCACTCTGTCATTGCAACCCATTTTGTGGTCGGAGGGTGTAATTTCCTTCAATTCTGTCAGCAGATTTCAAGCATACTGCTGCCCACTGGTGTCTACAGTTAACGAGAGCAGTCTCTCCCACTTACCGCTGCAATGGCCCTGTTGTGGAGTGACAGGGGGGCGGTCGGATGAAAGGAGAAATATCTATAACAGAGCCCCATCTCTAAATGAGGTGTATCCTCTCTCTTCCAGTCCTCCTGTATCCCCAACTGAAGAAACTCCTGAAGACCAGACCCCTTATCAAAAAGAATATCTTCGTCAATTGTAACATTAGGACATTCTCTTGGGAGAGTTTCTACTGCCTATTCAATTTCCAACTGCTGAGGGCTGCTTTTTCTGGAGGAGACAGCTGAGGTCTTGGAGGTCATCTGCGTGCTAACCCCTGCATATACGGCAATTCACCATGACGTCACAACAACAATATTTGTTCTTCTGGGTCGCAAAAGCTGAAGCGTTCTCCAAGCCCTACCGTGTCATTTAACCAGAGTAAATGGCAGTCTCACTGGGTGATCTGCACCGAAGTAGAAGTACAATTTATTCACACACTTCTAAGAATCTACAAGTGAAGTTTCATATTTGTACATGGGCATTTACATGTCAAATTAGTAAACTAAAGTGAGGTTGATGAGTGAAAGCTGTAAGAACATTGGTGGTGGTTTACATTAAAAATGACTTTAAGATTTTACAGTATATTTTGTAGCTGTTAAAGTCCTTTTATTGTGAAGGACTGAAGTTTGGTCCTGGATGTTTTAACAGCATTGATTTTAATGTAGACGACCAGCAGCTCCCAGTGTTTATGGCGAGGTGATCGGAGTGTCTCACTAGAGAGGAGCACATGGCTAATTCACCCCTGTTAGCGTTCTTTTGACCACTCTGGTTAACACAAAGATAAATTAGGCTGTTAACACAATATATGGTTACAAAGATAAGAAGTAAAACTTTGGTGTAGCGGCCTCTCAGATTCATTAATTAAGACACAGAGAGTTTCAAACGGTTGTCGATTTATTTCTTCAGTCTGCGTGCACCATGCACGATAAGCACCGTGAAAACTACAGAATATAAAAACAGAAAAAATACAAATCTCTGTAGTTTCACAAGTAATTCACACATCAGTCATGTTCACAAATTAGTTTTGTTTACACCCAATACAACTCATTTAACCCAACCAAGTTCAATGCATTGTCATTTTTCACAGAATATATATTGCCTTTATAACTTGTACAATAAAATGCAAACAAATAGAATAACGCCATTACTTATTATACATTAAAATAAAATCTCCTCTTATAGTAATACACCCTCCACATTTCCTTACCTCATTCTGCTCTCCAAGGGCGCTAATTACAGGATTGCAGCCGTCGGCTAGCTTGCTCCCTGGCTCGATGCACATCTCAGTTTGGAGTTCTAATAACGGGTACGAACAATAAGAATGATAAAATAAATCACAACATACCCTTTCCTTGCAGGATTTAAACAGATAAAAAATGATAAATAACTTATGTGTAAGTTTAATCGTTCCGACGATATGCGAGCACATTGTGAACAGGAAGTTTAGCGTCACAAAAAAAACATTAGAAGAAGAAAAACGCTGCTCTTCAAAATAAAAGCAGAACTGACCACAATGTGACACTGACATTTACATTTAGTTTAACTCCATTAAATTAACTCTAAACATTACACCATCATTTATATTTGTAGGTTCAACAGAAAGTTTTAGCCAGAAACTGTCTGACTGGTGACAAATATCTCTTCTCTGTGAGAAAATGTCTCCACAAACACAATGATGGAGGTTTGGTTCCCAGTCTGCCCCGTTAGAAGAGGCTCCTCCTCGACCAGGCGGTGGAGGCCTTCTCTGTAGCACCAGTACTTTTGATCACGTCCACTCGCTTTAACCACAGGTCCAGCTAGATAAATTTAGTATTTTCTGAAGGAAATCGATAGAATCCTTCACCTTTCTTCAGGTCAGGGAAGCTGCTCACGTTCTGCCACCAGGAAGTGTCATGACGCCTGCAGTTTACAAACATTCTGAAATGCCCTTTATGTATTTCACTGCAGTGTCAAATAAGCACTTTGATTTCCCCAGGAAGGTTTCTTTTGTGATTATACCATTTTTCTCTAGGTCTCTGAGAGGAACTCGGACCCTCACTGGCAGGAAGTCGTTATCACGTCTTGTACTTGTAACACGGGTAGTAAGTCCTCCAGATTATTACCTTATTATTTTTTTGGGGAAAAAGATGCATTCCATTTTTTTGTTTTGTTGAATGTTGGTTTCTTTAAAGGAAAAAAAATCAATTTCTAACTTGGTCACAAGGTGGCAGCAGAGGCGCATCAGTATGCCCTATTAAGGTGTGGAAAAAAGGTCAAGTCGCCATCTACTTGCATATATGACCTTTGCTGTTTTTTCTCCTCACTGGCTGCCCGGTCAATGTGGATGTTACCGTATAAATACCGCAGCTTTGAGCTTGATACATGGGAAGTCAGGTTTTTTTTAACAGAAACAGAAATTACACGTTGACAAAAAAGAGACGACTGAGAAGCTGTTGACTTGTAGAACTCCGTTGAACTCCTTAGACAGTTTGTCTGACATTCCGGTGAGTTACGGCTGCTACTGAACACCGACGCATTAGCATGCTAACTATTTTAGCCTTGTGTAGCACGCTGCTAAAACCACACAGATTAGCCTTGAACTCTCATTAAAACCAGTCAGGACATTGTTAAAAAGGGTAACATGAATATATGAACATGTAATAACCGTGTTTATATGCAAATTGTGCTTAGCTGTTAATTGTGAAATTTAAAACAAAGTCCTGTGTGTAGAATATTGTAGATGGTGTTATAATGGTTCAAGGTCATTAAAAGTTCAGGAGTGCTTCTATAAATGAACGGAAGAGGACTCTGGAGCGTAATACAGTGTATGTATAAATGGACATTTATCATGGACTTAATGAACAATTTTCCTGCATGTTTATATAAGCTGTTCCTTTGTGGAGCTCTTCAGTGCATCCCTCCATATCTTCATCCCGGTTGCTTTCCATCTTCTGCCAAGGGATCATCATCCACATGGCCCTTTCATCCTGCCATACTCTCCTAGGACTGCCTCATTTGACATTCATGGGGGATAAGGGTGGTAGGACTTTCTCAGTGCACTCAAATTTTGTTTTCAATTTATTATTATTTTTATTCATTTTATTTCTTACATTCAAATACATTTTTTTTAATTTATTTAGATTTCTTTCCTGAGATCTCAGAGGTTTTGGTACACTTTAATGTAGTTAAGGCAATGTAAATTTTAAAAACAACTGAATTACTGTGTTGACATACAAAATCTGTTATTACTTACCTGAATTGCATTGAATTGAATTGAATTGCCTTTATTGTCATTGTACCAGTACAACAGTACAATCCCATAAAGTGCAGGAATAATTTAACATTAAAAGCACCAAAAAGAATAGGCTAGACCTTAAAAAGACACATTTAAAACGACAAGCTTACACACCAACACGCACACACACACACACACACACACACACACACACACACACACACACACACACACACACACACACACACACACACACACACACACACACACACACACACACACACACACACACACACACACACACACACACACACACAGGCACACCGTAGCAGCTTAAGGAGACAAAACAAAAATTGCAGAGACCCTGAGCAAAGATCATCATCAGAGAGAGAAACAGTAGAGTGCACATTTGGTGATAAAAAAAAGATGGTGTTGAGTGTATGTACTTTGCATGTTGGTACTATAACACAGATGGAGATTTATTGATAAAGGTAACTGTTTAGTGGGTTAAAGAGAAGTGTGGTACTTAAAGAAATAATTTTCTTTATTCCATCACATTCCAGTGCAAACGTATCTCGATTGTGGAATACTGGCACCATTAGTTACTTTCTTGCAATATATATATATATATATATATATATATATATATATATATATATATATAGTCCAGTCATCCAAGCCTGCGTTGTGGAAAAGCCTCACAAGTCCATCTGTTTTAGACTGCGCGGTTTGGTCAGCACCCAGTTCAGTCAGTCTAAAACAGTCCGAAGTGAATACACCATTGCTGGACAGACACTATGTAAACGATTTCCTGCTCGGTTTTTGTGATGTTAACGTCAGTACGTAGAAAGGTGTTGTGCCAAAACTACGACAACTTGTAGCAGTAGAAAACTCTCTTGTGCATATACTGTGCACTAAACACACATCGGAGAACTGCACAAAATCCACTGATCGCAACATTTTTTGCTGTGAGACATTTAATCGCTCTGTGGTCAAGCTGCTGCAGTTTTATTTACAAAAAGGTGGAGCAAAACACACTGCAGCACTGAAGAAATGATGTGAAGAAAATGGCATGTCCTTTGTGAAACTGGGCAAGTTTCCTAATATCAGATGGTCTGCATGGAGACATGAAACACTGTTATAATTATCAAGACTGTTGCCAGCCATTAAAATGCAACTAGCCAGCATTTATGCACAGAGAGTTTTCAATGCTTTCTGGGCAACATTTTGAAGACCACATCCATTAGGTTTCAGAAGGAAAAGCTGACCATTGGAGAACGTAAGGATGAACTCATGGTGGCTATTGGACAGTTCAAACTTCTGCTTGATAGTCAAGGCCACCACAGCAGCACTCAATCTGTTTCTAATGCTGATGCTGACATAGACAAGTCAAACTTACTCAGGGGATTAATTGAACAGTTTGAAATCAGATTTTACTCTCTCAAGTCATGTGATCATTTCTTAGTATTTGATCCTTCAACATGGCCTCAAGAAATGCAAGAACTCCACCGGCAACACAACAGTTTGCAGCATTCTTCAGAAATATGAGGCCACCTTGAAACTTGAAACAGACGTCACTGTGAGCGAATGGATGAGCTTAAAGCAGGCATAAAACGCTTAGAAGCTTCCTCTGCGTATGATTTGGTTCAAATAGTGAATACAAGTTGCCCAGATGATTACTCCAACATCAGCAAGTTGGTTAAACTGTCGCTGCTGTCTCTCTTTTAAGCAGTGCAGCTTGCGAGAGGGGATTCTCACATCTCAACATCATAAAAACCCAATTACAAATCTCATCTGTCACCTGCGTGTCTCTCAGCCTTGATGCACATTCACCTGTCAAAAAAGGCCACAGAGACATTTGACCCAAATCCAGCTGTTGACCTCTGGATGGAGACAGCTGCTCGGAGGCTCCATCAGAGACAGGAAGGCGAATCTTCATCATCGACCATGCAGGAAGCTGAGACTGAGGACGATAGTGAGGAAGATTGCACTTATTAGGACCGCCCACCGCGGGGGTGAGTACCAAACGCTATCCCCTGGTACTCATCTGAGTAGCTCACAAAAAAAGTTATGTGCAGCCCTGAAGATAATATTCCCCTACAGATCCACGGAGCACATTTGGTCAGACATTTTTTTTTAAATAAATCTTTACTTAATCTTAACGATACAAGAACTGCAAAAAAAAAAATGAATACGCATCAAAACATAAAAGCAGAGCCGGGGGAGTATCAAATATATATACATAAATCAATAGAATCAACAGAGTTTTATTTTTATTTATGTCAGTAGTTGGAAACAGTGGAGTAGGAACAAGTTTAATTAGCGAACGGGTGAATTTGACTCAAGTGACTCGCACAACCCAGATCATATTAGTGAGTGACTCAGACTGACCATCACTAGGAGCCAGGCCAACTTTACTGTCATGTTTTTTATCTTCTGCTTTTGCCTGTTTATCCAACAGTGCTGTGGCCCATGAGGTTATGTAATGTTCTACTTCTGTGACAACAAACAAGTGGGCATCACGTTGCTCCAAAGTTTCAGACCTCCAACGGGAAAAAGTGTGCTGCAATGCATGTCGAAGTGGAACCTCCTACTAGCGAATTCAGAGAAGTTCGACCCACCAAGATTTAGTCAGAGAACAATGGTGGCGCCCATGGAGACACACGTCGTGAGAGGTAAAATTTCAGCAAATAGGCTATAAACTTCTCTGTGTGTAATGTTGTATTAGACACTGCAATTTTAACACAAATTGTTAAGCATATTCTGCCTTGAAATCATGTTGTTATAATATCTTAGTGTGAATATGTATGTATATATGGTAAAATTGTAAATGCCTATTCAAAAATAAAGCAAATATTAGCTTAGCAGGGCAGTCGTCCATGTTTTCTATTTACATTCGACTTCAATTGTCTGAATTGCTTTGAAGTATGAGCTAGGAAACTCCAGGTAGGACAAGTCCCAAGTCTCAATGCTCAGGAATGCAGCATTAGTCTACTGGCAAGCAGAGAGGCCAAGCGTCACATAGTACGCCCTTGGGTCATTTTTAACTGCCAATAACCACTGAGACAGATTTGGAGAGGAAAGAAAAAGCTTCTGGGAGCTTGTGAGAAGTCCCGGTTTACTGGCCCACTTAATTGCTTACAGGGGTATATTTTGGGGGGCTCTGTAGAGCTGAATATTGTTACATGCTTGTGTGTGTGTGTATGTGTCTGTGTGTGGGTCTGAAAAAGGAAACCAACGCCTTAAGTGCCTAAAGCCAGTGGCCGGCAGGGGGCGATACGTGGGTTGCAGCAGACATCTGGTTGCATTCAAGTCACAGTGAAAATGATCAACTTCTAACTTGCTCCGTGGCGACAATAGGCCAGTTACAGAGGTTTTCATCGTCTCTATCCTTAGTTTGATGCCTTTTACAGTACTCACTGGTGTTAATTTTTTTCAAATTCTGTTCCACTTTGGGTCAAATAGACAATAAAGCAGAGGATATATTGTGGGCAGAGATCGTGACTCTCAAACCCAATGTTCCAACAGCTGTGGAAACCTACAGCCCCGTTGTTGTTCGGTGTTTTCAGTTTAACCAGTTAAACTAAAGACACTCCAAGCAGTCTGCTGTTCAGTTTATCCGGTGAGTAACGTTACATATTATTTTAAGCCTTAACTCTCGCTAACCAAACTTAGCATGTCAGCTAATATCACAGTTAACACAGATGCACGTTCTTCACCAAGCTAGTTGTTGTCAGTAATTCTTGCACAGTTTTGCTATTTCTCTGTGAGTATGTGCTGTTGTAAGTTTAATTTTAATATTTTGCACATTAACATGAGTATATAGCTGAATCTGTCGCATCTATATGATGTATTCAAGTGCTTAAATAAATGTATGTGAATTTACGTCTTAAATAAACATAAACAAGTTCAGTTTAATAGCAGATGCATATTGCAGATGTAGTAGTTGTTAGTTTATACAGTTTATTCGCACATCATTTTGTGCTATGCAACTGTCAAACACTCCTCAAATTCATTGCAGATGCATATTGCAGATGTAGTCACATGTAAGTGGGAAAAACCTAATGAGAATATACACGTTATACTATAATGAAGAGTCTGAATGCAAAACAGTAAACATGTTTTTTCAAACAGATTTCCTTCAGGTGATGAGTGCAGCCTGAGACAACTGGACCCATCAGACACGTCAGGTCTGTGCAGTACACACTCTGAGCAGGATCAGTTCTTCTTAGACAAGAAGGTAGACAGATGCTTTATGATGCACTCATCACACAGTAAATGGATCAATACTTAGTGGTGAATGTAAAAACTAACATCCGGTAACATTTGAGGTTTTCTCTTTATTTTATATGGTATAATTTATTGATTTGATGTTGTTTGTCTTTTTGCTTCGTCTTTAAAGGGTCTCCACACAGAGAAAAGTGAGTGACCGGTGCCAACAGAAGGAAGAGCCCATCTGTGGAGGGGCAGATTTGGTGTCAGTCATCTAGTTGTAGAGAAGGGCGACTGCATGTACAACATTCTTAGTTCTCAAATGTGTGTTGATGTTGAATGGATGGTCATTTATACGTGATACTACGACACAGGGTTGCACAATGAAATGTAAGTTGCATTCACTTTATGCTACACAAGAGAAGAGATTTTTATTGTAAGGGAGGATCATCACCAAATCACTGATGCTCACCAGGCTCTGTTAATGTTGTGAAGTCTTTAAATCACCCACTGCAGTTTTTGCAATGTATTTATTATTCTCTGTCCTTCATGTGAACAATACTTATTCATATCCACAGTTATTGTAATTGAAAAATGTAATAAATGATGATTGTAGTTTTCTGTTTTCTTTCTGTGATTTTACAGTACTGAGTGTATTAGCATGAACTACAGAATACTCTTGCTTGGTTAATCACAAGACACATTGTTGATAACGGCTAACATACTGTATAAAGAGCATTGTACCGGATTACAAGTTGTGGCAAAAACTTTTATCAATGTGTTCTTGTCTGATTATTGTCTATTGTCTATTATCCATGTAAACCCTGTAAAATAATATGTAAATGTGAACAGAAGAATGTAATAAATAATAATTAATTCAGTGCAAAATTTACATTCAAGTCTATCCATGTAAAAATACATACAGTAAATACAAAATGCAGTATGTAAGCTCCCTCAATGCCAATGCTGTTCCCCTGTTCTCTCTAGCTCTGTCAGCCCATCACCAGACATAATCTCCTATGATCCACACACTGGCTGGATGGACAGAAAAAACTGTAATGGTGAGGAATTGATCATAATGTAGGCTGTAGAGGAAAAGCCTTAGTTATAAGAAATAAAATAAAACGTCTGCTGTACTGTTTTAAATTAAATAGCAACAGAAAAGTAACTTATTACTCACATATGTCACACCACGGTGAGGACTGTCTCTGTCGTCTGTCTTGTGAATTTCATGTTTTAATTTGAAAAGTAACTCTCCTCTCATTTCAGGTCACTTGCCCTTCCTCTTGTGTCACCGGTCTGACGTCCTCCCCTGATCCATGATTGTTTCCACCTGTGCCCCCCCCCATGTGTATACAGTCTGTGTCTTCCCCTGTCTTGTTGCCAGAGTATTTCGTCCGTCATGTTGAAAACGTCCAGCCCGTTCCAGTCTTTAAGTCTGAGTATTGTCACGCTCTTGTTTTTTGTGTTTACGTTTTTTTCTCTGAAGACTTCTTTTCACTTTTTTGTCAGCCTTGTTTTCCTCCTGCTCGGAGTGACTTTGTTTAATGTTTTACTAGCTCAGTGCAGCTCTTTTTGGTTTAAGAATAAATGCCAGCTTAACCTATGTACCTCCGCATCTGAGTCTTCATTCCTGCCCAGGCCTGACAACATAGAGCGGGTTTAAATGCCATGAGGACTGTCACACTGTTCTTATTCCTGAAATAAAAGATTATTATGAAAGGCTTATTAGTTCAATATTTTTAATGTCATTAACAATGTTTATAATGAAGTTGAAAGGACTAGTTAAAAAAGTGTTCAAACGTTAATAACACACTGACATAATTATTCTGTGGTGTAAACTAGTTAAATTAGCTCATTTCATCTGCTGATATCCTGATTCTTGAACAAACAGCACGTCATTATCAAACCGTAGGTAATATTTTAATAATGTATTATAATGTTATCGTTCCATTATTCACGTTATCTACCGTCAAGTAACGACAGTTACAGCTTACACAGCTTCAGCTACAATAACAATACAAGGTTAACGGTTATTTTTCGTGATAACCAAACGTAGTTCTACTACAGTAATGAAGGTTGAGTTAGCTGTACATCTTACCTCCAATTATCCGAGCTAATGTTGTTAGCTCAGACACGTCAGGTTGCTGATAGAAGTGGGCGGGCACATGGACCCCTCGTGAGGTCCAACCCAGGATCCAATCGATGCACCCTCGTTTATTTTCGGAGGTTCGCAAGTCTATGAGTGACGTCACCATAGCTCATTTCATTCATTTATGCAGTCTATGGTGTGTACACAGTTAGTGGATGGATATTGTTAATATCTATAGTGTCTCAGTATGTAGTTGTAATCCCTTATGATCAGGGAGACAAGGGCTAACACTAATTGACTAAAAGGCTTCTACAGGGGAGAGCTAACTATCCAATAAACCAATAACCATAACGATGACTGAACACAGTTACTTCCTGTCTGGCTGCCTCTGCCTTCTCTCTCTCTGTATATATTCAATTTGTTGACAGTGCCATTGACAGTCTCCCTCTCTCTCTCTCTCTCTCTCTCTCTCTCTCTCTCTCTCTCTCTCTCTCTCTCTCTCTCTCTCTCTCTCTCTCTCTCTCTTCTCTCACTCCCCTTCCTTCTTCCCCTCCCGCCCTTCACCCCTGCCTGACTCGTTCTCTCGCTGTCTAAACTATGGTGACATTACCATTGTTCTTGATCGCAGATGGTCTATTGTTCTCTGCCAGTGTGGTCTGAACGTATCTCTACCCTGACAACTAACAATAAAAACAACAACACACAGCCATGCACAAAAACACAACACAGACACACGCACAGACAGACATTAAACTACACTTTTCAGCATTTTATCTTAGTGCTCTTGCGTTCAATCCTGATATTTTTCTGTTCATGACTTTTCATTATGTTTGGCTGTAGTGCTTCCACAATAACTAATGGAACTGCATTTCTTCTGCACTCTATTTCTAATCATGATTAACCTGCTCTTAATTCAGTCTCCTCCTAACCTTAAATTCTCCAATTAAGCAATACCTATCAATGCACGTAAATGACCCACCTAAACTCCTAATGTAATCTATCATATTGTCGAATAAATAATATATTGTAAGTTATGTGTCTCAAACCAAAATTACCTGTGGGCGGCCATTCACCAGCTGTTCTCTTAAGGGGGCACTGGAACTAACTAACTTTTTTTTATCAATTTCAGTTTAAGTGATTTCAAATAAGTGAACTCAACAGCTGAACAATCCCCTCTTCCCCCTCGCCAGGATTATAACTAGGACCAAAAAGGGTCAGCATAAAACTACAGTTCCAAGAAACTTATCAGATCTCTTGACCATTTACAAAACTGGCAGAATTCTTAGGACGGATGGTTCTGGATTACTGGTTGTTCATAGAGTCAAAACTAAATATGTCAAAGCTGCCTTTAGATACTATACTGCTCAAATGTCGAACACATTACCAGAAGAGCTTAGATAACTTTCAAACCCACCCTAAAGAACTTTTTATCATTGCTTTTAATTGTTTATCTGTGTTGTATTATGTGTGCATTTAAGTGTTTATTTTGTTTTATTGACTTATTCTGCTTTAAATATTCTTAATTTGTATGTTGTGATTTTACCTCTTTAATCTGTAAAGCATATTCAGTGTTTCCCATACATAGACAACAATCAACACCAAGCGCCAAGAATTGATTCTAGGTTTGTTGTTTTTTAACGCGATCTTTAAATATATAAATATAGTTCCGTTTATTCATCTCCGCATAGCACTCTTTCTCTCTTTCATTATTGCACACACACACACACACACACACACGCACACACACACACACGCGCACACACACAGACAGTGGGGGGTACGCTAATCAAGAAGACCTGCACTCGTCCGACGTTTTCAACCAACGTTGAAACAATATTAATAATGCAGTTGAAAGGACTTGTTGAAAAAAGTGTACAAACATTAATAACAAACTGACACGTTTCTATTGGAGGTTCTAACTCAGTTTTGTCTTTTGGAAACTAAAGAAGTTGTGTATCTTCTTATCTACTGATTTCCTGTCCTACACGCTGTCAGTGACACAGGCTGTCAGTGACACAGGCTGGCGGTGGTGCAGAGGAAGTTATTACGTAGCTCATTTTAGGAATGCCTCAGTATTCTACAGAGGCTAGTCTGTGTGTGTGTTCAGGAGAAGAGTAGTTTTAGTAAATGTTTCAAATTTCCTGACGCTGGTTTGTTTCTGTAAACAGTGCCTCTGCAAACAGAATGGTATTCATCATGTGTACGAGAAATATGAATAACCTGAGTTCTCTGTGCTCCTGTAATCACCATATCCTGAATATGATCATAAGCCTCATACACTGGATATTTATGTCCATGTAAAAGCACTCATTTGTGAATGTGCAGAGATCTCACCTTCTGAAAATATGCTGATATTCCTTTAAAAACATGTCAATTCCAAACTATGAACACAGGCGAAGCTAACTTAACTTTAACTTTTACAGAGAAAAGGAATTGTGCAGTGTTTTGCAGTTTATACCTCAGAAATAATCATTCTTTCATTTGAAAAAGAAAAGAGAAGAGAATAGCCCATATATGTTGTAGATTTGATCACTTTTGTTAAAAACATTGTATTGTGAACTCAGTATTGTGAATGGAATCCAATGGTGGGTTGAGTCAGTCTATCCTTCCATCCCTATTGATCAGTCTCCTTAAACTGTGTTTAATAACAGGCTTCTGGTATTAAACACAGATAAAAGCACTTCATACATATCTGTTGTCAGAGTCTGTACAGGGGAGAGGTCAAAGCCCCTGCCCCTCAAAAGGTCTCCGTACGGCCCTGCACCACACATTGATACCTGTGCTGTGGGAAACACTGTTGCATGTTTAAGTGCAATTTGCTAAATGTTCAAAGTGAAATAAAGAGGTTGTTTTTGTCTTCTTATTTTGCAACCAAAGACAGGGGTAATTTAAACAATGCATTTTTAACGTGATATTTTTAAATGGCCCTTACTGATTTCTGGACAGGTAATATGAGACCCCCTGAGACAGTATAAGGAGACTCTATAAGAGGAATGATGCTCAACTCTAATATTGCCAGCAGAGGGTGCTCTAAGTGCAGGGAATGCTTACCATCAACAGGAGACGCATATATAGTATAATCCCCATGTATGATCCCAAGTCATTGTTGGAATAGTTTTTCTGCAGATTAAGCAGAACAAGTGCAGTCCATACTCAGTGGAGGGAGAGTTGTGGAAGTAAAGCTCGAATATAAAAGTCTTGCGTTGTTTAAAGGAACAATTCATGATTTAAATGTAAAAAAAAAAAAAGAAAAGCTAAGCCCCACTGGCAGAACTGAAAACACAGGACCAGAACCTGCCATCAGCCTCACATTGAATGACAAGTTGACTGAAAAAAAATTTGCAATCATTTTTCATAATCAATTCAACTTTCACCTACCAAGCAAATGTGGCAAACAGTTGCTGATTCCTACTTCCAACTGGTACGACTCTAATATGAGCAGCTGTTTTGAACCATTGCCATTTGATTCAAACAACACCTTTACACCTTGGTGTAAAGGTGTTGGAGCAAACAAGTAACGTAAAGATGCCCTGTAAGGATCTGACAACTTGTAATGGATATGTTTATTTTATTTTATCTTACAGTCTATTAAAAAAACGACAGATAAATGTATTAATATATAAATCAACAATGAATTGATAATGAAGAAAATCCTTATTGCAGCCCTAAAGGCAACACTTAAATCTTTGTCGATAATATGCAAAGGATAAAAGTCCTTGCTGCCGGGTACGACTCCGACCTGCGGCCCTTTGCTGCGTGTCGACCACCCCACCACCCCCAATTCCTGTCAATCTTCAGCTGTTCTACAAATAAAGGTTTAAAAGAGCCAAGACAATTAAATAATAACACTTGATGATTTCTGATAAATGATTTCTGATGCAGCAGTAAATCATGTCTTCATATGAAATTAATACAAACATATACAATGGAAATGTTCCATTATATTAACTCCTCTCTCTTTCTCTCTCTCTCTCTCTCTCTCTCTCTCTCTCTCACACACACACACACACACACACACACACACACACACACACACACACACACACACACACACACACACACACACACACACACACACACACACACAGACAGCTTAGAGTTGTCTGTTGATATGTGTCATTGATCCTCCATTCATTCCTCGACCGGCCCAGCTGTCAGTCACTTCCACGTCACTGCATCTCCAACGGCTGCAGAGTGTCACAGTGAAGCTCCAGATGCCTCTCTGGTCTCAGTTATGCAATTTGCCTGCTCACTGTTACAAGAGACTACGGACACAAAACACTGAGCCTGAATCAGTTCCTGACAGGAACACGCTTCAGAGGAGGCAAGAAAGGACAGCGAGAGGAAAATATAGGGGTGGGGGTTAGGAACGAAGAGGAAAAAGGTGGAGGGGAAGGGAGAGGGAAATGATCTTTGGTAGGATGGACATGAAGGAGGAATGGAAGGACAAAGGGAAGCCAATCAACAGGGGAAAGCCTTCAGCATCTCAGATCAACACCATCAGTCACACAGTGCAGATCTGCTCTCAGAGACACAGAATTAGGTTTTGATTAATTCAAAAAAAAAAATAGGAGCATATTGTTTAGCCCCCAGGGCAGACTCATACTGTAGAGAAGCTACGCCAGAAGAGACGGGGGTGGGGTCACCTCTCCAGTCAGCAACAGAAATATCCAATAGAGGCTGGAGGGGCTGGGGGGCCGTACACTTCCTCATTCAGGGATTATGCAGCTCAATCAGACTCGGGCAGATTATGTCTGACCAAAACAGACTCCACCAGGGAGGGAGATTAACAACTATTTCCAAATAGTTTTGTTGGGTGAAAACAATCAGCTTTGTGATTAAGGGGAGAGCTACTGGCATCAAATGGCCCACAGATGTAAAAGCGATGGTTTTGGAAGATAAATCTGCTCTGCAAATCCTCTCGGATCCATTGGTTTCAATATGTTTGGGATGTTAGATTGTAATTGGCTTGATTTTACTAATCCAAAGAAAATTACCAGACAGCTTCCAAAACCCAATTAGTAGCACCAAAAATGTGTCTCTCTGGGGTGTAATTAGAAATCCTCATAATATCATGGATACTAATCCAAGTTAAATGTATGAAATGCATAGATTAATACACAGATAAAATATTACATGGAGTTAATGATAAATCGGCTAGATTTCTAATTTAGCTGGATTACTCAGATTATTCTGATACATTGTTCTTTATGTACCAGGCATATATTTCCCAGGACATTTAAGACAGAATAAGCAAAGTGCATAGCCCACCATTAAATAGCAGTTATATTTATATTAAAATTGTGATTTATAACAACTTGGGTCTCATTTTAGTAGTTGAGGTGTGTTATGATAATATTGCAGTCACAAGCTGAGATTTAAGATACAGTCACTTGAGCAGTCAGATGACCAGACTGGTTGTAAACAATCCATCCCATCCACCCACCCAGTCACCCACCCATCCATCCATCCATCCATCCATTCCATCCCTCTCCCCAGCAACATTTTCTAGCTCTTCCTCAGAAACTCTGGCATTTCTAGGCCGGATGGGATATACAGTATAATTTCTCCAGCATGTTCTGGGTCTACCCCAGGGCCTCTTGAACCAATTGGAGGCGTCCAGGAGGCATCTTGATTCAATGTCAGTCCAATTCAACTTATTTATAGTGCCAAATCATAACAAAAGTTTTCTCAGGACACTTTACAGAGTAGGTAAAGACCACACTCTAGGACTTATTTATGATTTACATAGATCCAACAGATCGGATGCCCGTACCACCTCAATTGACCCTTTTAAATCACATCTCCTAGCAGCCACCTCCACAAGGTTTTGAACATGGCCCACTCAGATTCCATGTTCCCATAATGCACCTCACCGACAGGGAAGTTCCAAGTTCACCCACGCTGCCCTTTTAGGTTTACCAGGTTTGTCCAGCAGCCTCTCCATCATCTGATCCAACTCATCACCAGGTGGTGATCAGCTGACAGCTCTGCTACTCTCTTCAACTGAGTGTCCAAAATATACAACTGACAATACGACCATAAAGTCAATCATCGATATTTGGCCTTGTGCTGTTCTGCTACCAAGTACACATACAAACCACCCTCTGCTCAAACATGGCGTTTATTATGGTCATTCCATGGCTAGCACAGAAGTCTAATAAAAAAAACAACACTCAGGTTCAGATCAGGCACTCTTCCTCCCAATCAGCCCCGTCCAGGTTTCTCGTATCGTTGCCCACATAAGCATTACAGTCCCCCAGCAGAACTATACCCTTCAGGACACCACGAGAGACTCCCAAGAAGGCCGGGTATTCCGAGCTGCTGTTCAGTGCATACATAAAAAAGTACTGTCTCTAAGTGATTTACATTTGCTTAGAGGTGACCTTCTTATATCTTGTAAGTGGACTTGTAATGGTAAATGGACTAGTACTTCTATAGCGCCTTTCTAGTCTTCTGACTACTCGAGGCACTTTCACACTACTTGTCACATTCACCCATTCACACAGACATTCCCACTGATGGCAGTGGACATACATACCATCTAATCTCATACCATCTAATCTCATGCGCAGCACGGGGAGCAATTTGGGGTTCAGTGTCTTGCCCAAGGACACTTTGACATGTGGACCGGGGGAGCTGGGGATCGAACTGCCGATCTCTCGAATGGCAGATGACCCACTCTAACACTGAGCCACCCGCCTCTTGTGTGCCTCTCACCCTTGACTGCTTGGAAAAAAGGACAGTCCAGCCCCTCTCCAGGAGTTTGGGTTTAGAACCTCCACCTCCATGACAGCTCAGTTCCAAATGCCTAGAGCCGAACTGCGATGCCAGGGGCCACACCAAGGTACCCACCTTTGCCTGCTACCCAGCTCAGTGATATCCCTGTGTACCAACTACGTTCACAATTCAACTATTTACCTTCAAGTTAATTAAAAATAAGATTGGCTCTGAGCCTTTGTTTACTGTCTGTTGTCCCGTTCTTTGAAGTGATTGTCGCTGCGTTCATAGATCTCAACAATTAATTTAATTAGCACAACTCCAAAAATAAGACCCAAGTTCTTATTAATCAGAATTATACTTTAAATGAATGCATTATTTTTCCCACAAAAACACGTTTTCTTGGATGTGTTTTACTTCCTTTTCTTATCATTTTGATTGATTTTGAAATAACAAAAATATAATATTGGTCTTTAAAATCAACCCTGTCTCCCAAAAATAGTATTACAAATTTCCACTACCAAATAAGTTTTGAAGGGAACATGTACACGCACGTAGATGAGGTTTTCTATTGACATAATGGGTGAATGTTGTTAATTAATCTGGTAAGTACAAACATGCTAATATTGATCAGTAAAATATTCACTCTCAATGTAGGTTTATGTTTAGACACTGACAGCACTGGCAGGTTTAGGCCAGTGAAAGATTATGGTCTGACTTGAGACACAACATGAATTGTGAATAATAACATTTAACCAAAACCACAATCTTTCTATAACATTAACCAACATGTCACTTTGTCACCTAATCCTAACCACACACAGCAGCCTGGAAGTAAACCTTGGTCTCTGTTGTGACAGTTCTGACCCTGTGACTCCAGTGTGGTACACAAATGCAGCTCTTCATTCAGTCAAACAATGTTGCCTCTGAACATAATCCTGCCATCCATCCATCCATCCATCCATCCATCCATCCATCCACCCACCCACCCATCTATCTATCTATCTATCTATCTATCTATCTATCTATCTATCTATCTATCTATCTATCTATCTATCTATCTATCTATCTATCTATCTATCTATCTATCTATCTATCTATCTATCTATTCAATTCAATTCAATTTTATTTATAATGTCGAATCATAACAAAAGTTATCTCAGGACACTTTACAGAGTAGGTAAAGACCACACTCTATGACTTATTTATGATTTACATAGACCCAAAAAATTCCTCTGTAGAGTACGGTGGCAACGAAAACCTTCCCTTTAACAGGCAGGAACGTCAGACAGACCCAGCTCTGTGGAGGACGGACATCTGTCTGCACCGGTTGAGGAGGAAGAAAAGGAGAAAGAAAGAGAGAAAAGACACACAGATGGACAGAGAGAGACAGACAGACACACTTCCAGAGATGCAAGCAAAGCCTAACAGTAACTATAATAATATTTATAGTAATGTGAATATAACGTATGTGTTAAGACAGTTAATATAACAGAATAGTAGAAACAAGCACAGCTAAGGTGACAGAATATGAAAATGATAATAATTATGGTGGCAAACATGATCAATGATGAGCAGTGGCAATAGCAGCTATGATACAGCTACAAATTTTATAGTTTATTAAACTAGTGATAGTATATATGAGTAACAGTGATAATACCAGCAGGAAGCGTCATGTTGGACCACAGCAGCAAGCACCACCACGGTCAGCAGAGACCTGCGAGACGACAAAGCACAAACAGCTCCGGGGAAGAAGCTGAATTAGTGACATGCATTGACGAGACATGAATGGTACAGACAGAGAGGAGAGAAGCTCAGAGTATCAGGAAAAGTATTATCCGCCGGCAGACTAGGCCTATAGCAGCATAATTAAGCAGAATAAAGTGTTATCGTAAGCCCTAGCTGTAAGCTTTATCAAAAAGGAAAGTTTTAAGTTTACTCTTAAATGAGGGGACAGTGTCTGCCTCCCGAATAACATTTGGGAGTTGGTTCCACAGGAGAGGAGCTTGGTAGCTGAAGGCTCTGCCTCCCATTCTACTTTTGGAGACTCTAGGAACGACGAGTAGCCCTGCATTCTCTGAGCGCAGAGATCTAGTTGGGTGACGCAGTACTATGAGCTCTTTAAGATATGACGGAGCCAGACCAATGTGCTTTGTACGTAAGGAGAAGGATTTTAAATTCTATTCTAGATTTTACAGGTAGCCAGTGCAGAGAAGCTAATACAGGAGAAATATGTTCTCTTCTATTTGTTTTAGATAGTACACGAGCTGCAGCATTTTGGACCAACTGGAGACTCTTAACACACTTATTGCAGCAGCCTGATAATAAGTAATTGCAATAGTCCAGCCTAGAAGTAACAAATGCATGGACAAGTTTCTCTGCACCTTTCTGAGACACAATGTTCCTAATTTTTGCAATATTACGCAGTTGAAAATATGCAGTCCTTGTTGTTAATTTTATGTGAGAATCGAAGGACATATCCTGATCAAAAATAACACCCAGATTCCTTACTGTGGTGCTGGAGGACAACACAACATCATCCAGAGTAACAATGTCTCTAGCTATTGAGTTTCGTAGGCCTTTGGGGCCAAGTACAATAACTTCAGTTTTGTCTGAGTTTAACATCAGAAAATTGCAGGTCATCCAGCTTTTTATTTTCTTAATGCACATTTGAAGTTTATCTAACTAATGGGTTTTCTTCTGGTTTGATCGACAAATATAATTGTGTATCATCAGCATAACAATGAAAATTTATGGAGTGCTTCCTTGTAATATTTCCTAAGGGAAGCATATATAAGGTGAAAAGAATCGGTCCAAGGACAGAACCCTGTGGGACTCCGTGACTAACTTTAGTGTGCATCGAGGATTTGTCATTAACATGTACAAACTGAGATCTATCTGATAAATATGACTTAAACCAGCTTTAGATTTAGAATTAGATGTTCCAGTCTCTGTAGCAGGATGCAATGGTCAATAGTGTCGAAGGCCGCACTAAGATCTAGTAAAACAAGCACAGAGACAAGTCCTTTGTCTGAAGCTATTAGAAGGTCATTAGTAATTTTCAACAGTGCTGTCTCAGTGCTATGATTTGCTCTAAATCCTGACTGGAAATCCTCAAATATCTCATTATTATGTAAAAAGTCACACAGCTGATTGGCGACTAATTTCTCGAGGATCTTAGAGAGAAAAGGAAGGTTAGATATAGGTCTATAGTTGGCTAGTACCTCAGGGTCAAGACTGGGCTTTTTAAGAAGCGGTTTAATTAAAGCTACTTTAAGAGACTGTAGTACATAACCTGCTGATAAAGACATGTTAATCTTATTTAATACAGGAGTGCTAATTAAAGGTAACACTTTTTTAAGTAACCTAGTTAGAATAGAGTCTAGGAGACAAGTAGAAGGTTTTGATGCTGAAATAGTAGAGGTTAATTTGTTAAGGTCGACTGAAGAAAAGCAGTCCAAGAATATATCAGGTCGTACAGTTTCTAAGGTTCCTGGGTTTGATGAAAAATTGGTGCCAAGCGAGTTGATTTTGTCTCTAATAGTTATAATTTTGTCATTAAAGAAGGTCATGAAGTCGTTACTACTGAGGGTTATAGGAATACATGGCTTAATAGAGCTGTGGCTCTCTGTCAGCCTGGCTACAGTGCTGAAAAGAAATCTAGGATTGTTCTTATTCTCCTCTATTAAAGATTAGTAATAGGCTGCTCTGGCATTACGGAGGGCCTTCCTATAGGTTTTAAGACTTTCTTGCCAAACTAAGTGAGATTCCTCCAGTTCAGTGGAGCGCCATTTACTTTCCAACTTTCGCGATATTTGTTTTAATACACGGGTTTGTGAGTTATACCATGGAGCTAACCTCCTCTTTTTTATTATCTTCTTTTTTAAAGGAGCAACAGAGTCGAGTGTTGTTCTTAGAGAGCCTGCAACACTGTCAACAAGGTGATCAATTTCAGAGAAACTAACATTAGTGCAGGAGTCTTGAATATTAGGATAAGGCATTCAAGTAAATGCAGATGGAATCGCTTCCTTAAATTTAGTTACAGCACTATCAGATAAACATCTAGTGTAGACACTTTTGCCCAGAGGTGAGTAGTCCTGTAATATGAATTCAAAAGTTATTAAATAATGGTCTGATAAAATAGGATTCTGTGGAAAGACTATTAAGTCATTGATTTCCACACCATAAGCCAAAACAAGGTCGAGGGTGTGATTAAAACAGTGAGTAGGTTTATGTACACTCTGACTAAAACCAATCGAATCTAATAGAGAGATAAACGCGATACTTAGACTATTATTATCGCTGTCCACATGAATATTAAAATCACCTACAATGATTACTTTGTCAGATTTAAGGACTAAATTTGACAGAAACTATTTATCTATCTATCTATCTAACTATCTATCTATCTATCTATCTATCTATCTATCTATCTATCTATCTATCTATCTATCTGTCTATCTGTCTGTCTGTCTGTCTGTCTGTCTGTCTGTCTGTCTGTCTATCTATCTGTCTGTCTGTCTGTCTGTCTGTCTGTCTGTCTATCTATCTATCTATCTATCTATCTATCCATCTATAATACATCTGAGTTCCGTCTCTCCTGATGTCTTCAGGCACTCTCATGGTCCTTTACTGCCACAACTTAAAAATTACTAGTTCCCACCACCAAAGTGTTTTTTTTTTTTTTTTTTTTCTTTTGCGTACATGCAGCAATCCTGGCAAAACATTACAACATATTTGTGATCGAACACAAGCCATCACAAACCCGTCAGCCATTTGGCATTACATTTTCTTTTTTACGTTTCCCTGTCGATGTCCTCGTCCCCAGCCTCTTTCCTCTTCTCGCCCCCAGAAGTCTGTCCAACCACCGCCGCATTTAGTTAATCTGCACTTTTGACTATACTTTACTAATGTTAGCTAACTCCCTCCTCTTTAGTCATTTAGTTTAATCTGAACTTTGTACTTTACTAACGTTAGCTAACTCCCTCCTCTTTAGTCATTTAGTTTAATTTGAACTTTTGACTTTACTTTACGAACATTAGCTAACTCCCTCCTCTTTAGTCATTTAGTTGATCTGCACTTTTGACTTTACTTTACTAACGTTAGCTAACTCCCTCCTCTTTAGTCATTTAGTTTAATCTGAACTTTGTACTTTACTGACGTTAGCTAACTCCCTCCTCTTTAGTCATTTAGTTTAATTTGAACTTTTGACTTTACTTTCCGAACATTAGCTAACTCCCTCTTCTTTAGTCATTTAGTTTAATCTGAACTTTTGACTTTGCTAACATTAGCTAACTCCCTCCTCTTTAGTCATTTAGTTTAATTTGAACTTTTGACTTTGCTTTACGAACATTAGCTAACTCCCTCCTCTTTCAGTCTATTTTCCTGCTTCGGCTCCGTTCGTTCTTCTTCTTCCTTGTGTTTTCTGTTGGACACTCCGTTCGTTTCCGTGGTTTCTCACGCTGGTTTCACTGCAAACTGCACACAGCCAATGGGCGTATGAAACGTCATCACGTAGCATTACGGCGCAGCGTTCATGGAAAATGTAGGAAGTACTGCAACAGGGATAAATGACCGAGAACAGAGCCTTGTATCATGCATGTAATGTCTCATATTCTACATCACCGGCCAAACTGGCTAGTGAGTTATTATTTACACCTGCCAAAACAAATCTTGTGTAAATTTAGAACCCTGCTAGTGACACTAACCCATTGACAGACATTCATACACTGATGGCAGAGACTACCTTCCTAATTTAATAATTAGTTTAGTTAGATGTAGTTTGTGGTTTGCATGCAGTACATCATTCTTCTATATAATGTTCCATGAAAGTATCTATAATATAGTATTTCTGTAAAAAATAATGAACAGAATCTCCAATTTTACCTTACTTAAATTAATCTGTATAGCTGTGTGAATGTAAATGTGAAAAGAAAAAAAGATTTGATTACTTTTACTTTACTTTTAAATGCTTGAAAAATCTAATGTGGTAAGCCATGCATACCTCACTAACAAAACTGGTTTGACCAACAAACAACATGATCTTCTCATTAGATGTGTTTAATTCAAGTTAGTATGCTACTGAAAGTGTTCCTGTCAGTGGTGCAGTGTGGAATGGAGGTACAGGCTGGATAATGAGTGACACCCTGAATGTGCATTCCACTTGATTTGCTCTGTGCTTCAATTCACTGATGGTAGTCCTTTCATCCTATTAGCTCCAAATTCCTATAACTGGGTCTCTAAATGCATGGGCCCCCATATCAGGGCCAGCCCCTGCTGGGAGGGCATATGGGCTGCTTTGTTGGCAGGAAGGGAGTGTGTGTGCAGGGTCCACCAATCACTGCCCTCGCCTGGGGAGTTAAACAAATTGATTGGCAGGCTAGTGGTGGCCAGTTCCAGACACTGTGGTCCCTATTCATCACAACACACAGCACAGAAAGCTCTGCAGTGAACTAGCTGAAAGGCCGGGCCTGAAATGGACTTAGAGGAGTCGTAAAAGGGGATTAGCTTATTCTTTAAACATACACTTCCACATTTTTTAACACCACACAACAGGTCATCACAACCTTTAATGTACTCCCAGTTCAAAGTGGATTTTTGGTATGTGAACATCAGCAATGAGCTAAGAGGAGATATGCGAATGTAGGGGCATTGTTGGGTGCTACAGCTCCACATCTCGGTTTCCAGGCACATACTGCCTCATAGAATACACCTTTATACCTAGTATTTTAGTTTAATATCCAATGGGTGTAGCCCAGTACAACCGCAGTGCTTTAATGGGTATGTTTTAATGCAAATGTTTAATCTGAGAAGTTTTAAGCATATTTCCAAAAAATCAGGAATGTCTTTTGCAATTTACATGATGGCATTTCACTGCAATCCTCTTATACGTACAGTGGAGATATAAATTAGAGAAAAAGTTAATAATACTTGTTATTTTTTATTGTCCATATTTTACAATGTCTGCTGTGTCTATACCACTGCTGTACTAGCATGATTTTAAATAACCAAGGCATTTAAAAAAAACAAAACTTTATTTTCTGAAAAAAACAGTGATCAAAATTAGAGAACACTTTCAGATCTCTCCCAGTTATTTATGCTCAGATAGAATATCATAAACCATCCAGGTTTGGAAAAAGCATGCCTCTACGCTGAAGTCATTCAAAGCTGTGGCCTCTACACTTCCTATTCATTTTTGAATCCTATAGAAGAAAACATTGTTGAAATCTTCTCTTCTGTAACAGTGGTTACTGTTCTCTCATTTTGATCACTGTTTCACTAAATAAAGTTTTTTGTTGTTGAAGTGCCTTCTGTTAGTACCCTCCTCTCTTCCTTTTTGTTTGAGTTTGTCTCCCTCTGTCTGTCTATCCCTGCTTGTGTATGTGTGTTCACGTTTGTCTAGGTCCGGTAGGCGTTCCCCCCAAGCTGCAGCCTGTTACGCTGATCACCTGTACCACTACAAATACCTTGAGCTGACAGGCATGCAGCGTCGGACCGTTGTAGACCCTTTACTGGTAAAACTATTCCCCCCGGATTGGCATCCCCTTTCTCATTGTGGTTATCACGCTCCCTGTTGTAAGTTTACTAATCGTGTTTGTTTTCTGTTTTCTCCGTAGTTTCCCGCGTTCCCGTCCGTCTCCTTGATCTTCCGTCGTCTCCTCGTTCCTGTTTTTCCTGTGCTCGTCTTGTTAGTTATATTATCTGTTTTCTCTGTAGTGTTTTGCGTTTGTCTGTTAATATTATTAAACGTTTTGTTTGTACTTTTACTTCGTGTCCGTGTCTGCATTGGGTCCACCTTTTTTGTGTGTTATCACTGAACCGTTCATTACACCTTGGTTATTAAAAAAAAATGCTAGTACAGCAGTGGGATAGACACAGCTGATATTCTATCAAATTATGGACGATAAAAAAATTACAGTATTTCAGAATGAATCCAGAAGTAATACTTTGGTCTCTAATTTTGATCTCCACTGTATACTATAAGATATAGAGTAATTCTTTTAATTATATTTTTTTGGCCCTTCTATTAAGTTAAATGTCAAAGCACAACATGGGAGATAACATTAAAAAAAACCAAGGCATATTGGTTTGTCTTGAAATGATGTAACAGCAGTTATTCCTAATGTGATTTAGATAAAGAATGGTCGGAAAATTAAATGCAAGTTCAAATGGACTTCCTTGGGTTGTCTTATTCTGCTGATTAATTGCCACTATGTTATAGTCTTTATATACTTTAGGATGTCCTGGAAATAACAGACTTGTCAGGACATCTTCTCGCATTATCACTTACCTGAGGTCCTTTAACATTTTTCAGTTTGTAGCTAAAAACTGTGAACCACAAGCACAATTTAACATTTAGGGAATGTGTGCAAGTGTCACAGGCTGGCAGAGCCCTGTTGCTTAGAGATGTCAGAGGTAAGGTGTGTGCTATGGTCCCAGAATTGGTTTATTACTTAATCAAATGGGTGTATCGGATGACACAGTGATGATCATTAAGGAGACAGGACTTCAGGTACATTCATGCGAAAACTTTTTTGCTACCTCTATCGAGTAATAAGAGAACATATTTCTCCTGTATTAGCTTCTTTGCACTGGCTACCTGTAAATCTAGAAAAAAAATTAAAATCCTTCTCCTTACCTACAAAGCTCTTATTGGTCAGGCTCCGTCTTATCTTAAAGAGCTTATAGTACCGTATTACCCGACTAGATCGCTGCGCTCTGAGAATGCAGGGCTACTTGTTGTTCCTAGAGTCTCCAAAAGTAGAATGGGAGGCAGAGCCTTCAGCTACCAAGCTCCTCTCCTGTGGAACCAACTCCCAAGTGTTATTCGGGAGGCAGACACTGTCCCCATATTTAAGAGTAAGCTCAAAACTTTCCTTTTTGATAAAGCTTACAGCTAGGGCTTACGATCCCTTAACAATGTTGTTATTCTTTAAATTATTTTGTTCTGCTTAATGACCTCTCCGGGAACCATCACCTTATCGTGGTGGAGAGGTTTGTGTGTCCCTGTGAACCTGAGGGCTGTGTTGTCTGGAGCTTAATGCTCCTGGTAGGGTCTCCCATGGCAAAGTGGTCTCAGGCGAGGGGCCGGACTAAGAATGGTTCACAAAGACTCAATGGACAAACAACAAAGAGGAAGAGAGACCCTGCCCGGAGGAAGCCCGGGGCCCCCTTCTGGAGCCAGGCCCAGACGGAGGGCTCGCCGGCGAGCGCCTGGTGGCCGGGTTTGCCACGGAGCCCGGCCGGGCACAGCCCGAAAAAGTGACGTGGCACCTCCCTCCTCTCCATCCTGTGGGCCCACCACTCGCAGGAGGAACCACTTGGGTCGGGTGCGCTGCTGCACGGGTGGCAGTGAAGGTGAGGGGCCTCGACGGACCAGACACGGGCAGCAAAAGCTGGCTCTTGGGACGTGGAATGTCACCTCTCTGTCGGGGAAGGAGCCGGAGCTTGTGCGGGAGGTGGAGCGCTACCAGTTAGATCTGGTGGGACTTACCTCCACACACAGTCTCGGTTCTGGAACCGTTCTCCTGGATAGGGGTTGGACACTATTCTTCTCTGGAGTTGCCCAGGGTGTGAGGCGCCGGGCGGGTGTGGGGATACTCACAAACCCCCGGCTGAGCGCCGCGGTGTTGGAGTTTACCCTGGTGGACGAGAGGGTCGCCTCCTTACGCCTGCGGGTGGTAGGGGGGAAAACTCTGACTGTTGTTTGTGCATATGCACCAAACAGCAGTTCAGAGTATTCGGCCTTCTTAGAGACCCTGAATGGAGTCCTGCATGGGGCTCCAGTAGGGGACTCAATAGTTCTGCTGGGAGACTTCAACGCCCACGTGGGCAATGATGGAGACACCTGGAGAGGCGTGATTGGGAGGAACGGCCTCCCTGATCTAAATCCGAGTGGTCGTCAGTTATTAGACTTCTGTGCTAGTCACGGATTATCTATAACTAACACCATGTTTGAACATAAGGATGCTCATAAGTGTACGTGGTACCAGAGCACCCTAGGCCAAAGGTCGATGATCGATTTTGTGATCGTATCATTTGATCTGAGGCCGCATGTTTTGGACACTCGGGTGAAGAGAGGGGCAGAGCTGTCAACTGATCACCATCTGGTGATGAGTTGGATCAGAGGATGGGGGAAGATTCTGGACAGACCAGGTAAACCCAAACGAGTAGTGCGGGTGAACTGGGAACGTCTGGAGGAGGCCCCTGTCCGAGAGATCTTCAACTCACACCTCCGGCGGAGCTTTTCTGGCATCCCTGTGGAGGTTGGGGGCATTGAACCGGAGTGGGCAATGTTCAAAGCTTCCATTGCTGAAGCTGCAGCGGTGAGCTGTGGCCTCAAGGTCTTAGGTGCCTCAAGGGGCGGTAACCCTCGAACACCGTGGTGGACACCGGTGGTCAGGGAAGCTGTCCGACTGAAGAAGGAGGCCTTCCGGGATATGCTATCCCAGAAGACTCCGGAGGCAGTTGCAAGGTACCGACAGGCCAAAAGGGCTGCAACCTCTGCTGTGTCAGAGGCAAAGCAGCGGGTGTGGGAGGAGTTCGGAGAAGCCATGGAGAAGGACTTTCGGGCGGCACCAAGGTGCTTCTGGAAAACCATTCGACATCTCAGGAGGGGGAAACGGGGAACCGTCCAAGCTGTTTACAGTAAAGACGGGACGCTGGTGACCTCAGCCGATGAGGTGATCGGGTGGTGGAAGGAGCACTTTGAGGAACTCCTTAATCCGACTAACACGCCCTCTTTTGTAGAGGCAGAGCTGGAGGCTGATGGGGAATCATTGTCAATATCCCTGGCGGAAGTCACTGAGGTAGTCAAACAACTCCACAGTGGCAAAGCCCCAGGGGTTGATGAGATTCGTCCAGAAATGCTGAAAACTTTGGGTTGGGAGGGGCTGTCTTGGTTGACACGCCTCTTCAACATTGCGTGGAAGTCTGGGACAGTGCCAAGGGAGTGGCAGACCGGGGTGGTGGTTCCTCTTTTTAAAAAGGGGGACCAGAGGGTGTGTGCCAACTACAGGGGTATCACACTACTCAGCCTCCCTGGTAAAGTCTACTCCAAGGTGCTGGAAAGGAGGGTTTGTCCTATAGTCGAACCTCAGATTGAAGAGGAACAATGTGGATTCCGTCCTGGACGTGGAACAACGGACCAGCTCTTCATTCTCGCAAGGATCCTGGAGGGGGCCTGGGAGTATGCTCATCCAGTCTACATGTGTTTTGTGGATTTGGAGAAGGCATATGACCGGGTTCCTAGGGAGATACTGTGGGAGGTGCTGCAGGAGTATGGGGTGAGGGGGTCACTTCTGTGGGCCATCCAATCTCTGTACACCCAAAGTGAGAGCTGTGTCCGGATCCTCGGGAGTAAGTCGGATTCGTTTCCGGTGGGGGTTGGCCTCCGCCAGGGGTGCGCTTTGTCACCAATCCTGTTCGTGATTTTCATGGACAGGATTTCAAGGCGTAGTCGTGGTGGGGAGGGGTTGCAGTTCGGTGGGCTGAGGATCTCGTCTCTGCTTTTCGCAGATGATGTGGTCCTGATGGCATCGTCGGTCAGTGACCTTCAGCACTCACTGGATCGGTTCGCAGCCGAGTGTGAAATGGCTGGGATGAGGATCAGCATCTCTAAATCTGAGGCCATGGCTCTTAGCAGGAAACCGGTGGATTGCTTACTCCAGGTGGGGAATGAGTCCTTACCCCAAGTGAAGGAGTTCAAGTACCTCGGGATCATGTTCACGAGTGAGGGGACGATGGAGCGTGAGTTTGGCCGGAGAATCGGAGCAGCGGGGGCGGTGTTGCAGTCGCTGTACCGCACCGTTGTGACGAAAAGAGAGCTGAGCCGGAAGGCAAAGCTCTCGATCTACGTCTATCTTCGTTCCTACCCTCACCTATGGTCATGAAAGTTGGGTCATGACCGAAAGAACGAGGTCGCGAGTACAAGCGGCCGAAATGGGTTTTCTCAGGAGGGTGGCTGGAGTCTCCCTTAGAGATAGGGTGAGAAGTTCAGCCATCCGTGAGGAACTCGGAGTAGAGCCGCTGCTCCTTAGCGTTGAAAGGAGCCAGTTGAGGTGGTTCGTGCATCTAGTAAGGATGCCCCCTGGGCGCCTCCCTAGGGAGGTGTTCCAGGCACGTCCAGCTGGGAGGAGGCCTCGGGGAAGACCCAGGACTAGGTGGAGAGATTATATCTCCACACTGGCCTGGGAACGCCTTGGGATCCCCCAGTTAGAGCTGGTTAATGTGGCCCGGGAAAGGGAAGTTTGGGGTCCCCTGCTAAAACTGCTGCCCCCGCGACCCGACCCCGGATAAGCGGATGAAGATGAGATGAGATGAGATGCATAATGATGCTGCTATAGGCCTAGTCTGCCGGGGGTAATACTTTTTCTGATACTCTGAGCTTCTCTCCTCTCTGTCTGTATCATTCATGTCCCATCAATGCATTTTACTAATTGAACTTCTTCCCCGGAGTTGTTTGTGCTTTGTCGTCTCGCAGGTCTCTGCTGATCGTGGTGGTGCCTGCTGCCGTGGTCCTGCATGACGCTTCCTGCTGCTATTATCACTGTTACTCATAAAAACTATCATTCTTTTATGAATGATAACATTTGTAGCCATAAAAACACCATCAGTGGTATGTCTCGCTGTATCGTAGCTGCTATTGCCACTACTCATCATTAATCATGTTTACCGACATAATTATTATCATTTTCATATTCTATCACCTTAGCTGTGCTTGTTTCCACTTTTCTGCTGTATTAACTGCTATAACATATAAGTCATATTCACATTACTATATATATTATTATAGTTACTGTTACACTTTGGTTGCTTGCATCTCTGGATGTGTGTCTGTCTTTGTCTCTCTCTGTCCATCTGTGCATCTTTTCTCTCTTTCCCTCTCCTTTTCTTCCTCCCCAACCGGTGCAGACAGATGTCCGTCC
Source organism: Echiichthys vipera (assembly GCF_963691815.1). Lineage (NCBI taxonomy): Eukaryota > Metazoa > Chordata > Actinopteri > Perciformes > Trachinidae > Echiichthys > Echiichthys vipera. The sequence continues at coordinate 27,431,220 of NC_139840.1, read as the reverse complement.
TCCACAGAGCTGGGTCTGTTCCACGTTCCTGCCTGTTATAGGGAAGGTTTTCGTTTCCACCGTACTCTACAGAGGAATTTTTTGGGTCTATGTAAATCATAAATAAGTCATAGAGTGTGGTCTTTACATAGTCTGTAAAGAGTCCTGACTATAAATAAAATTGAATTGAAATAGAATTGAATAGAATTGAATTGAATTGAGTAAGGTACGATTTACAAATACCTTTACAGGTTGGTCCACACAGAAGTTCATTCATTCTTTACAAGTGTTGCTAATGACCACATTAATGTTCATGCCAGTGATCAAAATATTAGTAAGTCATTAATATAGGTTTCTTAGGCCACATCTACAATACTGCGTTTTATTTCCCAAACGGCGTTTCGTAGCAAAAAAGCGATATCTGTCCATGGTTTTAGCGTCCATATTAACACGCCTCAAAACCCATATCACATGACCATCACACACTGGGCATGTGCGTGCCGGTGTAAACAGGAAGCAGATTACCACTCGTCACTATACTGTGAGGTTGAAAATCATGGATGTATAAGTCCAAAATACAGAAAATAAGAAAAGCAATGGTGAACAGTTAAGACCAGAGATTTATAGGGTCATGCCTATGTTCCCCGGTCATAAACCTATGCCTTTTCGGATTTAAGTCAGGATTTTGTTAGAGTTAGGTGTTACGGTCAGGGTTAGGGGGTAGTGTTAGGGCCTACTTGGCGAGGACCTTCAGCCTCTTTACATGGGCCGATTGCCCTAACCACTAAGCCACCAGCCGCCCCAAATTTGGCGTTGATTTTGGAAAAAAGTAACAGACTGGGGAACATAGGACCCTTTTTTAAAAAAAGGGTCATCATAGCTGGGTCACGTGCAAAGTGAGGAACATAGGACCTGGGGAACATAGGTACACTCCCAGATTTATTACTTTGCTCTACTTTTTATTATTATTTTACTAATGACGAGGTGGAACTGTTACTGAAAGTATGTATGGGCTGCCCCCGACCAAGAATTTTCTTGTCATCATTTAGAGCAATTAGTTGACTAATCGATGCATACTGTATATACATATATACCCCCCAGTATAGCCTCAGCAACTGAATAACATAATTTTACATGATTAATAACCATTGTTTTTAACAGGGGGCACAGCTACGTGCAGTAAGTCTGCCGTCTTTAATGACACCGGCAAATTATTTCAGATTCTGATTCTGACTCTGTGTGAAAAAATCAGCAAGGAGACTGTCGGCAAGCTAAAGTTACTTATATGTTTAAGGTGGTAGGTCATGTTCGTCTAACGTTTATGTTTAATTCAATTCAATTCAATTCAATTTTATTTATAGTGCCAAATCATAACAAAAGTTATCTCAGTACACTTTACAGACTAGGTATAGACCACACTCTATGACTTATTTATGATTTACATAGACCCAATGATTCCCCCGTATAGTACGGTGGCAACAAAAACCTTCCCTATAACTGACAGGAACGTCAGACAGACCCAGCTCTGTGGAGGACGGACATCTGTCTGCACCGGTTGGGGAGGAAGAAAAGGAGAGAGAAAGAGAGAAAAGACGGACAGATGGACAGAGAGAGACACAGACAGACACAAAGACAGAGACAGACACACTTCCAGTAGCTATAATAATATCTATATTAATGGGAATATGACTAATATGTTATGGCGGTTAATACAACAGAATAGTAGAAATAAGCACAGCTAAGGTTATAGATTATAATAGTAGCAGGAAGCGTCATGCAGGACCACAACAAACAACTTCGGGGGAGGAAGTGAATTAGTAACATGCATTGATGAGACTTGAATGATACAGACAGAGAGGAGAGGAGCTCAGAGTATCAGGAAAAGTATTATCCCCCGGCAGACTAGGCCTATAGCAGCATATTTAAGCAGAACAAAATACGCTTAAAAATAACAACATTTCTAAGGGCTCGTAAGCCCTAGCTGTAAACTTTATCAAAAAGGAAAGTTTTAAGTTTACTCTTAAATATGGGGACAGTGTCTGTATTTCGAATAACACTTGGGAGTTGGTTCCACAGGAGAGGAGCTTGGTAGCTGAAGGCTCTGCCTCCCATACTACTTTTGGAGATTCTAGGAACGACAAGTAGCCCTGCATTCTCAGAGCGCAGCGATCTCGACAGGTAATACGGTACTATGAACTCTTTAAGATACAACAAAGCCTGAACAATAAGAGCTTTGTAGGTAAGGAGAAGGATTTTAAATTATATTCTAGTTTTTACAGGTGCCAGTGCAAAGAAGTTAATACAGGAGAAATATGTTCTCTTCGATTTGTTTTAGTTAGTACACCAGCTGCAGCATTTTGGACCAACTGGAGACTCTTAACAGACTTATTGGAGCAGCCTGATAATAAGGAGTTGCAGTAGACCAGCCTTGAAGTAATAATGTCCAAAGTATGGACTAGTTTTTCTGCATCTTTCTGAGACACAATGTTCCTAATTTTTGCAATATTACGCAGGTGAAAATATGCAGTCCTTGTCGTAAGTTTTATGTGAGAATTGAAGGACATATCCTGATCAAAAATAATACCCAGATTCCTTACTGTGGTGCTGGAGGACAACACAACATCATCCAGAGTAACAATGTCTTTAGCTATTGAGTTTTGGAGGCCTTCGGGGCCAAGTACAATAACTTCAGTTTTGTCTGAGTTTAACATCAGAAAATTGCAGGTCATCCAATTGAAGATTAGCTAACTGATCGGTTTCTTCTGGTTTGATCGACAAATACAATTGTGTATAATCAGCATAACAATGAAAATGACAATGAGTGCTTCCTTATAATAGCATATATAAGGTGAATAGGATCTGTCCAAGGACAGAACCCTGTAGAACTCCGTGACTAACTTTATTGTGCATGGAGGATTTGTCGTTAACATGTACAAACGGAGATCTTGTCAGGCCCAGGCAGAAATGAGGACTCAGATGCGGAGGTTCTCGGATCAAAACTGAATTTATTAACTTGGCAATAGAAAAGTGGCACAGAACAAAGTACAAGATAAAGACGCTCCGTCCAGGAGGAAAAAACAAAAAGCAAAGAATTCAAAAACGCTACACTTACTTTGACAAAACAAGAAATACTATCACCAGAAAATGGAAACAATAAACTTGAGGGCATGAACAAGACTGTAGGAAAAAATGCTGGAGATATTCAACACAAGGCACGAAATAATCTGGCATGGAACAAGGGGAAAAAACAAGGACTTTATACACATGAGGGAAGGGGAGCCACAGGTGGAAACAGGGAATGACGTCAGACCAGTGACACAAGAGGAAGGGCAAGTGACCTGGAACGAGAGGAGAGTTATCTTTAAAAATAAAACAGGAAATGCACAAGACAAAAACCCCAAGACATGACAGACCTCACCGCGGCGTGACAGATCTATCTGATAAACATGACTTAAACCAGCTCAGTGCGGTTTCTTTAATGCCAATTAGATGCTCCAGTCTCTGTAGCAGGATGCAATGGTCAATAGGGTCGAAGGCAGCACTAAGATCTAGTAAAACAAGTACAGAGACAAGTCCTTTGTCTGAAGCTATTAGAAGGTCGTTTGTCATTTTTACCAGTGCTGTCTCAGTGCTATGATTCATTCTAAATCCTGACTGGAAGTCCTCAAATAACTCATTATTATGTAAAAAGTCACACAGCTGATTGGTGACCAATTTCTCGAGGATCTTAGAGAGAAAAGGAAGGTTAGATATAGGTCTATAGTTGACTAGTACCTCAGGATCAATACTGGGCTTTTTAAGAAGAGGTTTAATTACAGCTAATTTAAAAGACTGTGGTACATAACCTGCTGATAAAGACATGTTAATCATATCTAATACAGGAGTGCTAATTAAAGGTAACACTTCTTTAAGTAACCTAGTTGGAATTGAGTCTAGGAGACAAGTAGAAGGTTTTGATGCTGAAATAGTAAATGTTTATTTGTTAAGGTCGACTGTAGAAAAGTAGTCCAAGAATATATCAGGTCGTACAGTTGGTCCCTGGGTTCCTGGGTTTGAAGAAAAAATCAGTGCCAAGCGAGTTGATTTTGTCTCTAATAGTTATCATTTTGTCATTAAAGTAGGTCATGAAGTCGTTACTACTGAGGGTTATAGGAATACATGGCTCAATAGAGCTGTGGCTCTCTGTCAGCCTGGCTACAGTGCTGAAAAGAAATCTAGGATTGTTCTTATTCTCCTCTATTAAAGATGAGTAATAGGCTGCTCTGTCATTACGGAGGGCCTTCCTATATGATTTTAGACTTTCATGCCAAACTAAGCGAGATTCCTCCAATTTAGTAGAGCGCCATTTACTTTCCAATTTCCGCAATACTTGTTCTAATTCACGGGTTTGTGAGTAATACCAAAGAGCTAACTTCCTCTGTTTCATTATCTTCTTTTTTAAAGGAGCAACAGAGTCGAGTGTTGTTCATAGTGAGCCTGCAACACTGTCAACAAGGTGATCAATTTCAGAGAAACTAACGTTAGTGCAGGAATCTTGAATATTAGGATAAGGCATTAAAGTAAATGCAGATGGAAGGTGGTAGGTCATGTTTGTCTAACGTTACTTACATGTTTAAGGTGGTAGTTCATGTTCGTCCAACATTACTTACATGTTTAAGGTGGTAGGTCATGTTCGACTAACATTACTTACATGTTTTAAGGTGGTAGGTCATGTTCGTCTAACGTTACTGACGTGTTTCAGGTGGTAGGTCATGTTCGTCTAACGTTACTTACATGTTTAAGGTGGTAGGTCATGTTCATCAAACGTTACTTACATGTTTATGGTGGTAGGTCATGTTCTTCTAATGTTACTTACATAATTTAAGGTGGTAGGTCATGTTTGTCTAACGTTACTTACATGTTTAAGGTGGAAGGTCGTGTTCGTCGTGGAGTGAGTGATGGCAAATTTTTCTTGTAAAGTTTGCATGTGACCTTCTTGGGGGTCATCCTTGTTTTTTTCTAAGTCATCCCATATTTTAGACGTCTATCCTGACATGATTGGTTATTAACTATTTACTGTCTAACTTTGATTTCAAAGGGAGCTGGACCTGCCTTCTTAAAAAGAAAAACACTGTCAAGGCTTCCTGTGTCTCAAACTAAATCCTTAATTATGACAAGACAGGGATCCAAATGTTTGTTATTTTTCCTGCGACCAATCGACCAACGAAATTTTGGAAACACAGATTGAGCGCAAACTAAATACGTTAGAGAGTTACATATTAGAGCAGTACCAGGGGCATTATCCATCACCAGAGGAAGCCATGGTAAGGATACAGGGGAACCCACATAAGAAGGATGAAATCCCAAAAGTCATCCATTTTAGGGGCTTGGACATGCCAGAGTAGTGAGGATGCCATGCATAAATGTAGCAAAAGATATGTGTTTTTAAATGTAAATCTAGTAGTGTGGATGAAGCCTTACAGCAGGGCTATTCAATTGGCGGCCCACCTTTGAGTAGAAGCCTGCGTGAAAAAGTAATTCATGACCGCTGTCCTTTCGCATATCCGTCTCAGCGCTACCGTCTCAGCGCTACCGTCTCAGCGCGTCAAATTCCGGCGCACTGGGAGAATTGCTCCATGCTCTCCCTGTAGCCACGCGGCCACAACGCTACTCAGACTCCCGCTACGCTCTTCTTCGTGGGTTTCTGAATCCTGTTGGCAGCAGCTTGCTAAGCCCCGCTCTGTTGTTGTTCTCAATTGTTTCTGTCTGGTTAAAGCCGTGGTTAAATCACCACATCAATGTCTCTTTCTACTCTGAAAAAGAAAGGTTGACACAGAAAACCGCCAGCTCACCAGAGAACAGACAGAGAAGTTTTTGTTTCTGTCACTGTGAAGCCTGAGTTTACTCTGCAGCCATATCGGTGTGTAAAGAGGAGAAGCTAATAAAAATCATGCTACTCTGCATCTATGTTACGTTCATTTGTGTCAGTCCAGTTTTTGATGAATAAACTAATGTTTCATATGTGCTTGTCAGCCTGGTAAAGTAACTAGTTACTGAAGTAATCAGATAAATGCAGTAGAGTAAAAGTAGAATATTTCCACTGATTTGTAGAGGAGCAGAAGTATAAAGTAGCATGTAAATAAAATACTCAAGTAAAGGGGAAGAGCATCAAACTTTACTTTAGTCCAATAATTGAGTGTAAACCTCTGGTTCACAGGTTTGTTCATTTAATAAGGATTGTTTTTTGACACAGTTCTTGCACTTTGAGGCCTATGACTAATATTTACATTGATAAGATAAAGACAATTTATGTACTCCTTGTCGCTGTATTGTTTTACAATAGCCATTAATGTGATATTCATATTTTTCCGGCCCCTCATTTTGGATCATTTTCATCAATTGGCCTCAATTCCAAATTAATTGAATAGCCCTGCCTTACAGGAATCCATCAAGTGCGCAGCTGTGGTCCCACATCAGCTCAAAAGCTAAAAGACAAAGCATAAAGCTACACAGTGGAGGAGAACCTGATCACCCAATAGTTATAAAAGCTCCTCTGGTGGCGCTACAGTAGGCCTACGTCAGGCCTTATAAAAACTGATAGCTGTTGATGCCAAGGTGAATGGATCAGTGCCCACACAGATTATGCAGACCAGCAATTAGCCAGGGCCAGTCAGCCAGCAAGACACCAACACATGGCCAACAACTGCAACTGGCCAATGAAGCATGTGATCCACACCACACACACACACACACACACACACACACACACACACACACACACACACACACACACACACACACACACACACACACACACACACACACACACACACATACACACCACACACACACTCACACACACACACACACACACACACACACACACACACACACACACACACACACACACACACACACACCCACACACACACACACACACACTAATCACAGGGTGATTGTTGTGTTATTTCTTTTGTTGGGGCTGTTTATGACGCTCTGTCATGCCTCTGGCTACGTGCAGTTAACATTCACACACTTGCCTCATGAAGCGTGACTTCTGACACCGACTGAATTGATTTTGCCTCCCCTCCTTGTTATTCCCTTTTCTCTGCCTTCACTGTGTCGTTTTGCCAACCTGAATGAAAGCGAGTGTTATGGAAGCCTTTGTGGCCTGTTCTGTATTGAAAAGGTTCTGGACTCCTTCCAGTAGAGGCAGAAAAGCTCCCTTCAGTTTATGAAAAAAAGTGTGGATTTCCTTTAATCAAATATGATCTCTACTCACAAAACAGTACTGAAGTCTTTCAGAGTGAATGGAACCAAACTGAGAGAGTGGAGAGAAGAGGAAGTGACACACTCTCACACACTCACACAAACACATACACACTCCAAACAGTGAGCTATACTCATGTTAATGTCCAGAAAACATTTTCTTCTAATTTCATCTAATATCATTGCCCACCATACTGAAATTACTGTTTCAACAATTACTAGTAAGTGTCTTTCATGATAAAAAATGTATTATGAAACAGTTTCCAGTCCAATGTTCCATTCAGCTGTTCAAATTCAAAGAAAAAGTCGAATGGAAACTCAATTATTTCAACCTCACTTTACAGGAGCCTCCTTATCTATATCAACAAACAGCAGAATACACACATATACACACACAATACGTGTGTGTGTGTGTGTGTGTGTGTGTGTGGGCGGGGGTGGGGGGGTGGGGGGGTGACAGGCCCAGCTGCCAATGTTGGCCCTCTACAAAGCTCTGACCTGAGTGACATTTAGCACCAGTATGAGGCATATTATCCACCTTAACAAACAGACCCCCTGAATTCTGAATTATACTCTTTGTATGTAATGTACTGGACTCATTACAAAGAGAGGGAGGTAGGGAGAGGGAAAGGGAGAAGGGATGGGGGGGGGGGGGTATTCCCATAGTACCCTGTCCTGGACTTTCAGAGCCTCTTTAAGTAAGGAACTTGTTCATAAAATGTGTAATATCGTTAAGAGATGGTGATAACGGTGCACATTCACAGGCATGGGGTCCGTTTCACAAAGCAGGTCTGAGTCCGTTAAAATACTGGTTGCTGATTGGATAAACCATCTGTCTATCACCAACATACTGGCCAAATCAACCAATCAGATTAACAAAGCGTATGATGTACTAACAGCGTGGAGGCAAAGCTCAGAAAGTAAACAACATGTGGGTAAAGGATATTTTCCATTTGTGTAAACGTGAATTTACGGATCAAAGGCAAAATTTCAGGAGCCCGGTCCATATTCAACAGAAGGATCCAGAGAAAAAAGAGTTATTGAGCGGCTTGCTCCATAGCTGCTCATCTTATCCATGGAAGCCGCCATGTTGTTAACACTGAACAGTCGCTTCTTGTTTTGTCACACTTAAATCCGCCTCAAAACCAACGCTAATTGGTTCAGTCGTTCGAAATCTTTTTCCGCCACACGTTACCAGACTGACCTGAGAGTAAAATACAATGGAGCTCAGAGATCAGGATGGAATCACGAGGCTACTGAATGTGTGGAACAAGCTGTAAAATATGCTCATATTGCGGCAGCTTATGTGTTGAAGAAATAAGGAGCTGGGGCTGTCACTGCACATACCTTCTCCCCAAAACCCTGCTCTACCACACACACATGCACACATATGCAGCGTGCCGGACACACAATACATCTGAGAGGCCCTGTTTAGCCTCAACAACACATTTATTTTGCCTTTTGTGGTGAAATAACTCCGATAACTCCTCAGTTTAACTTCATCAATCAGCTATTCTTCTTCCATTGTGACATTTTCGACGTGAGCAACGGGAAAAATAGAAACAGGGGCAGCACAAAAGTTCAGTTCAAACAGATTTTGTTGCTTGCACTCGCTCGCGTCGCTTGCTATTAGGACACGGTGTGAATGCCTGGCTCCTTCCTCACCTCCACACAGCTGAGGGTGTTTCCAAAGCATCCAACATGCAGTACTCAAAAAGCCTACTGTCCCCATAATATTGCAGTCTTATGACACCACTGCTTGTTGCCTTGTACAAGTATATAGAAGCTGTATACAGTGTACACTGTAACACTTGTATATTTGACTGTTGGACAATGTGTGGGAGCTCTCTGAGTGAAGACAAACAGCATACAGGTGGATTCACAGCTTTCAAGGGCCTCTTTATCTAGCACAAATGTTTGACGACCATTCAGCATATGTAACTTGGCCAGCTACCTTAAGGGCACCAGCAGTAATGCTAACAAGACTAATATACACCATATCTGTCAGTGATTGATGAATTGTTCACACTACGGACCACCATTACCCACACTGATATTTATCCACTTCCATCTGACCGTACAGAAAGGCCATTCTCGATCTGTCAGGGTAAGACTGTAATCACACTGAATACTTTTGGATGTTCCTGCAGCTGATTTCATTTTTTAAGTTCACATATGCAGGTTGGTTGTAGAAATAGTTTATTGTTATCTGTCATCCATGCGTGTATATATTTTGTCTCGACCGCAACAAAGTGGGGTGTCATATAGGGCTGAACAATTTTAGAAAAAATATCTAATTGCGATTTTTCTGCCAGATATTGCGATTTCGGTTTGGTTCACGATTTCCTTCAAATAAAGCTTCAGTGCAATATTCACAATGAACAGTAGCATTAAAACATTAAATGATATTAGGCTAATTCAAGGATGATTATTACAAATGCACTAAAAGAGCTATCTCTGACTGTCTTAACTTTAAAAAGTAGTTCAAAAATCCTTAGTTGTGTTAAGTTAAACAAAAAAACTAGATAAAATACAAAAATTCTTATTAAAATAAAATGACCTTTCTGAAAGAAATAGGTGGGTCATTCATTTATGGTTCAGCAGCATCCAAATATCAGTAGTAGTGGCGTAATACAACACAGGTTTCAACCTTGTTGAAGTAGATGCGGGAGGGAATCATATCTTCTATCCAGTGTGCAGAGGAGGTTTTTAAATCTGTTTTGGTGACCGTGTTAACAGAAACCATGTCATTAGCAACATAATGTGTTGTTGCCGTCGTTATCTCCCGGATTCTTCGGCTGCTCTGATCATACGGAGTTACACTGGCAAAACATGCTTTAGTCTGTTTGCTACAGTGGGCCTGATTATTATTGTCACTTTTCACCAAGCTTTTTCGTCATGCACTCGTCATGCAAATGTCTGCGGTGATTTTTCAAGTGCCGGTATTAATCGGTTGTGTTTCCGCTGGATGTTGCAACTTTAGCGTGACAGGTTTTGCACAGTACCTGTTTCCTTTGACACATAATAATGACGGACCTGCTGTTTTCTTGGGGATTAAATCCCTTAACTCCGCTCTGGTCCCGCTGAAGCCATTTCTGACTCATTACAAATACGGAGCAGGTAAATACTGATTGATTTACGGGACCTGTCCACGAGTAGCATGCCACCTCTGATTGATGAGCTTGGCAGGATGGTAGGGAGACGGCATGTATGTGTAAAATAGTTGACACAACAGATCCTGGGTCAGTCAAGAGAGCTGCAAGAATCGCAGCTTTGGCGATCACATGATCACATTGTCTGAAATCTCAATTTTGGTCAGAAAACGATAAATTCTTCAGCCCAAGTGTCATAGTCTGTCCCTGACCTGCTGAGAGCTTGATGAAGTTGAGGTGGAGTTTTTCCCCATTGGTTGTAGATCTTTCAAAATAAATAGTCATCCTCAGGAGGCGTACTGTGTGTGTTTTTAAACTAATATCATCCTACAACAGTGACTGATTGAAGCACTAAATCATTGTGATATGAACAGACTAGACGCCGAAAGGCACGTTACTGCCATCCACAGGTCAGAGTTATATCCATTATATGATATCCATAAGATATAACATAACGTCCAGTTTCCTTAATGTAGGCAAGAACTGGTTTGGTGATCTCCCGGATGTTATGACACTTACCGCAATCTCAACGCTCATTGGCTGATGTGCCACAGTGTCAGATGATGCAGCTTCAAAGTTCAATGTTTTCAATTTGCACGTTGGAGGCGAATGCCGATCGTTATTTGAGTCGCGTCTGTGGATTGACTTTGTATGTAATCACGCCGCTTTTGTGATCACAGCATAAGGATGTGCAGGTTTGGCATGACAAATCAGAGAAGAAAGAAAGGAACAGTTAACTGTACAGAAGACCCCCTAGAAGAAAAAAAAAGCTGGGACATTTTTGTCGATTTTAAAAGCAAGTGATTTCCTTTCTCTCACTGATATCCTTTAAGTATTATAGTATTGTTGGTATGTAATTAGTTATAATGTCAATCATACTGATATATGCTAACAGAGCTTTAAATCATTTGAACTTAAGTTTAAAGACTTTGCCAAATGTATAAATGTAAATATTTGTTGTTTCTAGCCATGTTTCTTTTGTTTGATGAAACCTGTGCTGGTATTTGATCCCAGTGATCATCAATGGGCCTGAAGAGTATTAACTTCACATTACCAGTTCAGTGAGCACAGTGTTCATCCTGAATTGCCCCCCGGGGACAAATAAAGTTTTTTGAATTGAATTCACTCAAGAAAATGTAGAGTGAATAGGAGAGCAAAGAACCATTGCTACAGGCTTTTTTTCTATACTAGTGTGACTCACTTAAGGAGCTGGATGGAAACACACTACAGAACTTTGAACTCAGTGGTTTGGAGGTCAGAACCTCGTCAGGACACTGTCAGGGGGAAGAGGGGCCCTCTGAGTTCATAAAAAAAACAAGTGACCAGGGACAATGGGGCTTGGACACACACACACACACACACACACACACACACACACACACACACACACACACACACACACACACACACACACACACACACACAAACACACTTGAAACATTTTCACTAACCTCTTAAGTACGTCTTTTCTATCTCAAAACCCCTCTTACACCAAGACGAGGACGAGCATCAGTGCAGAGGTTTAGTATGCTGGGCGGGGGCAGGGCGTGAACCAGTAATGTCCAGGGATGGTTGGCCAGCCTCGGCTGTGAAAAGCGTTGCAGTGCATGTTGTGGTGTAAGGGTTAGGCTCCAAAAGAGCTACAGTGGTTTGTACAATGTGTTGTTCTATGTGTTGTGTATTCTGACTGGCAGTCATGAAAGGCTCAATAGTTACGTTCCCACTTAGGAAAAATTTTGCCGGTAGGAAAGTTTCAGGGCACGGCCTCTTAAATGTCCTCTCACTTGGCGTGTCTCCATTACAAAAAAGAACCCCCGAGGGATTTACCAGACTCCGGTAACTCACTCACTCAATCGTTCCCTTATCGTTTAGCAAAAGTTTGGACACACATGGCCCATACCTCTTCGTCTGTCCTCTTATCGTAAGCTATACTAATATTTTTCTGCTGCTCCATCTTCTTCTTCTGGATAAAAATGGTGTTCAATCTCTACTTCGCCGGCTTGCAACGCGTGTTGTTGCGGCGTCGAGTACTACCTACATTAAATCCCGCATAGAGTTACATCCAATCAGCAACAAGGCTTTTTTCAGGTAAGAAAAACGTACCTGCTCTTTGGCAAGTCCAACCTGGTCAAACGGCCTTTAAGGGCCGTTTTGGCAAGGGAGACCCGCCTTATACCGGGTATGAAACTGCAATGGAAAAGCACCTAATGGCTTAGTTTCAGTTGTAGTTAAGTGAGGCTGTTTTGCCCTCGCTGTTCTCCCTGAAGTTTAATGGAAGTAATGGGAATGTTAATGTAACAGCAGTGCCTGGAATGGTTACTGAGTGAGCACTGTTCTGAACTTTGTTAGCCAGTTTGAATGAGTAAAAGATAACGCTTCATCCACACACTCTTGTCACAGTGTAGCACATAGTTATTCCAGGATGAGTGACAGGCAACACCAGTTAAGTAGTAGGCAGGATGCATTCGCCAGCTGTAGTCTGATAAACAGTAAATTTGCCAATTCACCAAATTTGATTTATTGATCATGACCTCTTGTAAAATATTGCTTACTGCCTATACATCAACGCCATTTTGCAACTATGTGCGTCTCTCGAGCTTTTTCTTGGACGATATTGTATATTGTTGTTTTTCTTAAAGCAGTATCATGTGTAGGGGAATTTTAATATCTTCTAAGCCTACATAGTTGAAGAGTCCAATCAGTGCACAATAGGTGCACAATCCACAAAGAAAAAGTCTAGGTTCATTCTTGCTTGTGAATTCATTATATCAGCTGTTGGTCATCGGTCATCTCTCCCTCCTTGAATCAGTATCAGTCTCCAGCCCTTTCGTCTAAGGATTACATCCCCAAACAACGCAATTTCAATTTCAATTTCAATTTCAATTTCAATTACAATTACATTTCAATTGTATTATATTTAGTCCTGGATTTGTTTTTCTTAATTATCACAAATACTTTTATACGCGAAAGTCCCCGAATGCAGGAGGTCAGGGTGGATGGATGAGTCAAACAAACACTGCAACTGCAACTGCAACTGCAACTGCAACGGTTTATATCCTGTGTGAACCAAATGAAAATGTTAACTTGTTTATATAACATACATAACATACATCAAGTACCTAAATTACTTAACAAACAGCGTTATTTTAACCCAAACCATCATCTTTTTCTAAACCTTATTAGTTTTGTTTGAATTCATTTCAAAAAAGAAATTTCCTGTTGAAATATAATTGAAAATGTCTTTCTGTTTTATGGACACTACATTTTTTAGGAAACAGAGAACAATAGATTCCAACATACAGGACAGATATTATATTTATTTGTTTTCATGTTCGGACCACTCTGGACAGCACTAAAACATGACCAATTCTAACTCATATGGAGGAACAACTAAAACGTGTCCAATTCAACCAAATTCCTGAAGAAATCTCTCCATTTTTCTCTCATTAGGTTAGATGACCAAGACAACTTGTTTTGTTTCCGGTTTTACTCACAAATTACAGCATTCGTAGCCCACCGCGCCACCTGGTGATGAAACTATACTGGAGCTTACATTTTCCCCACTCCAAACTAGTTGATGGAAATGCAAATTTGCAATTTTGCAACATTATAAAAAGTCACTTAAAATTTGTTTGAATTGCACTTGTCGTCATAGATATATATTCTGTGTTGGTTCAAGTGTCTTGCCAGCTATAAAATGGGAAACGAACAGCTCCAGAGCAAATGACAGCATTTTAGTACAGCTACTATACTTGAGATAAGTGAAAGTTCATGTCTCACTCTGTATTTGTACAACCATCCATCAAATACAATAGATGCCAATAGATTTGAGGCTGTGTGTTACCATAAACCAACAGGCGAGTGATGGAGAGACACTAAATGGCTTTATTGGATGTTATGAGCCTTTTCTAAGGCAACACGGAGCCAGTTAATAATTGACATGCGTACACTGAGATGGCTGAAACACATGGTGAACGGGTGAAGTTGAGTTGTAGCTTTGAACTTTTATGATGTGGTCTTGTAGGTTCCCAGTAAGCCAACAGCAAATACTGATAAGGAGTTAAAAGTATACTGGCATTCTGCCACAGCCCTGTTGTTTACTCTCTTTTTGCTTAAGAAAAAGAAGAAAATTTAAATGGACACGTACTTATATAGCACCTTTCTAGTCTTCTGACTACTCAAGGCACTTTGACACTACTTGTCACATTCACCCATATGGCCGTGGACATGTAGATACCATCTAAGCTAACCATTTGAGGCACGAGGAGCAATTCAGGGTTCAGTATCTTGCCCAAGGACAATTCGACGCGCGGACCGGGGGAACAAACCAACGATCTCTTGAATTTAGAATCACCCACTCTACCACTGAGCCACAGCTGCGGATGACAATATTTTGTCCCCAATCTTAAAGTTCAGTGAGTTTGCGAATTTATAGTTTTTCAGACCAGAGCTAGCAAGAACAACACACCGCTACTACAAGGCTACTTAACTGGTGTCGCATGGAAATACAATGACTGTAAGCTTTATTTTGTAATGGGAACGGATGGGAGCAGTCAGTCTTGTCAGTCTCTAGAGGAGAACACACTGGCTCTTGGAGTCAAGTGCAGCCAGCATTTATGATCTATGATTTAAACTGATATTCAACACAGTACCATGCTCAGACTGTAAAACACCAACCCTCACAGCCTAAATACGGCTGTTTGTACAGTTGATCGAAGGTCAAACCATCTTGTCACTCACACACGAATGGCCGAGTTAGCATGCTAATCCTGACAACTAGCCTGGAGAATTGAGGGCCAGAGGCTAGCTGTCACTCAAGAGGCCAAGCCTCTAATTATCCATAAACTTCAACCTCCAATAAAATAAAAACTAGAATTGTTTTGTTCCAGGCCTTAAATAGGTTTAATTATGCTGTGAAAATGGCCTGTTTAACATGGGGGTCAATGAGAAACTGCTCTATTATGAAACCTGCCCCTAGTGGACACTGGACGATGTGCAATTTTCGGCACTTCCTTATCTGGCTGTTAAGGTTGACGTAACACCCTTTCAGATTACGATTTCGGATCCAAACGCCCCGATCCTTAACAGCCGGATTGGATCAACCAGGAAGTCGCTGTGGTGGAAGCTTGCACTAATCATATTGTTCCTTTAGCAGGGAAATGTGTTTCAGGGAGGAAAAAAATCCTTTGTATACAAAGGTTAACATATCACATGAATCATAGGACTCTGTTAACTAAATGCTGCATTGGTGCATCATAACATAGACCCAACTAATCAAGGATGAAATTTGTTGCAGCCCTATATAGGTATATGTACTGAATAGGTATGAGTAGGTATTATAGATTTTATTTTATTATTTATTTTATCTTTTACATAACATTTATAATCATTTTAGCTACTGTTCAAGGAAATCCCCAACACCAGTGTTTGAGTAGAGTCACCACTTCCACTACCTCACATCCCCCATCTGTAAACACACAGGCATCGTTGAAAGACTAAAAGAGGCCACTTCACCACAAGTGTCATGACCTGACCCTCATCTCTTGCTAGGAGACTATATACATCCTCATCTCCAGTTAAACCTCAGCTTTGTTGCACCATGGATTGATAAAAAAAAAAGAAACACATTAATCATATGGTGATATCAAATTTGTTCGAGAATTAATTTTAAAGAGAAAGAAACATTGGTTAGACTTACCCTAATGATTATGAGGCTTTTTATAATAATGAACTAATCATAATCAAAAGTGATTAATAAATTATTGTTATCATATCATTAATGTGTTGTAATTAATCTGCAAACCTTTAGTAAACCATAAAATAAGCATAAACAAATCTTTTGTAAATTAATGATTGATATGAAATGTGTTGATATATTATGGATCCCTGTGAATAAATAAATAAAGCTTTTGAAGACATCTTGATTCAGGTAAAAATGTCCATGGATGAGTTGATGTTTCAATTTCATTCTGTTTACATTTAGTAACATTTATTCCCGATATGCCATTTTATTTCGATTGAGATAGCCGCAGTGTTTCCAACAGGATTGATTCTATTTGTGGAGGTAGATGACTAGGCAGAGGATATGGGCCGGACAGAATTGGACACCTTAGCAGCTCGGATTCAACCTGCACAAAACCAGATCACTGGGGATCTTTATATAAATAAAACAACTTCATTCTATATCCATACACTCTTGTCACAGCATAGGAAAGCAAAATAGCGTAACCTGTGTAAAACATGGGGGGGCCTAGTGGCAGCTGTCTTTTTAAGCAAACCTTGACTTATTAGAATCTACCCATCAGATGAAACTACCCGTCTAACGTTATTTGGAAAATTCAATCGTGGGGAAGTCCAGTGCTGTTGTCTATAATCAAAGCAGTTATACTATAAAATGCCTTTATGTGCACGTTGAATGTTGTTGTAATGTTGCCATGAGGTCTCATGCCCACCCCTAGACCAAAGGTTAAAAAAATCAGAATACCTCTAGCTGACACGTTATATATTATTTGTTGAATCCAAAGTTTAATAATGCCATTCTTCAGTTTTATGGGGAATTGTGTTCCAGAATATTTCTTGGCTTTGAGTACATACCGGGCAACCAGTGCAGACTCCATCAGGTTACTGGTCACAGCCAACAGATACTTTGGCAGATAACCCTTGGTAAAACGTCAGAATGCAAATAAGCATATTTTACAAAATGCAAAACTATTCGTTTAAAGAATCGCTCAATACTTCAATAAATGCCTATAATGCTAATGGTCAGCTGCCATTTTTATACTTGAGACATCAAAGTGAGACAACAGAGTCCCATCAGGTCAGAGTCGCTCTCACAGACCAAGATGGATAAATATTGTTAATTTAGTATTTCATTTTTAAATCAAAAAGGTAATGTAATGAGACAATGGTGCAAGGAGAGAATGTCATGGGACCTCTGGGGCGTTACTTATGTGTACCTTGACCCCATTTGTAGAACCGCTGTTATATAACAGCTCTTCAGAGGCACCTGTCAGAAAACCCAAACGAGGCTCACATTTAAGTAGTCTATTAGGGGATAATAATAGTTGTACTATAAAGCGAGGTGGATGGGTGGTTGAATAAAGAAGAAAAGAAAGAAAATTTCAAGAAAGAGAGAGAGCACTTTACCCTCACAGCTCGTGGATGGAAGTGGAATTCAGGAGTTAGCATGCAACAGCAATCAACACAATACTAATAGGCAATTTACCCATCACAATAGGCAAACATTTGACATGATAAAAGGCTGATTGGTTTAGGATCAATAGTGCTATTCTCACTGATAGAATCACTCCACTTAATACAAAGTGATAGATGCATGGACAGGCACACAAACAGGCAAACAAAAGGTGGAAGCAGTGATGGATGGACAGACAAATGGATAAATGCTAGTGGAGTTCATATATACTGTAGTATATAGAAGCAGATGCTGGTGCAGCCTCTGTTGGTAGAGGCCCCCTTTGCTGTGGATGTCTTTCTGATAAAGACCTTCCCCCTACAGGTCACTTCAATCCTCCAATGTTTTGTCTCATAACCCACCCCCTCATCCACACACCAATTCAATTATAGAGCTTCTGCTTGTTTCTCCCCATCTTTGTTGTGTGTGTGTTTAGTCATTTGACTGGGAAGGCAAAGTTCAGTGTCCAGGTTCTACAATGTGGCATGGTGCCATGACCTCAAGTTTGAAAGATAGGTTGGAAAGTGTGTTTTTTGTCATATTGTAGTGACTTTGATCAATGGAGCAAATAACAGCGGGAGTGTGTGGTGTGGGGGGAGAGAGGCCTCCCAGTGTGAAGCCAAAGCCACAGCTATCCCTTTATCTGTGATTGTGCCTAAAAGGACACTTTGGGTTGCAGTTATGCACCTGGGGTCCGTTTCACAAAGCAGGTTAAAAAAACATTCACCACCTCTTTGATGTTTTAAAAATAGGCAAAATCAGAACAGATTACGGCAGAATTTGTGTTTACCGCCAGTCAAAGCTGGCAGTTTGTTTTCACCGGAATGGGGGCGTGGCCTCATGTGTTACTCTCTTCTATGTGCGGTGGACTGATGTCAGTTTACCAGGGGTCCGTTTCACAAAGCAGGTTCAAAAAACTCTGAGTCTAACCCTGAACTCTGAGTTGATCTACTCTGAGATAGTTTTCGGTTTCAGAACAGCAGATTTGCGTTAGGTTGATCAACTCAGAGTAGTTTGACCTGGAGTTAAGCGCGTGCACCACAAGTAAAAAAAGACAGCATCAATGGAGCCCTGATTCGACGAGTCACCATGGCAACGGGGAAGCGGAGGGCTACGCTACCACTGGAAATGGAAATATTAATGCGCTCATACGGAGAGTTTAAGCAGGTTTACACCGCTGCTGCAGCAAAAGAGAGGGAAACGGTGCGGGAGAACATTGCTGCTCGGGTCAGTGCATAAGTTTAAATGTAGTCCTTTGCAATCACAGTAATATCACAGGGGAAACTGCTTGAGTGGGAGCCTATTAGTTTATTTCATTTAAGTGCAACCCCGCGGGGGAGAAGCGCACTTGGCAGCAGCTTTAGATGAAAAATAAAAACATTGTTCAAACAGGTAAAACATCGGCACAATCTCATGGTGACACCTCATTTTGAGCATGTTTTACATGGTAAAGTAAATATTACCGTAAGTGGCTGTTTTATATGTTGTATAAAAAAAGTCCCATTTGCAAAAAAACGCAGCGCAACACACAATATCTGCTGGGATATGAGAGCATGACTGATTGTTAATGTTGGAAATGTAAACGGTGTTGTGCGTATTCAGCACCCCTGCAGTGAAATTCACCCCTTCGCATTATATGTGTTATTCTGGATCAGAAGGCTTTTGTTTCCACCTATAGGAGTAGTTTATATACCGGTAACCACATTAAAGAACACACTTTTGAACCTATGAATTGCAAGAAAAGCTGGGATTATATTTAGAAAACACTAAGTCAAATACATTCAACTTGCTTAAAAGATCCATTTCATTCATTTTGTAATTATGGCTGCAGTGTATTAAGGACGTCTATGCGCGGTCTGATAATCATCTCCCGACGAATATTTAATTCTCTGTGCAGTAATGCTGCACCTTCATCCACGGGATCATTATCAAAAGGACATGCCATGGTAGTGGAAATAGTTGCCACCTAATATAACTTCTAATGTAGGCCTACTGACTGATTTTTGCAATGATTTTCTGAAAAACAGACTGAACTATAGCAGAACTATACTACGCCAAAACTCGCCTGCTGACTGAGTGAATGAGGAAATCAAACACCGTGTGTGGCTGAAAGAGGGCGGAGACAGAGAGAAACTCAAGGTTTGTTGAGAAAAACCTGGTCCCGACCAGGTTAGTTTCAGAGAGTATGTTACCATGGTAACTGACCGAGAGGTTAAGTTACCTCTCTTTGTGAAACAGGCTAGGGTGACCCCTCTGTCTCTGGTTTGAGTTACCTCCCTTTGTGAAACGGAAAACTCAGAGGTTCCCTCATTTCAGGGTTAACAGACTCAGAGTTTTCACTAAACCTGCTTTGTGAAACGGACCCCTGAGGCACAAGTGAAACACAAGCTGTTATGTGTATAAAAGCTGATCCAGAAAAGGGCCGCTGGGGCTGGCTGCAGGTTTTCATTCCAACCAAGCAAGGACACAACTAATTTAACTTTTTCAGGGGCTGTCCATACGAACGCGGGTATTTTTGAAACTGTGTGTTCCTCTGCACGGTTTGGCCTTTCATCCACACGTAACCACAGTTTTTTGTAACCGCAGTCAGAGGGCAATTTTTTGAAAAGTCCGGTTTCAGCAGTTGTGTGGACAGGAAAACCGCAATTTCTTGTCAACATTGTTTGGCGTCACACTGTGCGACGGTAAGCTGTCAGTTGTATCCATGGTGACCTGTGGAGCCCTCTAGACGTTTCATGTAGATGGGATTTTCTTTTTTAACCTGGGGCAAAAAAAGTTTGTTTTCAAAAATACCAGTGTTTGTGTGGACTATGCCTCAATCACCTGAATTGCCTTCACGCAGTTGATTTGTTGGATCAGGTTTGTTCTTGCTTGGTTGGAATGAAAACTTGCAGCAACAGGATCAGTTTGACACCCCTGAGCTAGGACATGAATATACAAACGTTTAGTGCCAATCCCTCTTATAGATGTGTAGATATTTCACTTGAGGTGGTACTAGATGAAAAGGCTGGGGATCAACTAAAGTCAGTCAAATTCATTCACAGACATGAATGTTTACCAGATTTATTGGCAATTCACCCAATAAGTGTTGAGATACATTGTTTCACTTTAGGTCAAAGTGGTGTGCCAACCAATATTGCCATCCTCAAAACCATATTGCAATGCCTTTACAGTGCTGACTGTTTTTCCCATAGAAAAACCACTATTGAAAACATGTATATTTTCCATAAGCATCTGTGGAGTACTGTGAACAGGTTTGATAAGCACCAGACATCAGGGTGCGCAAAAAATACTAATGATTAGCGCTTATGCAACATTGATCACCAAATTGCTAAAGACAGTTTTTTTACATAAGGTTCCTGTTCTGCAAGCTGCCGAAAGACAAACACGTGCAGTCCTTTAGCTCTGGACTTTGTCTGGGCTATTTTCCACACAGTATTGTGTTGGACCTTTGTGTCCAGTCTTAATGATGGGCCTCTCAGCCCCTATGCACAAACAGATACACACATCTTCAAGCCACTATATTACTTTTAAAATGGCACTCCACCTGTTCAATAATCACTGCCCTGCCTTCCTTCCCTTGAGTTTAAAAGGAAACCTGCTTGTTGAGTTGGCTCAAGTGGCTCTTTCTCAGGGAGTTAAGAGTAAACATGCACATCCTTCAAGATCTCTGCAATCACTTATCATCCTCTGGAGGACAATATGAGCTTTAGTAATAGGTGCTATATTCAGCGAAGTGGTCAGTCTCTGCAGGGTCTCAGCACAAGGCAACTAGCTGGTAATGATACATTGTCTCTGGTGATGAACACTGTGAAACAGGTGAGTAATGTAATTCAACTGACTGACTTTATCTGACAGTATTGCTGAATTTTCTTAAATAGATTTATATGTATTACTGTATTATAACTGCTGTGTTTTAATGTGATATGGATCCACTGGGTCTGAAATAAAGGAAAAACTATTAAAATAAAAGATTGCAGTTATTTATATTTCTATATGAGTAACTTATGAGAGTATACTTGACTTTTAATTAAATGTACAATATGTAATTTTCCACAAGAAACAGACTTTTTCATGATGTCGTGTGGCATGGGATCATGGGAGTTGTAATTTTTATTGTCAACCACCATTATGTTGAAAATGTGATGAAATTTAGACAGAAATAATGTTAATGGACAATGTATTAAAGTTGTATTGAAGTTACATTTAATCATGTTTATTCATGACATGCCATTGTCATGTAATAGCCGCAGTGTTTCCCACACAATCAGATTATATTTATGTTGGTAGCTGACCAGGGGCCTGTTTCACAAAGCAGGTTTAGTGAAAACTCTGAGTCTGTTAACCCTAAAAATGAGGGAAACTCTGAGTTTTCCGTTTCACAAAGGGAGGTAACTCAAACCAGACACAGAGGGGTAACTCTAGCCTGTTTCACAAAGAGAGGTAACTTAACCTCTCGGTCAGTTACCATGGTAACATGCTCTCTGAAACTAACCTGGTCGGGACCAGGTTTTTCTCAGAAAACCTTGAGTTTCTCTCTGTCTCCGCCCTCTTTCAGCCACACACGGTGTTTGATTTCCTCATTCATTCAGTCAGCACGCGAGTTTTGGCGTAGTATAGTTCCTTCTGTTTTTTCAGAAAATCACTACAAACATCATTCAGTAGACCTACATTAGAAGTTATATTAGGTCGCAACTATTTCACTACCATGGCGTGTCCTTTTGATAATGATCCCGTGGATGAAGCTGCAGCATTACTGCGCAGATAATTATATATTCGTCGGGAGATGATTATCAGACTATTGATTATAGATGTTCTTGCATTTCCAGGCAATTCTCTTTTTGAGCGGTACCGTTTCATATCCCAGCAGATATTCTGTGTTGCGCTGCGTTTTTTTGCAAACGGGAGTTTTTTATACAACATTTATATGTTGTATAAAAAACAGCCACTTACGGTAATATTTACTTTACGATGTAAAACATGCTCAAAATGAGGCGTCACCATGAGACTGTGCTGATGTTTTACCTGTTTGAAATTTTTTTTTATGTTTCATCTTAAGCTGCGCTTCTCCCCCGCGGGGTTGCACTTAAATGAAATAAATTAATAGACTACCACTCAAGCAGTTTCCCCTGTGATATTACTGTGATTACAACAGGACTACATTTAAACTTACGCACTGACCCGAGCAGCAATGTTCTCCTGCACAGTCTCCCTCTCTTTTGCTGCAGCAGCGGTGTAAACCTGCTCAAACTCACCGTATGAGCGCATTAATATTTACAGTTGCAGTTGTAGCGTAGCCCTTCGCTTCCCCGTTGCCATGGTGACTCGTCGAATCAGGGCTCCATTGATGCTGTCTTTTTTTACTTGTGGTGCACACGCTTAACTCCAGGTCAAACTACTCTGAGTTGATCAACCTAACGCAAATCTGCTGTTCTGGAACCGAAAACTCAGAGTTTCCTATCTCAGAGTAGATCAACTCAGAGTTCAGGGTTAAACTCAGAGTTTTTTTAACCTGCTTTGTGAAACAGGCCCCAGTTGGTGTGCAAGCAAGCCTGCTAACGTTAGCCAGCTGCCAGCTAGCTGCATTGATCTGTCATTAGCTGCTTTGTAATGCTAGCTGATAAGGTAATAGGTAAGAGAACAATCCTACGGCACGTAAAAGACCACGCCCCCTCACGGGTGAAAACAAAGAAGAAGAAGAAGACCTCAGTGCGCTAATACGAAAAAACAGGAGTGAGTCCTCAGTTTATAAAAATAAATTTGATCACAATTGAGGAAATACAAGTAATATTTCCATGTTTATTGTTAGAATGCTGTCAAAAAGATGCAGTGTGAGTGAGAGTGTGTGTGTGTCAGAGAGAGAGAGATCATTTAACCTCAGGTGGACAAAGCCTTGGCTGTTTGTTTTCTTTCACAGAGCTAAACTAAAACCACAGAATGTTAAGGACAGAGAAAGGGATGGTTGTCATAGTTCTGCATAACCTGCTGATTCAGTGAGGTAGAATAAATGTGTGGGGATGTCACCTCTGGACACTGAGTGGCTCCTTTACCCACTTCTCCTCCACTCAACTGGACAAACATTCACCACCTCTTTGATGTTTTAAAAATAGGCAAAATCAGAACAGATTACGGCAGAATTTGTGTTTACCGCCAGTCAAAGCTGGCAGTTTGTTTTCACCGGAATGGGGGCGTGGCCTCATGTGTTACTCTCTTCTATGTGCGGTGGACTGATGTCAGTTTACCAGGGGTCCGTTTCACAAAGCAGGTTCAAAAAACTCTGAGTTTAACCCTGAACTCTGAGTTGATCTACTCTGAGATAGGAAACTCTGAGTTTTCTGTTCCAGAACAGCAGATTTGCGTTAGGTTGATCAACTCAGAGTAGTTTGACCTGGAGTTAAGCGCGTGCACCACAAGTAAAAAAAGACAGCATCAATGGAGCCCTGATTCGACGAGTCACCATGGCAACGGGGAAGCGAAGGGCTACGCTACAACTGGAATTGGAAATATTAATGCGCTCATACGGAGAGTTTGAGCAGGTTTACACCGCTGCTGCAGCCAAAGAGAGGGAGACGGTGCGGGAGAACATTGCGGCTCGGGTCAGTGCGTAAGTTTAAATGTAGTCCAGTTGCAATCACAGTAATATCACAGGGGGAACTGCTTGAGTGGGAGCCTATTAATTTATTTCATTTAAGTGCAACCCCGTGGGGGAGGAGTGCACTTGGCAGTAGCGTAAGATGAAACGTAAAAACATACAGGTATTCAAACTGGTAAAACATCGGCACAATCTCATGGTGACGCCTCATTTTGAGCATGTTTTACATGGTAAAGTAAATATTACCGTAAGTGGCTGTTTTTTATTCAACATATAAATGTTGTATATAAAACTCCCATTTGCAAAAAAACGCAGCGCAACACACAATATCTGCTGTGATATGAGAGCATTACAGGTTGTTAATGTTGGAAATGTAAGGAGGGGTGAGATGGACTGTGACATGAAACGGTGTTGTGCGTATTCAGCCCCCTCGCATTATAGGTGATATTCTGGATCAGAAGGCTATATAGGAGTAGTTTATATACCGGTAACCCAACTAAAAGCACACACTTTTGAACCTATGAATTGCAAGAAAAGCTGGGATTATATTTAAGAAACGCTAAGTCAAATACATTCAACTTGCTCAAAAGATCCATTTCATTCATTTTGTAATTATGGCTGCAGCATATTAAGGACGTCTATGCGCGGTCTGATAATCATCTCCCGACGAATATTTAATTCTCTGCGCACTAATGCGTCACCTTCATCCACGGAGTCGTTATCAAAAGGACACGCCATGGTAGTGAAATATTCACCATCTAATATAACTTCTAATGTAGGCCTACTGAATGATTTTTATACGTTGTATACAAAAACTCCCGTTTGCTAAAAAACGCAGCGCAACACAGAATATCTGCTGGGATATGAAACGGTACCGCTCAAAAAGAGAATTGCCTGGAAATGCAAGAACATCTATAATCAATAGTTTGATAATCATCTCCCGACGAATATTTAATTCTCTGCGCACTAATTCTGCACCTTCATCCACGGGATCGTTATCAAAAGGACATGCCATGGTAGTGAAATAGTCGCCACCTAATATTACTTATAATGTCTGATTTTTGCAATGATTTTCTGAAAAAACAGACGGAACTATACTACGCCAAAACTCGCGTGCTGACTGAATGAATGAGGAAATCAAACACCGTGTGTGGCTTAAAGAGGGCGGAGACAGAGAGAAACTCAAGGTTTTCTGAGAAAAACCTGGTCCCGACCAGGTTAGTTTCAGAGAGCATGTTACCATGGTAACTGACCGAGAGGTTAAGTTACCTCTCTTTGTGAAACAGGCTAGAGTTACCCCTCTGTCTCTGGTTTGAGTTACCTCCCTTTGTGAAACGGAAAACTCAGAGTTTCCCTCATTTCAGGGTTAACAGACTCAGAGTTTTCACTAAACCTGCTTTGTGAAACAGGCCCCAGATCAGCCTTGGGAGTCAGGATGAAATAGTTTGACGTTATCCACTCAAAACAGTGTTTTGGTACATTAGCGAACTAGAATTTTGTTGGCAAACAAGCTAACATTAGCCAGCTATAACCACAATATCACAATATTTATATTATAGTTATGTCGAAATTAGAGCAACGAGAGGGGTTAAAGTTTATATGAAGTCACTGACATGTGACAACAGAACCAACACGTTCAGGGTCATGGAATAAAATTATTTCTCTGGGTTTGCATATTGTTGGAAACATTTTGGATAATGTAAGTAAACAACTAAATAAAATACAACATAGCTTTGCCGCTGGTAAAAGCTACACCTGTCAATCATGCACCTGTGTCACCCTGTTTTAATAGCATCAGATAAGAGCTACCTAAAAGGATAGAAACCATCTTTTGAATGTATTTAATCCCTACTCATCACACACAGACCCCCTTGTGTCACTTTTTGATGCTCTATGGTCTTTTAAACAGTTTTGAACACATGGTTAACATTATGACTTCAGTCAATAAAATATTTCTTGGGTTTAGGTATCAGAACTGAATTGTTGGGTCTAGGAAAGGATCATAGCTTGGGTACATCTTTGGTGACGTTTTTAATTTAAATGTAAAAAACAGGAACATTTAAAAAGCACTAAGATAATTATTAATAAAACTAATTAAATGCAACAATTGTATTTAACATTATATAAGAGGCAGTGCATGTCTTCTTGCTTTTAGATCTCATACATTTATACAAATACAGAATATGTTCAGTGTATTTATTGTGCCAAGCATGAGGCATACTTGTTATTGCACTTTGTTTTGGGAGAATGCTTTCATATACAATCTGAGAGATGATATCTCACAGTGCATCTGACATTGGACCTGCTGAGGCAGGAAATGTGTCATAGTCCAGTGTGAGCATGTCACCTATGGCCCCAGTGACAGGAAGGCTAAAGTCTGTCAGCTCTTGAATGCTTAATCAACAACACCTCACAGCCTCTGATCTCAGCATCAGGGCTATCAGACAAAGAGAAAACAGACAGGGGCTGTACACACACACACACACACACACACACAAACACACACACACACACACACACACACACACACACACACACACACACACACACACACACACACACACACACACACACACGGCTCCCGCCACTATTGGTTTTTAGTTAATGTACAACTGCTGCTTCAACACAGAGTCAACAACAGGGTGTTGAAAGCAACCCTTATTACCTACATCAGGAATGTCGATGTATGCTAGAGGATCTCAGGGCTTTAGCACAGGCTTAAACGCATCAGCAATGCAAAACACATGCTTAAAAAAGTAATTTACACATTTATATTCAGCCTCCTATATGACACTCAAACCTTTTCAAAAGGCAGTTTCCCTTGTTTTCTACAATACTGTTTCACAACGACTGTTTCACAGAGTTAAATAGATCAGTTGTAAATACAGGATCTGGCTCTGAAATGACAACATGGCAGCACTCTTATCCAGGGTGTTTTGGTTTCACTTGTACAGTGGGCAGACGTGGAGTCTATGTAAACCTTTTACAGCTGGAAGTTCGTGTTATTTGTGTTCTGTTTTTGAAACTTCACATACATCTGTTTGGATGTTCTAGAGCGGGATCATTTGGCTGGCTGAGGGGTCCATATGTTCATGGTCCAATTCAATTAAATTTTATTTACAATGCAAAATCATTAACAAAAGTTATCTCAAGACACTTTACATATGGAGTTGGGGAAATTGTTGGGTCTTTGTAAATTATACAGAGACCCAACAATTTCCCCATGAGCAGCAATCTTGTCCACACAGTGGCGTTGAAAACCTTCCCTATAACAGGCAGGAACGTGGGACAGACCCAGCTCTGTGGAGGACGGACATCTGTCTGCACCGGTTGGGGAGGAAGAAAAGAGTGAGAAAGAGAGAAAAGACATACAGATGTCAAGAGAGAGACAAAGACAGAAACAAAGACAGAGACAGACACACTTACAGTAACTATAATAATATCTATAGTAATGTGAATATGACTTATATGTTATGGCAGTTAATACAGCAGAAAAGTAGAAACAAGCACAGCTAAGGTGATAGAATATGACAATGATAATAATTATGGTGGTAAACATGATCAATGATGAGTAGTGGCAATAGCAGCTATGATACAGCGAGACATACCACTGATGGTGTGTTTATGGCTTTTTTATTTTATTTTTTTTATAGTTTATTAAACTAGTGATAGTTTATATGAGTAAAGCAGCAGGACGCGTCATGCAGGACCACGGCAGCAGGCACCACCAGGATCAGCAGAGACCTGAGAGACAACAAAGCACAAACAACTCCAGGGAAGAAGTTGAATAAGTAACATGTTGATGAGACATGAATGATACAAACAGAGAGGAGAGAAGCTCAGAGGATCAGGAACAGGATTACAGACTCGGCCTATAGCAGCATCATTAAGCAGAGCAAAGTCAGCTTAGGCCCCGTACATGCAGGCTCTAAGAGAAACTGAATGTCCACATTATGAAAAGAGGAAAGGAGGGGCACACACGTACTGAATTTGTATGTGAAGTGTCAGTATTCACAAAAGGAAAAAAAGATATAATTAACAAGTGTAATCATACGAAATCATACATTTTAAATGTCAAATGTAAAAAGTATTCAAGACAAAAACACATGAAGTAGAGCAGTAAATGAGACGAATGAGCTGTGGGGAGATGAACTACACATGTTACATGTTGTTGTCTCAGGCTGTGACATGCTCTCACATATTTTGCTGCTTCTATGGTTCTGACACTATGTCCTCCTAAGAGATGTTGCATTTTGTGAGCTGTGAGCTTATGTTTAATTTTTGAACAAAGAACTGTATTGTAATATCTTTATATTTGCTATAGGAAATGTTGCTCTGACTCCACCTCTCTCTGCAGACAGAGCTGACACAGCCCAGGGTCTATGGCCAGGCTGTGTGCTCGCTCGCTCTCTCTCTCTCTCTCTCTCTCTCTCTCTCTCTCTCTCTCTCTCTCTCTCTCTCTCTCTCTCTCTCTCTCTCTCTCTCTCCCCCCCCCCCCCCCTCTCTCTCTCTCTCTTATCCCCCCCTCCCCCCCTCTCTCTCTCTCTTTGGACAAAAGATCAATGCATTGCATCCCCTGTGCCATACTGTTTTTTTACTGAAAGAATTTGTCCATCTCCACTCTGAACGAATAAGCAGAGCTACTAGATCCATCCAGATTGTAGTCTCCCAAATTGGAGCACTGCATTTGCGCAATCAGCCCTCTCCTTTAGAGCAACTAAAGTATGGAACACTCTCCCAAGCAGAGAGACTAATTTGGACTAAGCGATTCATTTACAACAGTATTTAACGTTAGCCAGTCTTCACCTGGAAGTCTTTCTGTGAGTGCTGTGGAATCCATTAGCTAGCTCTCAACTCAACATGATTCTTGTTTCTGTAACAACAACAGACAACCCTGGCAACCAGCAACGCCCAACGCTATTGGCTGCTACCATGGAAACACAACGGGACAAAGTCATTGTCAAATCTGTCAAAATAATGTTTAAATATTTATTCAGACTAAATATTTTTGTTATGGAAGAGCAATACTTTCATTCTGTACCCCTCAAAACGCCCTGCGGGTGTGTTATTTAAAAAAAAAATGTAATATGGCTTTTAATAAAGATTCTACAAATTCAACCTTTAAATAATCAGTCTTGTCAGCACCAAGTCAGCACTAATCATCAGTACTCAGTATTTCTGCATATAGCCATAACTTTGTTTGTTTCATTTTGTACATTTGTATAAATGATATAAACTAACAAACTAACAACTTTACATTTGGATCACAGATTGTTATCTTTTGTGACAGGCAGTTAATGAAGGACTCTGTGAGTGGTATCAGCCACGGATCTGAACGTGTGGCAGCTGTAGGTTTGTAACTAAACAGGCAGATGATGCTGTTTGCAGTCTATTGTCAGAGAAAAACACCTACACATTTACTGTCTTGTCTCAATGCACAAAGCACATCAGGGACTGCAAGCGGGAGGTCTGTCTCTCTTTCGTCCTCCATTTTGACTCCTCTCTTTCTTTTCTGTCCTCTCAGACTGAGAAAGAGAACTGAGGGTTTCACTCTGGCAGGCTTGTCTCAGCCACAACCAAAACACACAGAGGCAGAAAGACGCCCACCAATACTTCCAACCATGGCTAATTTGACAGACCAGGCTGCTATTCATTCACAGGCATGCATGCACGCACACACGCACACACACACAGGCACACACACACACACACACACACACACACACACACACACACACACACACACACACACACACACACACACACACACACACACACACACACACACACACACACACACACACACACACACACACACACACACACACACACACACACACACACATGCACACACACACACAAGCACACTTCCATGCATACATAAGCATACACAAATGGAGTCACAATCCCCCTCACACACTCACAGTCAACACCCCAGTGGCCCTCAAAGCCTTTTAACACATGCTTTCACTCCAGTTGATAATGTGACAAGAAGGTGATGGGAATCCCTCCCACACCACAGCCTTCTCTACTGGGATTATTCTCATTGTTGACTGGCTATTAGGATACAAGTCTTCAATACAACACTGTAGCCATGTTTGCAACTACTTCTGCATCATTTTTTTGCATGTAAGTGGTGCATCCATCAGTTGCCACAAAGATAGTAAAGTAAACACTGCAAAAATGGCAGACATTTTAAAATTAAAACCTTTTCATTAGAAAACCAGTTTTCTTCTGCATGAAACAAGCAAATCTGTCTGCCAGTGCAGTGATTTTTACGTTATAAGAGTATAACAACAACAAAAGATGTAAACATACTTACCAATACCTGCTAAACATCAGGATGGTCACGGTGAGCATGTTAGTATGCTGATGTTAGAATTTAGCTCAAAGCACCACTATGCTAATGTACAGCAAAGAGCTGGGGAGTGCCATCCCAGAACTGCGAGCGCTCCCAAACTACGAGATTAATGTCAGCTCGGTAGGGGCTAACATTAATCTCTCATCCCTGACTCCCGGAGAGGCAGACCGGGGTGGTGGTTCCCCTGTTTAAAAGGGGGACCAGAGGGTGTGTGCCAATTACAGGGGTATCTACTAACTAACTACTCAGCCTCCCTGGTAAAGTCTACTCCAAGGTGCTGGAAAGGATGGTTCGTCCTGTAGAACCTCAGATTGAAGAGGAACATTTTTTCCCAAAAAGGGTCCGATGTTCCCTGGTTGCATAAGCCTCTGCCTTCTGCTGATTTAATTCAGCATTTTGTTAGGGGCTACGGTAAGGGTCAGGGTTAGGGGGTAGTGTTAGGGTCTACATAAGCCTATTTGTCGGGGAATTTGGCACTGATTGTGGAAAAAATAACACACAGGGACACATAGGACCCTTTCTGTGAAAAGCGGCTAACAGCTAACAACAGGCTAACAACAAGCTCATGGCAACACATTTTTCTTCTGAAACAAACTACATTTTTGTCAGTAACATCTCTTTCTTGGTGCAGTGTCCCTGCATAATCCAAACAACACACTGTCTAGCATTTTCTTCAGGGACTATTTATTTGGTGGAAAGTAGTTCCAAAGGAAGAAAGATCCAATCAAAGTTATCTGACTGATAGATTCCACTAGAGGGAAAGGAGAAGGTGTGTAATCCGGGTGAACTGACCCTTTAAATGACTTGACTTTTTTCAGTGTAGTAGCATGGCTGCCTCTGAAAGCTCTACATCATGTCTGTGTGACAGTGCGCTGGCTGCCCTGGCAGACCGCTTCAGTCCTAATGGTCATTACAGCTTCATCTCTGTGACTGCAGGCATATTGAAGTAAATCGGATGTTCCGGGGTTGACCTCTGCTGCCCTGACCTTCACCTGCTTCTCTGACCAAAAGCTTTAAATCTGCCACTGCACCCCATTCACAATACTGGCCGAAGGTCCTGAAGAAAGGCCAGCACGCCCATTCACAATGCAGGACCACTGGCCATGAGAAAGGACAGCGCTAGCCAGGTCAACCCAGGCTCTTTGTAGGAGCTGGAGCTAATGGCACAGCAAGCACTAAATGCACAAATACTGCCATTCACTGGGTGGAGCCTGAGAATGGCAGAAAAACACACAATGGATTTAAAGAAACATACAAAGCAACGCCTTCTTAATCAGGATGTAGACTTAACATGTTGTGAAGGACGTCTTTACTCAGTCACATGTGATGTATTGATTTATAGTCAGGGATCAATGGACTTGTCTTAAGACCACAGTTCCACTGTTCCTTGAGAAAAACATGAAAAACACATTTCTACCAAACAAAGTAACGCCTTTGACATATCTCTAATATCTGCTTTAATTAATGCAATCTGTCCACGGGTCATAGGTAGACATGGCTTCATTTAGCCGTGTCCTTCAATAAAACCTCAGCTAAGGTAACTCTCAAGCTAAAGCCGTACTTTCTTTTTTGATGCTGGTGAGTCATCGGCACGTTGATGTTTCTCCCACATGTGGCTTTATTTATGAAGTAGTGATTCTCTGACAGCAGGAAAACTGAGGATGAGCTAACTGACCTAATTAAACTGATTATTAGCGCTGGTCACTGGTCACAGGTTGAATGGCCACAGAGGTGTACCCTAAGTAATCTACCATTTTTTTGAATAAAGTAAAAAAAAAAAATCTCTACACAAACTTTTATACAAATTCTTAATTAATGTTGTTATTATGATTGTGTGATCCCTTGTCACATTCCTAAAAGGTTGGGAACCATTGCACTAACCTTAAAGAGGACCTATTATGCTTTTCTGTCTTTTCAGACTTCTAAATGTTGTTATAATGTTTTATAGTCATGTTAAATAATACCACAGCATCAAATAATGAAGTGCTTGCATTTAGACGTGAGCCTTGCCCTTGTCTGGCTTGGCTGTGCTCAGCTCTGAACGCTAGGGTGTCGATTGCTGTTACAGATTTCTTTGAATTTCCAGAATTTGTCTCCATAGAAGAATCCGGACTTCCCTATTGGTCATGCTGCCACACACAGGCTCAAACTGTAAGCTGTAAGTTTGGCCACTTTTATGCTTTTTTGGTGTTTATTTTGGAGGTTAAGCTGTTAAAGCTAACGTTAGCATGTTGCGCAGCTAACGTGGCTAGCTTCCATGCAGACGGTGTTTTCAGCTGCAGAGGTAACTGATTCCATACATTGTAAGGGGCACAACTTTTCCAGGCACGCAGCATAAAGAGTTGACCAATCACAGCGGAGCAAACAAGCCGACCAATCAGAGCACACTTGGCTTTTCGGGAGGGGGGGGGGGCTGCAACACAGAGGGGCTGCAGCAATGGACAATATGAGAAATATAATGTGTTTTTTTTAAGATGCAGCAAACCTACTGTAGTTGACCCGAAAAATACAAATATGACCCTGAAAACTAGCATAATAGGAAATCTTTAAAGTGAATCCGACAAGTAAAGAAAAAAGCTGCTTCAAATTTGGTCCTGCAGTTGACAGCTGTACATACTATTTTTACAGCAGGACTTTAAGCTCTGCGGTGTGAAATTCTTCTTTGATTGAAACCTTCCCACAAACGCATCATAACAGGTCACCTTATATGGCACTTTAGGCGATGTAGATCTGGGTTTTAAAGTCTGGAAGCCTCATCACGGACAAAGCTTGGGAATGCCTCACACTGTATCTCTAAACTATCTAGCCAGATCACAGACTTTAGGCTATTCTATGTGATCTTCTTTTGAGATTTAATGTCATATTTTTTCAATTTCATTCAGTGCCCCTTTCCCCTAAAACAGTTTGGAGCCCCCCTGGGAAGGCCCACCTCACACTTCCAAACCTCTGGTGTAGGTGATGTAGATGATGAAATGGAAGGAAATCTCACAAGCACACACCTCCTCAGCAACAGGTGACATTCAACGGGCTGAAACGAGCGATTTACTACAAGTTTATTGTTGACGAGTTAAGAGAGTTTGCTAAATCTGACTTGGAACACTTGTACAAGCAAACTCACAGAGAATGTTTGAGAGATTTAGGATATAAATACAAGGATGTTAATGCATAAGGGCCCAACGTAGACTTTCTTTCTGTGAATAGAATGACTTTGTCTTAGTCTAGAAGAAACTGTCTCATTGCACCATGAGCACCCAGCCGTTGATTTAATGCAGTGCTTGGGGAATAACACTTGTAGGACTCTGAACTCCTGAGACGCAGAAAAAATATGTTGGTCATACTTCACAAACCGAATGTTTTAAACCTCAAAGACAAGAGCAAGAAAAGATGTGAGGGGGAGTATATTACCAGTTGAAAAAACGTTGTTAAATAAACATACCTAAGTAAAACACATGTAATAAACTTTGCTTAAATATATGATCAAACAAAGCCTTAAACACACACTAGAGGTCACCATTATCATATGTTCCTCATAAGGCTATATGTGAACACACATTCAAATAAAGCATACATATTCAGTGACCTCTTCATTGGCCGCGTATTCATTCTTCTCTCTTCTTCTGTGGTCCCAAACACACACACACACACACACACACACACAGACACACACACACACACACACACACACACACACATACACAGACAGACACACAAACACACACACACACGCACGCACATATCATGTGTGAATTGGTTTCTTCCACTTGTTTTCCACTGTAGGACATTTTGATACAAACAGATCAAGGTTCACCAGGTGCAGGTCCTGTTAAGCCCTACTCGTCTCATCCAGCTTTTCACTCAGCCTATGAATATTCACACTGCTGGGTCCATGCTGGTTCACTGAGACTTTAATTTGTCTTCTTGGCCATGGGGGAAACAAATGCGATCTCTGTCCACACACACACACACACACACACACACACACACACACACACACACGCACACACACGCACACACACACACACACACACACACACACACACACACACACACACATGCACCAAGGTTTCTTCTTCTGCAGGATTTGCTAATGCACAAGTAATTTAGGGAACAATACGGCAGTTTTTGTGCTTTTATTAAAATTACACATGGACCAGGGTTAAATGAAAATGGAAAATGATCTCAACTGACAATCAAACCCATATTCTCATTTAGTCCTAATGATGTCTAGGCATACAGATTCTTTAGCTTTTTGTTTGCTAAATTTTTTTATATATCAGTCATGGTGTTTTCTGCCTGTAGCCTACCCCTGTAATGGAGATAATGCCATGCTTATACTTTTCCTTAGGACTATCCATCTTATTCCTAGCCCCATGATACCAGTGTGACTTCCAGTGCAAACCCCAACTGCGTTTTCCATTTGATGCTAATCCTTTGTTAATAAGTTTTGTTAATTCCCAACCATTTAAAATACTCAAATCACACCATAACACAAATAAACTAACTGATCAAGGCAGCGTTGAGCCAGCAACTTTTGTGTTGTGACGTAAACATTACTGTTCTGTTTCTGTTTTTATATAAATAAATGTACATTTAGACTGTTATTGATTTATTGAAAAAGGAAAAAGGGATATTAAAAGACAATACCCAACACAGCAACAACCTGCTCTTAAACAGACTATATAGCAGCTTCTTTCCTCAGTTATAGCATTTTTTCTTGTGAAGCAAAAAGAGACTTCCGCTCATTTTATTTATTATTTCACTGTGCAAACCTGTGTTGTAGAATGACAATAGTTGAACCTTGAACCTCTTGAACAAATCCATTTTCAAAAGCCAGAGCCGTTGTCAAAGCTTCAGTGTAAAATACACCTCATGTCATGTTTATCTTCACTGCCTGTCACCACTGACACCTGGCAGTGTTTTCCTTGGCGTTGTGATGAAGTGAGAAAAGAGCAAAGATCACGGCTGTGCTTCCTCCTGAAGCTCCTGATGAGGGAGCTGAGACGAACGCTGACCTGGACAGCTGAGTTGACTGCAGTAATCTGCAGGCTTGATATTGACTCGGTGATAATTAGTCTGTGAGCTTAATGAGCTTAGTTTACACGCCTAGCATAGATAAGTCTGGGGGGGGGGGGCTTAAGCCCCCTGTCAATATGGAAGCTAACACCACAGACTGAGCTATCAGATGCACAGAAGCCAGCCTATTAATTATGCCATTATCACCGGCTTATATAACACACAAGGGGAAAGCTGTTTGTATCTTCTCTTCTCCTCTGCACATTGAACAGTGAAGGCAGGCCATGAGGGGTTAACACAATAACTTATGATGTTTGGAAAATTGCATCTGCCCACCTCATAAAAAGCCCTTTAATAAGTATGGATTATATAGTTTATGTGGCTGTGCAGAGGTGCTCTCACCATTATAAGAATTGCATCTCCTAAACACGGCGTACTGTTAAAAGAAAAAATTCTTGTTACCAGTGTTTGCAATTTGTTAAAAGGTATATTATAATATATATATAAAGGTATTCCATTAATTAGCTGTAAAGACTTCTGTTCTGTCCTTTTTCTGTTCCAGGTCATTTGGAGCTGATCCCAGCTGACATTGTGTGAGGTGGGTACTCCCTGGACAGGTCACCACACTATCACAGGGCTGACAAGCAGGAAGACAGACAAACATTCATGTTCCCATTTACATCTACGGACAATTTATAGTCAACGATGAACCTCACATGCATGTCTTCAGCCGCGGCCAGCCAGCGGGCTCAAACACAGAACCCACTTGCTGCTAACCACTGCACCACCGGCCACTTTATAAGTTCACCTACATTTTGGTGTAAAGGAGCTAACTGTTCTTTGTCCTCTCATGTTGGCAGACTGGATGCATGACTACCGACTCTTGAGGCACAATTGGTATTACAAGACAGGACGGACTGGGGCTAGCTGGTTAGCATGCTAACGATGTCACGATTTCATAAGTAATGTTAGTTTATTTTTTTATGTTTTAAATGAAAGTATATCCCCCATGGCATTACACTACCACTTGCAGCCTGAACCGTTTAAAATCCTATTAAATCAGCTGTTTATGAAATACTCAAATCAGACTGTCTGACACAAACAGCCATGCCACGTTCAAATGCACCTCTATTGTGATGCTAGGTTTGAACTCCAGCAGATCTACATGCCTAAATGCATTGAGTTGCTGCCATGTGATTGGCTGATTAGATGTTTGTGTCAATGAGCAGTTGAACAGGTGCATCTAATAAAGATATATATATAATTGAGTTTTTTGTTGTGTTGCAGTCATTGACATTAATCTCTTATGTACGGGTATGGTCTGAGATGCTTCCTAGCACTCTAAACATTGATTTGGCAGTATCCCTTGCATCCTCTATTGGTCATCATAGCACTCCTCCCTCCTCATCCACAGACACTGGAAGAAGTATCAATAGGTCAGCATATGTCCAACCATCTATCACTACGTCCGTCCTGCTTGTGAACAGTGCTCTGGGTCAACTGGCCTTCAGACACTTAAACCCTGAAAGATACAATGTGACCCAATGGGCCAGCAGCCCAATACGTTAACCCTCCCCCTCTCTTCTATACACACCACCACTACCACCAGCAGTTTTGGGTAGCCTCATATTACCCCAGTCCATGCACATGAACAATCGCAAACTCACCCACCATGACTCTGCCATGTGGTCCCAGGCCACCTCTGGCCAGGTCCCAACCTCCCCCCTGGTCCCTCTCAGCTCATAGATCACTGCTGACACATCAGTAATTGAGCTGGGATAGATAAGGGCCAGCGGACAAGACCCTGGGGTCCTGACACCACTGAAAAGCCGAGAACAAACACTGTGTGTCACCACACACTCTGCTTTCCCCGTTATTCTGTGGCTCAGTCCATCTGTTTGAACCCAGACAGGACTTTGGTCTGGGTTGCAGTCAAGATCAATAGGACATTTCTTCAGTGGTGGTATTCCTGTGAAACATCATATCTATAGTGAAGCAATGAAACAACTAAGACAAAATACTTCCAGGTTTACTTCAACATATAATATTTACTCTTATCTGCTGTCTGTCTGATGTCATTGTGTTTCCCATAGTCACACACCATGTAGTTCTTCATGTGTTTATATGAAAAGTGGGTTAGAATTGGTGACTCGATGCAGTGTTTATTTTGGCACATGCTTTTAATTTGGACAGTTATTTTGTGTCAGGCACATTTTAATCATTTGATTATTATTATGTTTACAAAAGGTAAAGACATTTACAACAGCCTATTATGGCCAATTATTTTGAAGTATTGAAAAATACTGTGTTTGGAAGATTAGAAAGAATGAAGGACGCTGGTCCGATGACATGTATAATACGGCAGTGGATGAGAGACTGCATTGTGGCGGTTCTGGTACCCTTCCTTTGTGGTGAGTAAGTGATCTGACCTCGATCCCACCCAACTACCATGTGTACTCCACTGGTTTGAGCTAAACTGCCCTTGTAGTCAGGTCTGCTTTAATCTTTATACATTATCCATCCATGGGCAGAGTATGCACACTGTAGCAGCTTGCTTAGTAGTAGGAGCAGCTAGCCAGACTAAAATTCCCCCTTACGGAAATATACTTCAGTCAAGCTACCATCATTTGCATCTTCGTCGTCAAACCTGTCACTGTAAAGTTGGAGACAGACACAGGAAAAGGCAGATGCAGCAAAGTCTCGATGGGCAGAGCATAAAGTGGCTCGTGAAGCAATGTCTGTGAAATGTTTGGAATGAAATGAGCTGTTTGACCGTGGAGATAAGATAAATGCTTGTATTTGTAATGGTTCAGAACACATGACCTTAATCCTGTATTTACTTTCTTGTCTCACCAATAAGCATAGTGAAAGTTCTTTTATGGTGATGAATTTTGGTTCGCTTGGATTTTTCTTTGTGTGAAAAGAAACCGAGCCAAGGGGCAAAACACTCCAGGTTTACAAACTGATCAACTGATTCGGACTAAAGCAAACAAACTACAGGTGTGAAAACGCCTTAAGTATGTCCACTGTCTGGGTAAGGTTGGGAGGAGAAGCAAAAACATAAAATGGATAAAAACTGGGACAAACCACAAAAAAATAACAGGCTAGCATGCTAACATTTACAAAGAGGTAGGTTAATGTTGAACAGTGAAATGTTTAGTGAAAGACACAACAGCCTACATTACCTGGACTCATACCTTCTGATTGGTCTACTCTATAAACACAAAAATTAACTAATTGAAACTCCCGGCAATGTTATACTTGATAAAGTTGGGATAAGGTTAAATAATTTAATGGCATCTAACGTTGAGGTCGCATACTGCAACCAACTGAAACTTCTCCCGTGTGCCAAGCGTGTTGGAGAACTATGGTGGCTGACACGAAAACCTGAATAGCATTATAGAGTCGATGTTTGGGTGTCCGTTCTGGGCTACTGTAGAAACATAGCAGGACAACATGGCGAACTCTGTGGAAGATGACCCACTCCCTATGTAGATATGAAGGGCTCATTCTAATCTAATGAAAACCCAATGATTCATATTTATTATTATTTATTTATAACAAATGAAAACATACATATGATATTGCAATAGATTGCCCTAATTCCTACACACTGGCAAATTAAGGTTATCTCACTATTTTATGAGAGTTGGCGAGTTGGCCAAAACCTGTTTTTCGGTTTGGGATTATGTTGGCAGAAAATGACTTAATTTTGAAAATAAAGTAACAATTCAATTAATCTATGAAGTAAAAACACCAAATATTTGCTGCGTCTGAAATCTGAAAATATTTTTTGTGTAACAAATATTTTTAATGGCATTTGTTTGGGGGTTTTATATAGCTGCCCATACAAAATCAACAGTTTGAAGGCTCTTGTCATTTGAGATTAATAAGACTAATTAATAAAGAAATCAATTATGAAAATAATCATTAGTTGCAGATATATATTTTTTTCAACCAAAACACGGTATGGCCTCTCTATGAACATGTTTTCCCATTAGTGTTTAAGGTCCAAAAGCCAGTAAGGCTAAAAGAGAAGAGGGGGTTTAACTAAAAAGAGAGTGAACACGTTGTTAGCAGGACATACAAGCGTGATAAATTTCCGTTCGTCTTTTGTCAGTGAATACGTCTGGGCCCATATGCTGGACTACAAAGCTACGTGAAAGCAGCGTTTAAAAAGCCAGGCCTACCACATTAAAGCCTATAACAATCTCTGTTCATGGTAAGTTATCACTCTCAATTAATCACCTCCCACAATGGGATTTCTGATGTGTTCAAGCCCCCTGAAAGCTGCAGGTCAGGCCGAGGGCAGACTGACTCTCAGTTCCCCATTCTCCATCCCCTCACTCCCCTTTCACTTTATCACATCTCTCAGCCGCTGCCAACTGAAGCGTCTTTACATTTTTCTTATTTCTCAAGCTCTCTGAAAGAATGAGAGTCAAGCATCACGCACTCCAAAACAAACACAGAGAGATAGATGTAAGTGTGGAGATGAGGGGCATTATGCGAAGCAAGGGCCTCTGTAGTCTGACTGAGTGACTGAGTGACTGGCTGACTGGCTGAGAGCCTTTCTGCCTGATTAAAACCCCTCCCTGGTCATTCCACAGGGACTGTGTTAGCCTATGAATGGTATTGTATTGTTAGGGCTCTCCCCATTCCTGCACTACTGAATGGGTTTAACCACTGGTTTAGATTCAGTTACACGGTTTTGGTTGAAAGTGTCCCCCTCCCACCGCTTTGGACTCCATGGTTCCCTTGACTGACCTGTTTAGAAGCTGCCGTGGAAATGTCATGTTGCCCCTCCCATGGGCTGGACCCGACATTCACTTTGATAGGTAACAAAAAAATGACTCGAGATGGGATTAAACCAATGGCTCTTTTTAACCACCATGAATTGCCAATTTATGGTGGAACCTAACAGTGTGGTGATGGAGGACTTTGAAGTGGAGGATGCAGTGATTCACTCTAGCGTATATGGGACAAGCTTTGATGGGGCATTGGTTGAAAGTAAAACAGCTTCTGAAAAAAGAAAGGTTGTACAGCACAAACACAGAATTTTGGAAACTTTTACTAAGAATATACAGATATAATCTATACAGTAAACATAGCACATTCATTGGAGGCACAAGCTTGGCCTACACTGCAAAAAAAATTGTTAAGTATTTTTTTCACATTAACCTTATTTTCCTAGAACAAGCGAAAAATGCCAAGATTTTTGGAGTGTAAGTTAAAACACATTCAATACACTGTATATAGCATAAGGGATAACGTGATAATCAAGAGGAAAGAAATATATGAATATATTTTGTTGTTTGTTTGGTTTGCACAGGGGTTGTAAAGGACATTGTTTATTAAAAAAAACTTTGCATATTTGTTCACCATAAAGCTGATTACTTAGCTTTCATAACACTTATACATCGTTATCACGGACCACCCTAAAATAGCTTGGAACTTTGAGGTGAATTACAAGATGTTTGTTTTTTGTCAGGGAGTATACTAGGGAATGAAGTTTCACACATAAATTGCATTAGATGTTTTCAGGTCAACTGGAGTTGAAAAACAAAGTTAAATAACCAGGAAGTTAATGAAAGTAAATGAAAGCAAAAAAGTTAGTTGAGCCAGAGACTTCTAAGAAGCAAGACAGTGCCAGTAAGGCTCCATAAAATGGGCTTAATACAGAATAATGTTTGTTGGAAGTGTAATGCACAGGCAGGGACCTTCTTACACTCACTGTGGGAGGGCT
The DNA here is from genome assembly GCF_963691815.1 of Echiichthys vipera. NCBI lineage: Eukaryota > Metazoa > Chordata > Actinopteri > Perciformes > Trachinidae > Echiichthys > Echiichthys vipera. The sequence continues at coordinate 27,389,940 of NC_139840.1, read as the reverse complement.
CTTCTGTTTTTCCTTTCTGGAAAGAGGTTATAGGAAAACGGGGTGAATGGCTTGGAAAACCCCTACCAGAATCCCCCCAACTCTGCCTACTGGGAGACAGGTCAAGGTCACCACCAGGCATTTCAGAATCAGAATTTGGTTTAGCACTGACAGGCTTGATCACTGCAACTAGAATCATTCTTCGCCACTGGAAGAGTCAGACTAAACCAGAATTTACTGACTGGGCTAAGCTGATGACGGATAATGCTTCATATGAATCGATGATAGCAAGGATAAATGATAACAAGGGGAAATTCTACCAGGTTCGGAGTCATTTGCTCAATCATATATGAGGGGAATAGGTTCCCATAATGTGGGAGTGGAGGAACACAGTTAAGCTAACGTCAACTAACGTTCAGGAAGGCCTGAAATGCAGTTATGAGACAGGATGTTACGGTTTTGCTGCAACACAGCCTAAAGTAAAAAACTAACCTCCATTATTATGTCTAAAACTACAAGTACATTTCATTCACTGTAATGAGCCAATTCATTACCCAAGAGCTGGAACAGACAATTACTACACTGAACATTGATTGATTAACTGTATTCCTGTGCTTCTGCTGCCAGTGGTTGATAGATTAAAGAGTAAACCGTAGCTTTCTTGCTTTTGTGGTACACAAAACACAGAGGAATGCCAACAGGGCTCATAAAGGAATCTTCTCTGTCAGTAACAGCTCACTGACACACAATAAGGGACAGGGAGGAGGGCATGATGTGGAACTTCTCTTTGCATTTAGCCCCGTTTAGAAAAGGAGAAGCCAAAACGAAACAAGCCCTCACTTATTTAATTGGATGCAGCCACTGTGGGTCGTAGGACTATATCACTACAAATTGTCATGAGACAAAATAATAACTTGTGTACACACTGAGGGTTCGTCCACATGATCGAAAACAACTTTTTTTTTCTTTCGTTCTTCACACACATTTTTAATACCGGTTAGGCTGACCATCCACACGCAGCCGGCGTTACCGGAGCCTGAAAACCGTCTTTTCTATAACCAGGTCCCAGAGGGGGAATATTTGAGAATGCCCCCCGTGGCGTTGTCGTCTGGACGGGAAAAATGCATACTTTGTTAACGATGCCGTCATCTCCACACCTTGGACCTCTACCCCTGCAGCGTCACATAACAACAGAACTGCTGCGTGAGAGGAGAGAGACGGACCCATAGACTGTTTACTGAACTGGACTCTGAGACACATGTATGGGAATGAATTAGGCCAAGCACAGATTTCTCCCTTTTCCCTGATGCTCTGAATAAGGAGCTAAACTGCTCTCTAGTCTCTGTTTCTAAATCAAGTGGGTTAGAGGTTGGAGGTGGGGGAATGAACTAGACTTAAGTTGTGCAGTTACAGGAAAAAACATCTGTGTGGACAGGTTTCTCTCTCTCTCTCTCTCTCGCTCACACACACACACACACACACACACACACACACACACACACACACACACACACACACACACACACACACACACACACACACACACACACACACACACACACACACACACACACACACACACACACACACACACACACACACACACACACACACACACACACACACACACACACACACACACAAGGGTCAGAAACAAATATTCCCTCAGTCCATTTCCTATCAGTCCCCTAGTGTGTTTGAATAGGACAAGCCTATAATCAATTAGCTGTTCTCTCTTCATGTGGCTGTCAATTAGGCTGCTCAGTGATTGGGGATATGACTGCTTTATTAGTTGATCCAGCTGCCCTCCTCCTCTGCTTACTACATTACTAACAACTGGTAACCTAATAACAACACTTTTACTTGACATTTATTAGTTGGCCTCCTACTTTCTACTAATCCAGCTCTCAGCACAACATGATGGCACCTCTGTAACCAGCACTCATTTGACTTGTGGCCTTTCACTCAATTCTGCCTTAACAATGGCTTCCTTACACTTTCTTTCTGCTTATTGGTGGTCATATCAACAAAAGCTGCATTTGATCTCTGGGGCCTCCTGTGTATCAACGAGACTTTTGTGAATTCCTTTATTATAATATTCCCATTGTTACTGTGATAGAATATTTAATTTTTTTGGATCCCTTTATCTCGTTCCAAGATATTTATCTGGCCTATAAGAGACTAATATCAGAAAAACATTCATGAGTAGGGATGGGGAGATTTTACTGATACCAATGCTGGTATTAATTCTGAGATTCTCTATTGATTTTCACACTTTGCTCACACGGATTCTTAGCATCAGTGCAACTGTTTTAATATCTCTTAGTCTGAACACAGTGTACATAGAGTTCAGATACTGGTATCAGAATTACCTCAGAAAATGCATAAAATGCTTGTATCGGTGAGTATGCAAGACATGCACCAATCCAGTACCATGTTAGGCCTGCGAAAAAATACTTTAGAGTTATAATAATAATAATAATAAGAATAATAATAATAATAAGAATAATAATAATAATTAAAAATAATAATAATAATAATAATAATAATAATAATAATAATAATAATGTTAAAACGATTCCATTTCGAACTCCAATTTATTTGGGAATCGAGAACCAGTTCCAGTTGAGAAGGGATTGTTGACTCCCATCCCTATTCATAAAGCATGTGTTCAGTCCATCATTTTCTCACATATGGGTGACTTAAGTCTCATGTTCTCATCAACGGGTTTGTATGACATCTTAGGAAATATGAAATTCATGTTCTCATCAACGGGTTTGTATGACATCTTAGGAAATATGAAATTCAATTTAAAGTGAAGTTCAATTTAATTTCAACGCACCTCTATGTTCACGTAGAGCCTGATTGTTTTGCAAAAATCCACTGCGCATCCCATCCACTCAGCACAGTTCACAGTTCGTGTACACGCCACAGATCCCCCCTTCCCCCTCACGCATGTTACAATATCACAGGCACACGCCTCAAGCTAGCTACGCTGAATGACGTTAGCAGTTGCTATCTATGAGTATCCACTTCCCTGACCTTCCTTCCTACACAGAGTCTGGAGCTCCTATACTGCTAGGGTAACAGTAGTAATCATTGAACATCTGTTTCAGTAAGACCTCCTCGTGATTTACTTCCGATACCAACGCTCATTGCTAATGTCGGCAGAAGTGTGTCCTTAAAGTGTAATTCCGGCATAAAATCGTCCCGTGGTCTTTTTCAGCAAATGCAGTCATCAAATAAGCCATCGAGACAACTGTTAACAGAGAAATCCAGTAGAGTCGCTAGCAGCCAAACATAGCTAACACTGATTAGCTCTGGGAACCCAGAGTTTATTAAAAGAGTATTTTAAAGACTTACCTACTGGCCCCTGTAACAGCTCCTCTCATAGTAAAGTCCATTCAAGTGGATTAAAGTCAATCCAAAATGAAGGAGCCCGTTGGTGCTTTGTATTCTGTGTAGGGACTCTTCTCATGCTGCTGCAGAGGTTTAGTGTTATTTTCAGCAGTATTAAAAAAAAAATGTTTGAATGTGTTAGCCACTTCCGGCTGTGAGCAACTCCCCGGAATAACTCTGTTAATAGTTGATACACACAAAAAATGAATTACACTTTAAGGCTGAAATGAAGAGTGTTACATTACAGATTTCAAATACTGTATATGTGCTATCCAAATAAATCTGTATCTTTAGCTGCATGCACTTTGACAACAGTAATGCAGACAGAATTCACAGTCAGGGTTCACCTTTCCATAAAAAAAGGAAGGAAGGGAAACACATTGTGAAAAAGTGTAAATTACAGCATGCTCTAGAAACTCTTCAGATAGAAAGAAAAAAAATGAATAAATTACTAGTAAAAGCACAGAAAAACATGGATTCAATCGAAGGTGAGCTAATTCCATTGTTCTATTAGCATGATGTAAAAATTAAAAGTAAGCACAATGTAATAATATATGGTGTATAAATATTTTATTCATCTTTGGTAACAACTAGGCAAAGTTTACAACTATCAAACTGCTGTGATATTAGAAGATGAGCAATAAAAATAGCAATAAAAAGTTTTATAGAGAGCTTTGTGTGTCCTTTAGGCTGCTCTCATACATCAGGGAGTCTCCATGGATACTGACTTTAGGTATATTTTACAGCCTGTTGAAGCAGCTCAGGAGGGTTTCCTACTTCACGTCTGCCTCTCCTTTCACAGCCTAACTCTATTGGTCTGCTAGAACAACACATATAGTGTCGGCACCGAGGCTCGCTGTAAAAGTAATTGGTTTCATTGGAAAGTGGATAAATAGCGGTGGCTGGTTGTGGAGGGCTTCCTGCCGAGTTTGACCGCTCCTGGGTTAATCACGGTCCCTCTGAGGCTGGAAGCTTTCCCAGTCAGCACTGGCCACCAGCCACTGAAGGCTCTGACTTACAGCACAGCCGGGCAGGGATCAGCTGCAGGGAGAGAGGAAGGAACTGTTAAACGGGTATTTATTCATCTAAGGACAGCCACAACATCTGTTATTTCTCTTCTTTATACTGTCAGTAAGCACAGTTTTACATTGTATGAATCTCTCTTATCTTAAGGGCATCAGTTCAGAAGGAAATGCTGTACTTTTCCATTTTCACTAAAACAAGTTTAATCAAGTGCATTTGCAGTGAGTCTAAAATGATGGATTTTGTAGTCTGACTAAAGTGTTAAAGGGGAACTGTGCACATTTTCAACATTCATTTATTGTATTCATATGGTTTAAGGCAGTCAAAAAATATAAGTAAACATAACCAACTTTCTCCCAAATCCAAAAACCAGAGCCCTAATTTGTGAGGGTGTCATGTAGAAATCCTGGAACTGCTCAAAGACTTGGAAAAATTAGAAGTGAGAAAGATGTTCACCCACAGGAATGTTCTGAGCATATTATAATACTACAGAACAAAGATAACACACACAATTAGTCTCCACTCATTGTCTATGGAGCAGCTTTACACTTACACTTTTGATGTCATTTAGGTAAATTGTAGTTAGCGGTGGACAAAAATATTACATATTATAATAATTTGAATGAAAGTATCAAATAATAATAATAATCCTAACTTTATTTGTATAGCACCTTTAAAAACAGCAGTTAACAAAATGCTTTGACAGCGCAAATCAAAATACACATAATACAGTATAAACAAAACAAATGATAATAATAATAGTGAAATCCAGTAGGGTACAACATAACCATATTTACATGTCATTGTATAGAAAGAAGGAGCATCATTAATAAAGGACACAGGAAACTGTTATTAGCTTAAGGTGCTTGCAAAGAAAGATAAAAAGAGGATAAAAGACGACATCACAGTCTGTAAAGAAGAGTTTTAAGAAGTGATTTAAAAGAGGACACTGAAATATTACAATAATAGCAGTCTGTATGAACTTAAGTTAGAATGGTCGTGTTGGGAAGCCTCATACACAACAGACTCGTGGACATTTACATTGTTTGCACCGGTGAGAGAGCAGCCTGTCTGTCATCCTGCGGGTTGAACCATGTGAAAGTCACTGAGACACTCAACCCCACATTGCTTTCAATGAGCAGACCAGTGCTGGCAGAATACAACACTGAAATATATTTTCAAAGGCAATTTTAAGACAAAAGACCAAAAAACTTACTTTGAGTTTAGCTGCTTGCAACAACAAAAAACAACTCAAACTACACCTTCTCAGTTTTCTCAAGTCAAGTGGTGATAAAGTGGGATATCTGCAGGTCCTTCAAGTATTTCGACCATTTCCAACCATCTCCCTTACACCAACAACAGTTTGCTTTGCAGTCTTCCCAATTTGACAAAACAAGCTGCCATTTAACCACCATAAAACGCAGTATTTTCTGCATGCGGGCTTTTGTTTTTGATTGATTTGACGTCCGCATAATGCTGACTTTCTCCATCCCATCGGCTGACTGAAACGGCCTTTTTGTGCCACTTGACTCCCTCACACACACACAGCTGCATTTGTCTTGCAAATCCATCCCCGCTGCGCCGCGTTCAGACGAGGAAAAGAGAGCAGTCGGACATCAGTGAAGTTCAAGCAGGCGAACAAGCGGAGAGGCTGTTTCATAGCAGCCGCTTTTGTCAATATCAAAACGGAGAGCTGGTGAAAAATGATGCATGCTTTTACACATCTGAATCCTGGCAACTGACAGAGCAGGGGCTGGGCGGGGGTATAACAGACTAAAAAAAGAGAAACTTTCGCTTCCCTGGAGGCTGAAGTCGGACAAAAGAGCCCCGGTCTAAACGGGTTGAGTGTCCTCTAGCGCACGACGGGGATCAGCAGCGCAGAATGTGGGAGATGGATGGAGACGCACACGTACAAACGGCCGTGACTGAAATTTGCATATTTGTAATTTATCACTTTTTGTTGAGTTATTCAGGGATTTTTTTTACAGAGTTAAAAAAAAAAGAAAATTGGTCATTTGTCAACGCGGAGGTAGAGCTTTTCTCCAATACATTCAACAGTGCACGAACTACTGCTGAAAGCCTGAGATCATTTCTGTTGCCCTTAAAAATGCAACACGTGGTTACCTTCTTATTTATTATATTTATGTATTTATTGCCTTTTGTCTTCTGCCTTAAAAAATCCGCTCTGGAGTCAGCCCAGTCTGCTTCATTTCCATATTTTTCAATGGAGCTCCCTCATGAATAGACTGTAATATTTCATGATGGGGCACGCAAAAGCTGTGCACAATGCCTCTCATATCCACTCTGCTTTCAGCCGCAACAATGATCATAGCGAGACGTCTTTATGGCTAATTCATTCAAAGGCGCATCTCCCGTCCTCCGGCGCGGAGGTCAGCCCGCCGTGTTCCGTCCACCAGGGGGGTTTTCAGAGGCCAGAGGCGGCCAGCTGGCTCCGTCACACGACACCACACACACACACACACACACACACACACACACACACACACACATACACACACACACACACACACACACACACACACACACACACACACACACACACACACATACACACACACACACACACACACACACACACACACACACACACACACACACACACACACACTTTATCGGTACGGGCATTAAGTCATTTCATAAGGTCAGAATAACGAAGGGTGAGTTTTTTCTTCTGGAGATCACAGAGCTGAAGGCCTTAATTGAAAAGATGGAAAACTATTTTAAAAACTCATAAAACGGACAAGTTTTCTAATCAGACCAAAGCCAACTTCAACAACAAGTCGGATTTGTTATTTTATTTTTTGTACAAAAATATTCCTCGTCAACATATCGATACCAGACTGAGACACATCTTGGTTTTACTTCCGATACAACACACTCTTATAACACCCTGTATCTGTTTGATTTGTATTCCAGTGTGTTGTGGTGAAAATGTTTTCCACCTGCTGTGTGCTGAAGATTACGCATTTGCAGCTTTCATACAGGGAAGCCGTCTCTTCACATTTTACTTCTGAACTCTTACATGGAAGAGTCGGTAAAATGCTGATGTTGAATTTATATTGTAAAAATGTTAACGTGTCGCTCCGTATTTACGGGCTCCTCTTCAAGTCACGCGCGGGACAAAGACCTTGTCGTGTTTGTTGATAGGGCGCACAGCGTGTCTCTGGTGTAGGTGCAGTATCCCAGCGCGCAGCAGACGCACCATTACGCAACAAGACGAAACTGGAAACATGCCATCAGCTTTTACGCATGAATGCACTGCAGCCGAAATCAGAGTTCCTAGTGAGAATGTAATTTTATAAGATGGTAAAATCCTATATGTCCTTGGTATAATTTAAATGTAACTTATTCTTTTTCTTAGCCTTCCATGTGTACACTGCAGTTCCATTTGACACATGATTTTGACAAAACACCATTTATCATGAGGGGTGGCCCAATAGTCAAATTTATGACTCATTGATCTTAGTTTAATTAAGAGTTATAATTTACCCCATGCCCAGTGCCAGTCTGTCCATACGTTACCATGGATATCCATGCGCCAAAAGAGTAGTAATTTGGAACATATCCAAAATAACGCATCAATTTCCAAGTTAAAAACTATAAACTAATCTCCCTATAATGTACGAGAGTGCGTGTCATAAAGAAATAAACTCCTCCTCGGATTATGTACCCACTCATTATTTTGCCTAGTACTCTTTAGTCACCCTGGTTTGCTCAATGGGGACAGCTACTCGTGCGCCCCGGAGCCACTTGTTGCCGGCGCATAAAGTTGGAGCTTTTTGGAAGTTAAATATCCCGGAAAGAACACACGTTAGTATCTCAAGGGCTTCACGGGGACAAAAGACCAGCGCCTTACCATATGCTTAATGGCTACAGCCGTCCAGCCTTTATTAAAGGCAAAAAAGTGGCCCTTTAAAAGTTGGAAAGGCTCCTTTATTTGAGTTAGATGGAGCACTTGCGCACAAAACCAGAAGCGCGCATGGCCATTGACTCGCCCCCTTTCTCTTTCTTTCAGGAGTCTGAAGCGGCCACCGTCATCGCCTGTTTCAGTCCAACATAAGCTTTTCATCACCCGGCTTTGTTCTCAGTGAAAGTAATGCTGCGAATCAAAGAGATGACAATATTTTCCATCAGCTTGGAGACCCTGGACAAGAGCCCTCGAGCTTTGGCAAAAATCAGGGCCGGTTATTCATCCTGTCACTCCGCACCTGTGGTCCTGCATTCAAAGTATACAAACCTGTCCCTATTAACATTAATTATTCACAAACAACACAAAGGCTGAAATAGAGCAGGTTGAAGTCTGTTTATGGCTCCTAAATGTTTTATTCCTCTGAAGATGTGCCCAAAGCTTTTTTTCTCTCCCTCGCTCGCAACCGAGTGCCTGTCTCTCTTTCAGCCTTGAGTAGCCCTACAGTTTGGATTTCACAATCGTAGCATCTGCTTAATCTTGCGGATAAAAATATGACACAAAACACAGCGAATGGAGGATGTGTTAAATCCTGGTAATGAGTGATCAACGCGGGAAACAATGGAGAAGGATGGTGAGAGCCGTATGGTTCCGGGGGCACCAGTTTGCTCTCTTGTGGAGCACCAGGTGATGGCAAGAAAGTCTCCGTTCCGAGGAGGAGAACACACCAAATACACCTCCTTTCTCTCCTTGAAAAAAATACAAGACATAAATTTAATTGGCTTATCAAGGCGCGGCGAAAAGAGCTCGCTGTTAATTGGCTGGGGGCGCACAAAACAAACGCAGGGACACGTTTAGCCTGGCTGGCCCGCGCTGCGCTTTCAGCCCGGTGTCACATCATTGAAAATGTGTTTTATTATTGCAAAACGTCACATGCTTTACAGTTGCCATATTGTGTACTGGACAAAGGCTGATGGAACATTAAAGACGTGGAAAACGGTGCCAACACGTCTCGAAGACACTGCAAGGGCCTCTCTCTTTGCTTGCTTTTAGGCAGCTGCTGTCCAGGGACTCGGGCGTAAGGACATGAAAAGAGACAAAGTTTGAGCTACCAGGTGCATCCCCCGGAGAACACGGCGGAGACCGATCTGTTCCAGCAGGACAAGGACGCGCTCATAAAGATGCAATTTAGATTGGAAGGTCACGTCTGAAAGAAAAGAGCGCACGGGAAAGGGAGAACGGTCCCAGCTAACTCCCCTCCCTGCCCCACATCTCCTTCTGCTTCCTGCTCTGTCACTTGCGACACGGGTTGGTTACCCAGCGGCTCAGAACAGACACCCCGCAAAGAAGACCTGAGCGTTAGGGGTCCCGCACGGCACGGAGCTGAGAGTCTGGGCAGGTCGGCCTCCCAGCTGGCACACAGATGCCATGTCAAGAGTCAGAGGTGTTAAGAATGACTCCAGAGGGCTGCATTCCCGAAGCGAGATCATCTGAAAAATCAAGCCGATTTGTGGCTGTTGTTATAGTCGTCTCTGACATGCGGGCTTAAAAGGGATTTGATAACCAAACCGTTACACATATTCACCGCCACCGGTGCGTAAAAGCGCCAATCTCTGCATTTTACACCCATCAAGACATCGAGTGATCTTCAGGACTGAATCGTACACACATTAAAATTTAAGAGTTAAAGTAACCGAGTTAACCTAATTAACACATGACATGTTTTGTAATATGAATGTATACTTTATTAGATAAGTATCATCTGAGCTCTCAAAGAAATTCAACTGGAGATGAATTATATTAATCGATTTACGTTTCTACAGAAAGTCGTTTCTTTGATGTCATATTATTTCTATGTCGGAGCATTGTTTGTTTGAAGGGAAATAGACATCCATCAGGGAAAACGTTACAGTATCAATACCAAAGTGTCCGTTAAACATGAGTAAATGTACTATTCGCTGTATCTGAACCTGAGGATTTGAACTTCAATAACTTATTTATTTTAATGAACGCATCATGATCCTGTAAATGACGCCGCGGATCTGAAATATAGAATCAATACGGTGTTAAAGAATGAGAATAGTGGAGTTCTTCAGTAAATAACCCATTTAATAAATCCACTGAAACACTTACTGTAAACTGACTGATGAAGTGATGGCGAAAAACACATGAAGAGTTTCTTTTTGTGGAAGACGTTTCTTTAGAATTCCGAAATTCGAGACATCCTATCTGACCTTTTCTTTTCTGTTTCTTCATTTCATGAACCGTGGCTATTTCTTATTCTGTGTTGTTCGTTTTATTATAAGAATGCTGAGATAAATCTCAGCAACTATATGATATATAATATGATATAAGAGCATATGATGCCATATTTCCCACACTCTGTGGATCAGTAGTGTGCTGTGTGTACAGCTCTCAGCATCTACTGTCGCTCTGTGTGGTGAATCAGCGGCCTTTGAGCTCAGCGCCGAGTCTTTCTCAACCAAATTACCGCTTGGCGTGGACCTCTATATGTCAGGGCCCGCTCAGAACTGAAGGAAATAAACCCTGTCACACACTAAAGGGCTCGTGTCCTTTTAAGCCTTGCCAAGCCCGTAGCCGGAGTGACAAGATAGCCGGGAGTATTTCAGCCTGTCCCTTCCGCTTGGCTGCGGCCGCACCAAAGGACGTTGAGAGGCGCTCTGCGCTGCGCACACTAAAAAAACCATCAACGGCACAAAAGCGTTAAGGTGCGAGAAAGTACAATGCTACCACTGTTTTAAGGCCGCACAATCAAAGTGGAACCGAACCTCCTGCCAAAGAGATGAAGCTGCCCAGCATTGACTCGCTAACATTTGACTTTCCAATAGCTGTAATCGGATTACATGCTCCTGTCGCGCTTGAGGAGGGGCCCGGAATCACAGAGGACCTGTAGAGTCTGCTGAGAGAGAGAGGAGAGAGAGAGAGAGAGAGAGAGAGAGAGAGAGAGAGAGGGAGAGAGAGAGAGAGAGAGAGAGAGTGGGAGAGGGGGAGAGAGAGGGAGAGAGAGGGAGAGAGAGAGGGGGAGAGAAAGAGAGACAGACACAAACAGTTTGGTCAGCTCCTCCAGTTTTCTACGTTGTTTTTCCTGCTTTTACCAATCGACGGTTTGACCTGACCAACAATACAATTCAATCGTTGCTGCTTCTTATGTCGTGTGTAGCCAGCACCAAAAATGTCAGTCTCTGTAAAAACCTCCCTCACAGTCTAAAAAAAACCCACAGTTTTTAAGAGAGAGAGTTGGAGTTCCACGAACCTTGAGGTTAAAAAAAGCAGAATAACATCCCATCCCAAGAACATTAAATATCCAGATGTTGTCTTTCAAAGGCGTAAAAGTCATCAGATGCTGGTGATGAGGAATATAAATCCGAGCTGTAGCCCACCTGTGGTGCTGCCGGAGGTTTTTAAAAATCCAAACTTTGCCCATCCTAAAACGGCCCTGCAGCAGTGCTTTGCGTGTCGCCTCAGCCTCCTGTTTGCAGCTTTTGGGGGCCACAGGGTCCATATATGCGGCAGTGTGTTGGTGGTGGTGTGGGGGCGGCCCAGAGGAGGCCGTGCGTGGGTACACATGTTGGAGGGATGCCGCTACCACGGGAAAATTTGTCCCGGCAGCACCTGGCAGCACAGAGCCGCATTCAACAGCTTCCCACCATACTGCTGCACGCCCGCGTGCGCTTTAAACACCTTCAGCTGTTGTGGGTATACAGTGTCTCCTCATTAGCATCTCATTTGCATATTTATGTCCCAATATTGGGCTGTATGAGTTGGGTTAACTGTCAGCTTCCTCTTCTTCTTCTCACTCAAACAGACTTAAAGCAGCTCCATGTGTTGCTGGCTCTCCTCACAGCACCATCCTCAGAATGAGAAGAGGGTTCTGTTTGTGAGGCCTGATGCTTCTGTTCTGTCCCTGCAGTCAGATGTGCAGCATGATATGGACAGGGATTATTAAGAGGGACAACACAGGGCTCTGTGATGGAACGGAATGGATCGAGTTTATTAAAAAAATTTGACTTTAACATGTTGTTATTTTATATAGACTATTTGTTTATGATATTAGGCATAAAACGTGCTATATCGTGGTATAAATCGTTATCCAGAAATGAAATTACATCAACATCATAACACCCAGCTCCAGTCCAACACTTGGACTGACTCAGGTTTTGAACTGCTCCCTTCCTGTAATATATATTTGACTATATATATATATATATATTGGAAAGAGGCTATTTATTAAGGGACAACTTCAACTCTGTCCCAAGCTTTGGAATTTTGTTTTGGTTTCCTAGCAGTTAAGAAGATGGTCATAATCCGTCTCTTGAAGCTAAAGATAAAGTTGCACTATGGTGGAAGTGTGTTCGCAGACCAAACCTGGGTTGAGAGGCTACTGCGTTCTCTTGCATCTGAAAACTCACATATGCTATTTAAGGCAAATATAACACATTTGTAGAGACATGGGGCTCATTTATGGAGTTTCTGGAAGGGGAGGATTCCACGACAGTTTTGTAGTCTACTGTTCTTCTTTTTTGTTTGTTTTGTTTTTTGTGTGATGGTTTTTGTTTTGCTTACTGATCACAGTGTGAAATGAGAGAACACTTCTGTGGGATACAATTAATGTTCTGTTGTAGGTGCTAGCAAAATGTTTTTATTCTTTTCTTTTTAAACCAGTCAGTTGCCAAACCAGCAATCTACCACCAATGTCTACATATTTTGAAGTTCGTTTTTATGTTTATTTTTGTATTTATTGATGTGCCCACTGATATGTTTTGTTCTGTATCTTTGTAATGTAACTATAAAAAGGTCCAACTGTTTTTTCCAATCATGAATGTTCAGCTTCATGTAAAGGAGGCTCGCTCACAAACATGTAATGCAGGACTTCTTATTTCATATTTCAGCAGTCATATACAATCAGCAAAATAAAGAAAACAATATTTTTTAATGAGCAGGAAGTGCTTTTATTTGCAGATTGAGTATAAATATAAATCATTGTACAACAATATAAAGATATTTGTCTCTCATTCATTGCAATTAAATTAATACATATATTATCACTCGTGAAAAAAATAAATACATGATTGCCAGTTGCCTGAATTACAAAAATAAAATTATCAACATGATAAAACTATTTACAACATTGAATACAATATAAATGTACAGTGAGCTCACATGGTGTTCACAGATCTGCGATGCGCCTTCGAGTGCGCATCAACATTAACATAATCCACTTTATAGTCTTCACATTTACAATGTGCGTTTTTACAGGGACCGGGGCAGCGGGACTCTGGGGGTTGTGTTCAGGCCACCAGGCCGAAGGGAGGCTCGTTTTCAATGTCTGTAAGGCCCGCTTTGTTGTGTAGTTTTCGGGGGTCTTCCGGTGTCCAGACTTTGGCGGTGCGGATGATGTTCTGCTCCCGGAGTTGCTTTTCATCCGACCAGGATAGAGAGTGACCGGCCAAGGGAGGCAGGCCGTAGTCCGGGTCGCTGGGGGAGGGGGACCCTGGAGAGAGAAAAGATAAAGAGTATTAATGTTTGTATTCATCAGACTCCTCAACATAGAAGAGAATCTGCCCTAAAGCTCAAGTAAAGTAACTCTGAAATCACTACAACTGGACTTATGGTATGGAGTAGTATAGGAGGTTAGGACTGATTTGGATAAAAAATATTAAATGGCAAACTAATAACCCATATCCCATTATCAATGTGCCAAATATTCATTTGCTGGGACAATAAACCTTTAAAACCTTTTGTAGTTACTGCACTTGTGCTTTGGAGGGCAGAGATGCGCAGAGAGACAGCTGTTGATCATGCCATAAATCAGAGATAGAGTGCATAAATGGACCTACTTGTTCCTCTGTGACAGATTATGACCTTCTTGGGCTGCGCGTGCGTCTCGCTGCTGGAGTTTCTGATGGGCAGGTCAGACTGCACGAGCTCGGCGAGGAAGTTGATATAGCCGATGGCGAGCCTCAGCGTGTCCACTTTGGACAGTCTCTTCTCGTAGGGCAGCGTCGGGATGTGGGAGCGGAGCCCCTCAAACGCGTCGTTGATGGACTGCATCCTCCGCCGCTCCCTGACGTTGGCCGCCTGCCGCAGATGCTGCATCTCCATGTCAGACCGCATCCGCCTCCTCCGCTTCAGTAACGGCCCGCCGTGAGGGGACAGGTCCGAGGCGCTGTCGGCGCAGCCGTAGGAGAAAGTGGAGGAGGAGGAGGAGAAGGACAAGTTGCCGATGTCATAGTCTCCATCGTGAGGCGCCGCTCTGCCGCCGCCCCCGTCTTTGCCGTAATAGTCTTGGAAGTGACTAGCGAGGAAGTCCACGTCGTCATCCAAAAAGTCATCAGTGTCCAAGTGTCCGTCTCTTGAGGACTGGTCGGTGAAAAACTCGTCATCGTCGAAATAAGGAGGGGAGGAGAATGAGTCGAGTCCAGAGAAGGGGTCCAGCGCGCCGTCCATCTCTGCCGCGCCGCGTCTCTCTGCTGCTGTCGCGATAACAATGAAACACTGTTGCTCCTTTTATCGACTCGCTGCTCTGCGCTCGCTGCTCACGGTCAACACTTACTTTAAGTTGAAGAACAGGCACGCGAGGATTCTTTATAGCGACATCCACAGTCGCGTGCCGCTTGCCAGGAGTGCCAACCAATCACAGCGCTGTCCGCGAGGCGCACCTCGAGATAATCCCCCAGAACGCCACGCCCCGCCTGCCCCCCACTGCCCGGGTCTGTGCTAACATCTCAACTCTGCTGCATACACACACACACACACACACACACACGCACACACGCACACACACACACACACACACACACACACACACACACACACACACACACACACACACACACACACACACACACACACACGCGCACACACGCACACACACACACTCACACACACACACACACTCACACACTCACACACACACACACACAGCTCAGGTGAGATTCAATCTCAATGTGCAATACTAATATTTTCCTCCGTGCCTTGGTGTATATTTAAATTGTTTATTATTATTATTGTAAATATTATATATATATATATATTATATTTTATATTTCCCTGTGTTGATATTGTTCATTTTCAATATTTTTTCTATTTATTGTCTCTTATTGATGCTGCTTCTATGTTTGCTATGCACTTTGCTGCTGTAATAAGGACTTTCCCCCTTTGTGGGACTAATAAAGGAATATTTTATCTCACCTTGTTATCAGAGTGAAGAGACTGGTCCCAGGATCTTCCTCACACCACTGTTTCTCACTCACACTCTCTATTTACTGATACCTGTTTAGGTTTGTTTTTCTTTGATTAGAGAAATCATTCTATTTCCAATGAGCCCGAACCATTTTAGATCCCAATGAGTGACCGTTACTTCACAGGTCTGACCACAGCAACAATGACCCTTATGAAGACACTGTCTCTCTTCACAGGTGGCTTGCAGGCAGTGGCGGATTAAGGTGGTCAGGGGCCCCTACTGTTTGTTTGGGCCCCCCACATTAATAATCATGTTTTATCAGAAAAAAAAACCACTAGAATAGAAGAAGAGTCCGTAACCTGGAAAAACCTTGACATTTTCTTTAGTAGATATTGGCCCCGCTGTTCTTTCAGTCGTTGTGCTTTTCTTTTTGTGCTCCACCATCACATTTCCTTTCTGACATTTTGCCACTGTACTGTTGGGTGAATGTGTCCCATATCTCTCCAACCAATTACTTATTTTTTCAATGTTTCTTAGGGGGCACGTTTTTTTCCTAGTGAGGTGAATGTTTTTCCGAATCTGCACCCATGATGATGACTATTCTTCTTCTTCTTCTTCTTCTTCTTCTTCTTCCTCTCTTCTTCTTCTTCTTCTTCTTCTTCTTCTTCTTCTTCTTCTTCTTAATATTAAATGTTTTATATTATTTTCTTTTTTCCTAATTAAATGAATTAAAAAGTTGATCACATATTAAAGATAAAGAAAAAGTAGGAAGGCATACAATAATATAAGACACAGCACAAGTGCGTTCGTTTCACAGCGTTCTTATCTAATTAACAGAAGCATTTGATTGCCCCCCTCACACATGGACCCAGTCCCCGTGAGTGTGTGCAGCCCGCCTGGTGCTGCGGAGGAGCCCTCAGCCCTCAGCCCTCAGCCCGGTCATTTATTCAGCAGTAAGTGGGGAGCGCTGCTGCCATAAATACATGCACCAGTAGAGTGGTCGATGCGCCACTTGTGCCCGCCACTGTGGTTTTGATTGAGAGAACTGGTTGACAAATAAAAGCACAGTGGTGGGCCCTGGAGCGCGCGCCTCCCTGACACCTCACGCCACATGTTAACGCTCCTCGGTAGACCGAAAGGAGACTGCCCACCGGTCTGGGCTCTATAAGTACACATCTATTCAGTCCATTCAGTGAAAGGGCTCACTTTGTTCTGCGGAGAAAATGGCCCTTTGGCAGCGCCAGGCATGGTGCGCGCGCACCGCGTGTCTGTGGATTATTGGTGGTGCGATAGAAAGCTGCAACCCGGGCCGCGGCCGTGGGAAGAAGGCCATTTGCGTCCCTAACGCCAGTCAATGCAACATGTCGTGTTCTAAATGAGGCATAATGAAGCGGTAGCTCGGAGCGCACATGCCTCTGAAAAGACACACAATAACACACACGTCCCGGTACCAACCAGGTGCTGAACACAACACCAAACCACCAAACCACCAAACCAAAGCCTGTCAGCAGCCTGCAGCACCGCACCTACTGCACCCAGGAGGAGGGGGAAGCAGTCTCACATCTACGGTGTGGACAGACAGCGGTCTCCTACACGGAGCTATGGAAGTGTCCCCTGAAGACCGACGGAGTCCTGAGCACAGGTTCTCTTTAGCGGGCTGACTGAAGGCACTTTGACGCCATTTTACCACGACTTTCGAACAAATGCATGTAATGACTTTCCATTGAAAGAACTAAACAAAGCCTTAAGATGAATCCAAATCATTTCTAACCGTTATCCAGGATGTATTTTTGTTAGTTTTAATAATTCAATAGAAATAATAGCTTATGTGTGAAAAAGCGTTTCCTGTGACAAATGCCCAACAATTATGAAGGCACAATCAGAGTATAGATGGAAAAATAAGATAAAAGTAGACCCATTGTCATGGTGGAAGGTGGGATATCTTTTATTCTTCTACTTTCAGAAAATATAAAGTAGGCAAACATGAACGGGTGAGTGTGTGTAACTGTTGCGTTAACCGAACATTCATCCTGTAAAAAAGCCACATACGTGCTGGTTTAACATTTGAAATGGCTGCGATCTCTTTTCTGTCATTATGGATAATAAATATGGAGGCTCTTCTGACAAACCTCACAATAATCGATATGATGACATTTTTGTCTTGCAACATTTTCAGTCATTTTACATGCAGACAGAATTCACGCAGCTTTCCTTTGCTTATTTTTGTTTATTATTTCTCTCTCTCTCTCTCTCTCTCTCTCTCTCTCTCTCTATATATATATATATATATATATATATATATATATATATATATAAAAAGCATATATATATATATATATATATATATATATATATATATATATATATATATATATATATATATATATATATATATATATAAAGCAACAGTGTGTGTGTGTGTGTGTGTGTGTGTGTGTGTGTGTGTGTGTGTGTGTGTGTGTGTGTCACCCCCTTTTTCTCTAAACCAGATGACAATTCGAACCGTGCAGGTTTTTAACGCGCCGTGACCGCGCGCTCCACGCCGCCTCATTGATGAACGTGCTGTCATCTGAACGGTCCGACCTGCGCGAGCGGAGCAAGTGTTTCGGTTCCCATGCAGCCCCTCGGTCTGCAGCATGCAGCAGGCTGGACGGTGCATTAACACCGGCCCCACCGGTGTCACACACACACACACACACACACACACACACACACACACACACTGTTGCCTGCTGGTGGGGTTAAATGTTCCTCGAAATAAAAATGGGTCATATATTAACAGAAAAAATAATCAAATAAAAAAAATAATCAATCAAGCTTTTTTCAAAATTAAAGAATTTATTCAAAACTATACAATTATTTATGAAAAACGTAATCTTGTCCCCATATGGCCCATATTCATACACTGATTCTGTTTGAACAGCTACACACTGCTGACCTAAAACACTTCTACCAGTTAAACCTTATAAAGATAGGAATAGTCTGGCTTTGATTGTTCCTCAGAGGCTGAGGAACGTTCAGGACATCCATGCATTTTAAAGGTTGCATTCTGCACTGAAAAGCTGAACCGAACATAATCTAAATTTAACATTGTACATGAACACATCAGAACATTTGTTGAAACAAAAAAGAACGCATGGATTACAGTAAAAGAAAAAAAACTCTATCTTACTGCAACATTACTCATGAAGAGTACAGGCTACACTCACCTCTTGCCTCTTCAACATTGCTTAGATGGTGTGTTCACACTTGAGCAACTAAGTGTCTATAAACCTGAGGGCTGTGTTCACTCAGTGGGTTCACACCTGTGGTATTTTAAAAAACAGAGCCTTGAAATGGCTCCAAAGTGACATCATGTTCCATTTATGCGTTCTGCAAAAAGTGTGAGGCTGAGAATGTGCTCAGATGACGTTTGGCTCCAGGTTTAGAGGCTGAATATATAGAATCTTTTTTTAAATCTCTATATTATAAAAAAAAAAGTAATACAGGGGTACAGAATGAAGGTATTGCTTTTCCATAAAAAAATATATTTAGTCTGAATTAATAGTTAAACATTTTTTTGACAGGTTTGACAATGACTTTGTCCCGTTCTGTTTCCGTGGTAGCAGCCAATAGCGTTGGGCGTTGCTGGTTGCCAGGGTTGCCTGTTGTTGTTACAGAAACAAGAATCATGTTGAGTTGAGAGCTAGCTAATGGATTCCACAGCACTCACAGAAAGACTTCCAGGTGAAGACTGGCTAACGTTAAATACTGTTGTAAATGAAGTGATTAGTCCAAATGAGTGGTTCCCCTGTTTGATTCATCACTGACATGGAGCAGGCTGATCACTGACACACTCTGCAACAAACCTGGCAACTCGACTGCTGGAATTATTTTTTGTTGTTGCAACTACGATCTTGAGACACTAGATGGCGGAGTTCTGCACATTCTCCGTATTCAAACTTAAATTGTGACTTCTATTTTTGATTTTTGTGTAAGTACTTGTAAAAAAATATGTTCAGATACTAATAGGCAATCAATAAGATGCAAAGTCTTAAGTATCATTTTGACTGATGAATGTCATCTATATGTATATAGCCTCTATCTCTCACTCTCTCTCTGTGTGTGTGTGTGTGTGTGTGTGTGTGTGTGTGTGTGTGTGTGTGTGTGTGTGTGTGTGTGTGTGTGTGTGTGTGTGTGTGTGTGTATCTGTGTGTATGTGTGTGTGTGTATTTCTAATAGTTAGCCTACTTGAATCTTTTAAACTACGCCAGACATAACTTGTTGATAATTCCCATATCCATTTGTCATTTGCTTTGTCATTTTGTCACTAATTATGAATAATAATCTCCTTCACAAAAAACATCACTAACATATTTATTTGTTTTTCAGTTATTACTTGAAACTTCATCTACAGTGTATTGTTATATTGTTTATGCATGATTTCAATTTTGATTTCAGCACTGTTTTCTCTATAAGTACCAAATGACATAGTTGATTTCAGGGAACTTAAAATGTCAGTACATTTATCGGACATTATATGACATTGATGATCCATAAAGTAAAACGTTACTGTTTCTGATCCACATCTTCATGAGGGGTTTGTCTTTTCAGTGTCTCTTTGAAATTCAACCACAAAGCCATAGGACCCTTTTCCCTGCTCTTTCTGAACCTATTGTGCTTTATGGTTGCAGTATCTCTATAAACACACTGCCTGTCATAAAGTGGAAGTGGAAATGCAGAAAGTGAACTATAGCAGACAAATGTGTGGAATTAGATCTGGGGTTAATCCTCGCCCACAGTGATTCAGCGGTAATCCCTCTAATCTCTGGCTACAGGGGATTATCCATCTGGATGACTTAAACAAATTAAAGGGATTTACGCAACAGTAATTTAACAGATCCAGTCGATGTATCTTCGAGCCTCACTGTAGCCTTTGCATGTTGGCCACTTGAAGGTCGCTGAATTTAGTTTAAGCAACCTTTTTAATCCACAGAAAAGGTCGTAAACGAGTTTAACTTTGTCCTTTTACATGACTACGTATATGTACAGTTTAGTTGTTTGATATTTCACAGTTTATGATATATATCATATCATATGTATATCATATCTGTCTTCTGTAATATATTTGGGGATATGATATTTTAAAGAACATTGGCTTACCATTAAATATTCCACATGTTGGAGTTTAGATTGTGACTGTTTAAGTCTAAATATCTTGACTTCTGTATACTCTAAATAAATGAGAACTAAAGGGGTTTAGTATTCTCCACTGGACAGGAGGTGTAGTCATTGCTTTAAACAGCATTTAGAACATAATGTGTGAAGGTAGAATCTACAGAAATAAGACTGTTAAATGAATAAAAAAATGGTGAAAGCATTTGGTATGTGGCTGGTTCAAAGTGTCTTGGTCGGTGTGCTGGAGGAATATGGACTTAGGACCGCAATATTTCTTTAACTGTGGCAACAACTGGTTAAGGTATAATAATAATAATAATAATAATAATAATAATAATAATAATAATAATAATAATAATAATAATAATAATAATAACAATAACAATAACAATAACAATAACAAAACTACTCTGATTGGTAGGGGTATGACCAGGTTCTAACAGTCCTTAGATGGGTTCTCTGTATCTCTCAGGTGTAAGTGAGAAGGATCTAGAGGCTTCTGTGGTAAGAATCTTTGCATTCAGGTTTTTTTTTCCTTATAGAATTAATATCAGCAGGGTTGATGATCAGAAAATGTGAATTATGACAAGTAAATAGTTTTTGGGCCCCACTAACATAAATGCATTAAAAGCTACTGTGTGTAAAACGGACTGATACACAACTTAAAAACTGTTGCTGATAACAGCCTGTGGATTGACCTTTACTGAGGACAATGTGAATGCGCCCTGGAGATGGACCTAAGGTTGGCTGGTGTCCTGTAAGGGCGGTACCGGGATCAGACCCCCGGTGTTGGGGTTTATATTGGCTATGTGTCCACTGGCTGCTGCAGCGTGTGTGTAGTGGAGGCACAGCAAAACTCTGACGTGAAATATATCGTGGTTTTAGCTAGCTTATGTTAGCTTGCCTGCTAATGCAGACAAATTGCTAGCCAGCCATCAGAGCAAAGTAGTATTACTATAACTATTTCATCTAGACTCCCAGGGCTTCTTTCAGAATATAGACATGAATGAAACTGTAAAGTCTGGTGTATGTAAGTGCTGTTGAAATGGAGATTTCTGACTCAGAATGTTTACCGTAGCTATGGCAACAAGTACCGGCTGACATTATCTTAGCTTAACTCCAACAACAAGAAAGAGATAACCATAATCCTAACCAGCGTGTCTTTTTTAAACTTAGCTGTAGATAAAGTTTAAACCTAATCTGGGGTTGTGCAGATTCATCCTGTATCAATTCTCTTGGTTTGGTTTGAGCAACTTCTCTGCAGTTCTCCGCACTATAAAAATGTCTGGCACTACACACTACTTCCTGCTTTGTATTCTGCATACACATAAGCTGTTTCAACCAAATAACTGTCTTTTCCTCTGAGTGTCCATGTCCTCTGCTGCCTAATGATAGAGATAACAGGGGGCGCCTTCACTCTTGAACTGATAACTAATGGACTTTGACTGCAACAGCAGAGTGCACTCAACCAGAAACACTGTGTGGCGCAGCCACCACCATCATTTTTACACGCCTGTTAACTGAACATACATGCACCCTTACAAAGCTACACTTTCTCTCTGTGTCTCTGTCCCACAAACTCAAACAAACAGCGATGAAAGCAGGTCACAGGGTGTCAGTGTGTGAGCTGCTGCCTTAGCACCGGGGAGGCCTGGGAATCCCGCCACATGCAGGCAGGACGCGGACAGCACACGGACAGACGTCTGGAGGGTACTCACTCTGCAGACTCTCTGTGTGGAGGATAATGAGTGTCAGGGGCACGACATCAGAGTTCCAGGTCAACTTTACTAATGACAGATCAGGCCTGTTATAGACTTCTACAGCACACAAAACAACAACTTTTTGATCCAGAAGGATCAAACACACACACACACACACAAATCTTTACAAAGGGAAAAAATCTGAGAAAACTCAGTTGGTGCAACAGGGTGGATCCTTTGTAATGCCGTTTTTCAACTGCAATAAATCCTCCCTTCATGAATGATCTAATGTTCTTCTTCAAGTTTTAAAGAGTAGTTATAATTCAACGTTCTGCTTTTTTTGGAGCCACATTAAGGGACATCAAATATGCAGTATAACTAACAATACAAGCAACCAGCCAACGAGGGGGAGGGGATGTAAATTGCACCCTACCAAACTCCTAAAACATAAAAAGGTTAATAATCACTGAAGGTTTATAAAGTACTTAATTATACAGAAAACATACATTAAGAGAAAAAAGAGCATTTTTGTCAGAGCAGGAGAAGCCTTTTTTCCAATCCTAACCAAGAGGTTTACCTGCCTTACCCTAACCATCTCCTTTTATAAGCTAAAATTGGTCACGTAAGGTCAGTCGACTTCAGGTCCATCGGTCCTTTTTTGGGCCATCCGCGTCTTTTTTTTAATGCAACATTTTTCAAATTCCTCTGCATAACTTTTCGTACATCGTCCTACGAACCTGTTCATGAGAATACGGTGAACTGTAGCTTAAGGACTTTAAATCCGTGAGAACAATCATAATTGTTTTGTCATCAACCTTTAATTAACCTGTGTTGACTAAAAGACCCTCTCATCTGCAGATCAGTGACTCGACAGCTTCACAAGTCTAACAGATTATTTGTACAACATTATTTCTCACTGTATAAAAAAGACATCTCTTTTCAAAGTAAATTCATGATGTAATCAAATCTTAATTATACATATATACTGTATATATATGTATGTATATTTTGAATTTGTCTAAACTACACACAACTGAACTTAAACATCCAGATGAAGTGACAACATGCTAACTTCACGTCACGTTTCTAAACTCTTGCAGCTTTTCTGTCCCAGTTGGAGGTTCACTGCCTTTTTTAAAGACACCTTGACAGTAGCTGTTAAAAGAAAGGGAGTCAATCTTTGTCCCTGTGAGTTACTACTGTGCCTCTTTAACCTCTAAACAAAAACCACCCTTATGAAGACACCTAAACACCCCTCCCATTCCTTTCCCCAAGATGTCGAGCATCAGCACTGAAGTCTGTATTCTAAGGGGTTGGGTGTGGTGGGGGTGTTGGGGGGGGGGGGGGGGGGGGGGGGTAATTGACTCATCTGCTGCTGGCTCTAATTGATTTGGGCGTTAATCTGGTGTCTCCAGACTAAGAGCCGGGCTAATGTGAGGAGACTGGAGAGAGTCCAGCTCTGCCCCGGGGCTGTTGATGGCTACATTAGGATTGAAGGAGATTATCAGAGATTTCTGAGCGTCCTGCAGGAACAACTCTGCTCAAGTGTTTATCTGCTTGTCTGTAGAAGCAACAGCGTCAGGGTCTGGGGAAAGTCCTGCCACTATTTCTATGGCCATTGCACAGAGCTGAGCGCGATTTTCTTTTGACCTATAGTCAAATGATCGCAGTAAACAGTCCAATGTTCCTACTGCTCATTCTATTGCTTTGGTTCTACGTTTTGCCAAAGTGTGGACTTGAGATGTTGGACTGGAAACACATGAGATCTAAAAGTCCTTGACAAGGTTGGAAGAGTCATATCTTTTTATCCAGGTGTTCGCCTCCCAGGTTTATAAAGGCTGCCTTACCTTTTTAGTGAAGGTTGTTGGGACTATATGCAGCCAGGACTACGCAGACAATAAACAACTTCATGTAGTTTTTAAAAAAGGTGCTAGAATTAAAAATCAATGAAATATAAGACAGTTAACCACAGTGCTCTAAAGATGCAAATCATCTTAGCCTCTAGTTTTTTAGTTAGGCGTTATCAAGGCAAGGCAAGGCAAGGCAGCTTTATTTGTATAGCACTTTTCATACACAAGGCAGACTCAAAGTGCTTCACAGCACAACATGTCATGAATTCAAATGCATTACAGAAAGACAAAGGGAATAAAAACATAGACAATAATCAAAACAGTGCGGACGTTAAAAGTGCCAAGATTTAGCAGAAAGCTAAGGTGAACATAAAAGTTTTCAGTCTAGTTTTAAAAGTGGTCAGAGTGGGTGAAAGTCTTACATCTTCAGGAAGTTTATTCCAGCTGTTTGTTGCATAATGACTGAAAGATGCTTTCCCTTGATTTGAGTTTACTCTGCGAACCACTAACAGATTGGTCTCAGAGGATCTTAGTGATCTAGAAGGCTTATGTAGTGGGAGCATATCAGTGATATACCTCGGCCCTAGACCATGTAGTGATTTATATGTGAGCAGGAGGATTTTGAAATCAATTCTCTGACGCCAGTGTAATGATTTAAGAATTGGTGTAATGTGCTCACATTTTTTGGTCTTTGTTAGAACTCGAGCAGCAGCGTTCTGAACAAGCTGTAGCTGCCTGACAGTTTTTTTGGGAAGACCTGCAAGGAGACCGTTACAGTAGTCTAGCCTACTGGTTATAAAGGCATGGACAAGTTTTTCTAAGTCTTGAGCTGACATGAGCCCTCTAAGTCTTGTTACATTTTTAAGGTGATAATAGGCCGATTTTGTTACTGATTTGATGTGACTGTTGAAATGTAAATCAGAATCCATAATAACCCCAAGATTTCTGGCTTTATTTGAGGTTTTCAGGGACAGTGATTGAAGGTGTTGGATGACTTTAAACCTTTCTTTCTTAGCACCAAAAACAATTATCTCAGTTTTATCCTCATTTAGTTGAAGGAAATTTTGGCACATCCAGTGTTTGACTTGCTCAATGCACTGGCACAGAAGATCTATGGGGCGATAGTCATTTGGTGATAGTGCTACATAGATTTGGGTGTCATCGGCATAGCAATGGTGGTCAATGTTATTATTTTGCATGATTTGTCCTAGTGGGAGCATATAGATGTTAAATAAAGTCGGCCCCAAGATTGAACCTTGGAGGTTTGTTCTGATACAAAGTCGCCAATGGAAACAAAATAGTTCCTATCTTGTAGATATGACTTGAACCAGTTTAAGACTGTGCCTGAGAGCCCCACCCAGTTTTCCAACCTGTCCAAAAGTATTGAGTGGTCGACAGTGTCAAATGCAGCACTGAGGTCCAATAGCATTAGTACTGAAGTTTTGCCAGAGTCTGTGTTAAGACGGATGTCATTTATAACTTTAATAAGGGCCGTCTCGGTGCTATGAAAAGGTCTAAATCCTGACTGGAGGTTGTTGTGGCAGCCAGTAGAAGCCAAGAAGTGATTTAGTTGTTGGAGTACAACTTTCTCAATTATTTTACTTATGAATGGTAGATTTGAAATTGGTCTGTAGTTGTTGATAATAGAGGCATCTAGGCTCCGCTTTTTTAGAAGAGGTTTAATGACTGCAGTTTTGAAGGCCTTTGGGAAATTGCCCGATTGAATAGAGTTATTAACTATTTGCAATACGTCTGTTGATAGGCAGTCGAAAACATTCTTAAAGAAGTTGGTAGGTAAAGCATCGAGACAGCAGGTGGTTGGCTTTAGATCGATCACTGTTTCCACTAGAGTTTTAGAGTCTATGGCATTAAAGCTTGCCATCATTGCTGTGATATTTTGGCCTAAATGGGGTGGTGATCCAACTTTTTTGTTTGAGATATTGATGGCACGTCTGATACCTTCAATTTTATCAGTATAAAAGAATGCAAACTCATTGCATTTCTGTGTGGAATGGAGTTCGGCTGGTATTTGTGTCGGGGGGTTGGTCAGTCTGTCGACAGTTGCAAATAGGGATCAAGTGAAGTGATCAAGTGAATCACCTCAAGATTGGTTATTAATACTTCCTTAAAAAGACCCCCCCCCTTCTTGCCACGACATATTTGCATGCAGTTATACATTACATGCTTATTCCACACACACACACACACACACACACACACACACACACACACACACGCACACACACGCACACACGCGCACACACGCGCACACACGCGCACACACGCACACACACAGCTCTTGTCTTCTTAGACCTCCTCATTCCTGTATTTACTTCCTAATCTC
The DNA here is from genome assembly GCF_963691815.1 of Echiichthys vipera. Lineage (NCBI taxonomy): Eukaryota > Metazoa > Chordata > Actinopteri > Perciformes > Trachinidae > Echiichthys > Echiichthys vipera. The sequence continues at coordinate 27,363,356 of NC_139840.1, read as the reverse complement.
AGTATGCTCTATCAAGGGTTCAATATTTGGAATTTTTAATTTAGTTAGTAAGTAGCAGTAGTCATTTTTAGTTAGTTAATGTACGCATCTGACCGGCTAGGACTGTCCTAGGACTGATGAAGCCTCTTGGATGAGAGGTGAAATGTCTTCCTAGACAAATTACCAAGTCCAGTTGCTTTTGACTGAAACTGCTTTGGGGAGTCTGCATTAAAAGACAAGATCACAATATTTCAAGTCTGTCTGAATGCAGTTCTCAGGTTTCCAAGTGCTTACTGACACAGGTTTTTTCATATTCCAAAGATCATAATAATCATAATCATAATCATAATTTCTCTTTGGCAGCTGTGTGACTTTATTGTTACATGTGGTGTTCACAGATTTGAATTTACATTCTTTTTCCTACTGCTTTCAGTATGTTTATGGGCTACCTTAAAATACATTGTTATTTTCTCTTTGTAGTATCGCCACCATTGGATAAATGTGCATACTCGTGGGGGAAATGATTGGGTCTGTGTAAATCCTGGTCGAGACCTGCTTTATATGGAAAGTGTCCTGAGATAACTTCTGTTATGATTTGACACTATATATTATATATTTGGCTCGGTCTGGGGACATGGCTTGGGGAACCAGAGGGTGACTGAGGGTTTTCTGAAATGTTATATTTAAATATGCAAATGAGGCTTTATCTAATGCTAACTTTTGGTGAACTTAGGAGAAATCTACAGACACAAACAAACAAAGTGAAGTCAAATCAATGTTTTCTTTGCACTAGTCTGAAAGAAGACATGTTTTTTTACACAAAGATAGACTTTGACTTTGGCTTTGATCGAACTGCCAGTCACACTCTAGACATATGTAAAAAGCCATCTGAATATCATGGCTCTTCACCCACAGTTAGCCTGGAGGCCGGTTTAAAAAAGTTTAACAAATGGAGACTTATCAAGCAGCAAATTCACTGTAAGACTGGTCTAACAATCCACACCAGTCTAACATATCTTTATGAAACCGTCCATGGAGGCAAAAAAAGCCCCCAAACTCAACATTGACCTGTGCATGGAAATATGACAGTTATGTTTTTGCCTGGAACATCTCCCCTTGAACAAACACAAAATACATTTAAAAATGTGTACACATACACATATTGAATGAAAGCAGTGCACCTTGATTGGTTTTAAAACAGTGTTCACATTGACCGAATCAATAAGGAGGTTAGGGATTTAATGATACAAATAAGAATAACAACTTTTCCATCATGCTATGTCCTCATTTATTGGTGCTTAAAGCACAGTACACTTGACAAAGATGTCCAGCTACACATTTCACTAGTAAATAAACAAAACGTCGAAAGGGAGAGCACTCAGCCGCTGCGTCTGAACTCGCTGCCATCTTGCCATCAATTTTAATATCTGTACAACTTCAATATCAGAGAAATTGTTAATTATGGGACATTTTCACCACAGGCCTTGTTTTACAGGTATTCCATGTGACCATTTTAATTAATTAATTCATAATAATAATAATAATAATAATAATAATAATAACAATAATAATAATAATAATAATAATAATAATAATAATTAGGGAAAAACACCAACTTTGTTACATAGAAGCACAATCATTCACATCCTCCTGGATTATTAATTGCATAACATGGCATTATGGATGATAAAGATGCCTTTAATGCCTGTGGTGTTTGTGTGTGTGAGTGTGTGTGTGTGTGTGTGTGTGTGTGTGTGTGTGTGTGTGTGTGTGTGTGTGTGTGTGTGTGTGTGTGTGTGTGTGTGTGTGTGTGTGTGTGAGAGAGAGAGAGAGATTTATCTTCAATTTCTACATTTTAAGATGAATCTCTATTGATCAGAAAGATAAGAGGTCAAAAATGATGATTATGCAATTTTCTAACTTAGAAAACTATGCATTATAAAAATGTCTTCATAATGTTTTCATATATATACTCATATATAAAGCACATGGCTTTTTTTGATGCACAGCGTCCTCTGGAGGACACTCCTCTAAGCCTCTAATCCTGCAGCAGATGGGCTTTATTTAATCCCCAATTCACTACCGCCATCATGTGCCTACAGGGGAGAACACATGCACATCCAGCAGGCATGGTGAGGACTTTCCTACACACATCAAAGAACATACAAATCTATCTATCTATCTATCTATCTGTCTATCTATCTATCTATCTATCTATCTATCTATCTATCTATCTATCTATCTATCTATCTATCTGTCTATCTGTCTATCTATCTATCTATCTGTCTATCTATCTATCTATCTATCTATCTATCTATCTATCTATCTATCTATCTATCTATCTATCTATCTATCTATCTGTCTATTTATCTATCTATCTATCTATCTATCTATCTATCTATCTATCTATCTATCTATCTATCTATCTATCTGTCTATTTATCTATCTATCTATCTATCTATCTATCTATCTATCTATCTATCTATCTATCTATCTATCTATCTATCTATCTATCTATCTATCTATCTGTCTATCTATCTATCTATCTGTCTATCTGTTAATCTATCTATCTATTGACCGATGGATCTATATAAACACCGTTTCTTCATCACTTGGCATAGATAAGAACCAAGAAACAAGATACATCCCCACAAATCTTTCTTGCAATTGATCCTGAACTAATGTTTTAGGTGTCTAGGTGTTTCTCCATCCTTTGAGCTTTAGTGGGGGTTGGAATCCAGCCCAAATGATGAGGTCTTTCTAATTCCAATTATATGTTTGGGATCATTTATAAAAGAGTGAAGTTGCCACAATATCCTCTAATTCACAACACTGTTATTACAACAGTGACCCCACACTCTAAACTGACCAGTAAGTGTCATATGTACAACTAATTGTTGCATTGTATGTTGTTGGGATGACATCCTAAAGACCCTGCAGCAGCCCCTAGAGGCTGCACTGATCATTACACCAGAGTCTCAGCAATAAACTGAAAATACTCAATTAAAAAGAAATTTCAGTTGCAATTTGATACATACAATCTCCAGTTTTCAGGAGAATTTGAATCCAAAAAGTTCAACTGACTTTTTTTCAGTGTAAACCCAAGTACAACTCAGTACTATAATTCTTGCCACATTCTGAAATGGACACTGTGTGCAGGCTGGGACCAGCCTGGTCAGATGCGTCCATGAACTGATGAAGCCTCTTGGATGAGAGGTGAAAAGTCTTCCAGTTATTTCTCTTATTGATTATAATATTTAGCAGATCTTATGAGTGCCTTGCCGTCACGTGCTGCAGTCAAACCAGCAGACTGTAGTGTACTGCAACATTAATGCTAATGTTAATTCATGTTAAATGCATTTAATGGCCCAGATCAATCTCATGATATCTCTAAATTGATTCAGTAAATTGCTTGATTTTGTGCCTATATGTATATAGTCAGGGTCATTGAGAGCAATTATTTATTGGACTTTTTTTTCCCAGCAACCCCAAAGTGAAACAATAAAGACATTTCCCTTACCACTTAGTGGCCTCTCCTTTTTCTTTATCTACATTGGACACAGGTAACATGTGTTATGCCTCTTGTAATCCAATGAATCATATTTCAAGTGTATTTTGTCGACCCTATCTATACTTTGTTAACACCTTATTTTGAAAACAGACAAAATCACATGTATCCTTCTGTCCGCCGAGTCTGTGACCATCAGCTTGATCTGGACCACTTCAAGTTCTGATCCCTAATAAATAAACAGTATTACCAATAACAAAGGAAACATTAATTATCTCCATATCTGAAGAAAACAACACTAGTGATAGGGAGAAAATTTACTCGAGACAACAATAAATTGCGAGCATGGCCAGTGTTGGCTTCCATACTAAAGTAGTGCGCAGGAATGTTCTTGTTTTTTTATAGTGTTCAACATAGTAAAAAAAAAATAACCAAGGCTTTTCTTCTCTTTAATGCTTATTACTGCTCAGAAACAGATTATTTAATGTCTAATTATATATGATATCATAAATCTGACCCTTCTTCTAAAGAAGGAACCGTACAAATTGTTCGGTTTGCCTGCCTTGCCTTGATGTTTCAATCCACTCGATGCCCAGAGCAAATATCCACTCCACCATGGAAACTAATTGAATCCATGCAAAAAAAGAAGTTGCAAATAGGTACAGAGATGGGTCATGGAAGAAGAGTTGATAGTTAATTTTATTATGGGTTCATAGTTATGGACATAGAATCATCTCTTTACATTACAACATAAGATCAGAGGAGCATGACAGACCACTTCAACAGAATCTCATAGTTTAAAAAAAATAAGAGCATAAATAAACCAAATACATGTTTCCAACTTAGATATAGATTCATAAGTATTAATATTGTGTCTGCATGCGTCATGAAATACCCTCAACCAGTTTCTATACAAACACATGAGATCTGTCGACGGTTAATGTACAGAATGACTCTACGAGGCTACTAGACCGTACTGAGGAAGGGCCCGACATAGAAAACAAGGACTCAGGAAGCACTTTATAGAGACCTCACACACACACACACACACACACACACACACACACACACACACACACACACACACACACACACACACACACACACACACACACACACACACACACACACACACACACACACACACACAGTGCATCTTCCATATTGGTAATATATACATATGAAATGTGTATAAACGCTATAACACACACATACACACACACACACGTCTGGGAGATCCTGATTTGATAGACTGCATTTCCCATCTCTTCCTGAGGAAATAAAAAAGTCACACAGAGCCAGCTCAAGTCCACCACTGTTTGGAGTTACTTGGTTTTCAGCAGCATTATATCCGTGGTAGCTCTACGGAAGTCCAGGACTGCCAATGTACATTTCAATAGAAAATTTAATCTTAACTTCAAGTTTAAATTTCCATTTGCGTGTGCATCATGTATGACTAAGTTTAAATCTCAATGTAAAAACCCTGAATCATTTACATGTTTAAAAATGTATCATTAGTGGCAAAATCATTTTTTTTTAATTCAGTTGAAAAAAAAACTGCCAAACATAAAACTGGCAAGCAACCAAATTTGGGTTGCTGATGATATCAATACGACTGAAAAAGAAAAAACCAAAAAGAACTACTGAAGAACTTGTAAGAGCTGCAAGACAGTTCCATTATTAAAGCCAAAGGTCATGCGAGGTTAGAATAGTTTGAATTTTCACTTTTTCATTTTAGTTTATTTCGTTTTGTTTGCTTTAGAGTGTGTTCACCAGTTTTAGTTTAGTTAGCATTTTTCAAAAAGGTTTTAGTGTTGGCTTTTGGTTTTAGTTTTTACATTAGTTTTAGTTTGTTTTTGTTAGAACCAGGTATAATGTAGCAGAAGTATGTAGCATACAAAATACATGGTTGGAGAACGGCCCTTTATCCTTTGCACAGCCCTCTCTTCTGTTATCTCAAATTTGTTTCATTTGTCTCCGTTTCTGGTAGTGAAATATTATACGGAAATGAATCTATGTTATTTTTTGTCAGGCTTTGATAAAGTTTTGTTTTAGTTTTGAGTTTAGTTTTTATTCCGTTTAAGTTTATTGAAAATATTTTTCACTGCTTTTTTCATTTGAGTTTCAGTTTTATAATAACCATCATGTTATGGCATTATCCTGGAAATGGATGCTTGTTGCATTGCAGTATATTGTTGTATTTTGTTTTGTTTTTTGTCTTAGTTATTCATATTAGTTTTTCAAAATACATTTTACTTTTTATTCATGATATGGGGAGAAAGTAAAACTTCTCCTGTCAAATCTCACATTTCACTGCTATCTATTTAATGCAGTTTTTATAGTGCACAGTAAATTAAAGTTAACGTTTTGATTTCACAGTCGTTCATTTACTTCATTTTGTTTCGGTTTTCATTATAGCATTTTCAAACACTACATCCTTTAAACACAATTTTATTTTGTAAACCAATCACACGCAAACAAATAGAAACTTTTATTTTGTTTCAGTATTGGCATCCCTGATATTCAATTTTCTACCTTTTTGTCCTCATGTTTCATTTTAAAACCACAACTTCAAAGTTTGGACATTCTCTGGCAGACATTTGGCATCTCCAACAAGGGGGTGAGTGGCTCTATTCTAATATGAGTCATCATGTCTGGAAATGGAAAGGCTTTTCTTTTTTAGAAGCTTCCAGAGCCTACATACACTAAAGATACCAATGTGAATATCTTCCTGTTCCCCCGGTACACAGTTGTGTCATGTTGTTCCTGCTCTACTGTTCCTCCCAAACACACAGACAGTAAGCTTGCTACTGGAACACTAAAGAAATGATCCAATAAATGATAACAGAAAAAGAAAAAAAAAGTCTTTCAGTATCTGTATGGCCCTTTCCTCTTGATAAGAAGAGTATTTCACATTAAATATGGCTCACTGTCATTTAAACACAGAGGTAATTAGATCCTGTACAAAATTACACCCCCTCCCCAAACACACACACAGCTAATCTTTACAAAAGAAGAAAATAAATACTGAGTACTTTCCTCAACAACACATCATCATAGAATCATCGTTAGAGTCCTACTTTTGATTTCCAGTGTTACTCTGGAGAAACTAATGGCAGTTATATAAGAGGTTGTCACATTAAATGTTGGCATAAGAAGTAGAAATGGCATTATCACAGGTAAACAACATGAGGGGGCCCAAAGATGGTTTCTCTTTCAGGTTCAGCTGTGGAATATGAAAGCTGGATGTGGAATGTCTTTATGGCACTTCAGAACTCAGACAGCAGTGTATCATGTGTACTGAGTGTTGATTCATTACCCCCATTACTACATGGCTCTGCACACAAAGTGATTAGTCCAACATAATAGGTTTGGTGTCTTTTTACATTAAGGGATACTCCAGGGGTTTAGTTTTGTGCTTGGATAAAGTTGGGGGACTCATTTAAGACAGATTCAAAAAGAGTGGTGAAAACTGCAGCAGCAGCAGAGGCTGAGATATCCCGACTTTTAGTCCAAAAGAACTAGTGGCAATTAAGTCTGAGTGTTTAGTTTAGTTTTGACTTTCATTTTATTTTAGTTAAAGCTTGAATATGTAGAATCTTTATTTAAAAAACAACAACAAATAATCAAAAATTATACACCCACGTGGCGATTTGAGGGGTACAGAATAAAAGTATTGCTTTTCCATAAAAAAAATATATTTAGTCTGAATTAATATTTTAAACATTTTTTAAAAGGTTTGACAATGACTTTCTGTTTCTGTTCAGTTCTGTTTCCATTGTAGCAGCCAATAGCGTTGGGCATTGCTGGTTGCCAGGGTTGTCTGTTGTTGTTACAGAAACAAGAATCATGTTGAGTTGAGAGCTAGCTAATGGATTCCACAGCACTCACAGAAAGACTTCCAGGTGAAGACTGCTAACGTTAAATACTGATGTCAAATGAATTGATGAGTCCAAATGAGTGGTTCCCCTGTTTGATTCATCACTGACATGGAGCAGGCTGATCACTGACACACTCTGCAACAAACCTGGCAACCCGACTGCTGGATTTATTTTTGGTTGTTGCGACTACGATCTTAAGACAATAGATGGCGGAGTTCTGTTCATTCTCCATATTCAACCTTAAAGTTTTAGTTTTTTTTCAGAGTGTTTGCTAGTTTTAGTTTTGTTTACATTTTTCAGATTTCGGTCCAATTGGGGTCCAGTGCTGCTAACATCCTGAGTTTGAAGCAAGTCTGAGCTTGTCTCTAAATTATTGCACCGCGGCAGTACAGATGAGCATGAGATTAACGGAGCCCTGGCTCTCCCTCACAGCTAGAGTTGTTCATCTGATAAATACAAGATTGTTTTTTTTTGAGTGAGTGGTGAGTGATTTGAGTGAAATCTATGAGTAGATTCGAGCGCTGGGAACAAGGAGCGTAAAATTGTCACCACTTCACTCTGCTCTAATGCTATGGCGGTAGTCTGTATTCGTCATTCGTCTCTGCTGAAGAGCTCAATGACTAAAAAGTCATCTTACCTGATTTAAAAATTATTGATTTGATTATTGATTAGAGCACACAGACTCTTGACTTCAGCCGCCTGATTATCAGAGTGATTTTTCTCACCATCAGGCTCAGGCACCCATTTGACATGCTAAACTGACTGAAATGCGGTTGACCAGGGCCAATGAGGGCAGACGATGGCTGACTATTGTGACGAGTGCCAATGGTGCCAACACAGTTAGTGCAGAATACACTACATGCACACCGTCAACCCGACTTCCACCAACAGCTGATCAACTCCACAACTCCAGTTTGTAGCACAGGTTTTCTGTTATAGATATGACTGAAGTCTCCAATCTCAAGCTAGAGTAACATCACTGTGACATCATCAGGGTTATTTTCTGAGACTTGATAAAGCTAGAGACACTGAAGACATTATACAGCTGTTTTCACAGGCTGAGAAGACCTAAAGAGATGAGTGAAAGGACTTCAATGTGTAAAGTCCATGGAGTGCCCCTTCAAAGTGACAGAAGCAGAAATGACGATAATGCTGGATTTTAAAAAATATGCAGAGTTTAGAATATAATTTTAATTTAGTTTGACTTATACTAAAACAACCAATGCTCTAGTATTCAGCTAAATATGCTGTCCTTCGAAATATAAAAATCACATGGCTGGCTTGGTTGTCTAAACACTAAAATAGAAAATAAAAAGCACATGAGTACATTTTACCAAGAGATGGATTTAAACTGATGTATTTATAAAACAAAAGATATATATATTTTTTAAAGAATTTTAGAGTCAAAGATAGAGCAGTGGTATCTTTAGCCAGTGTTTAAGGAAGTATATTTCCTAGTGATGTCCAAATAAAGCTTTGTGATGCATTAGTTGTGTTTGTTGACCCTACTAGATGAAGCTCTTTGGTTAAAGAAATTAATGAAGGTTTAACGAATAGTTATTCAGCATTCTATCAACCCTTTGTTGAACAGAGAGCACTATCTAGTGGTCTAAATAAAGAATATGCTTCATGAAGCTTCATTTGGACTAATCACTAATATTTATCTCTGTGATTTATGCAGATGAAATTACATCAAAAGTTGTGTTTTCATTAGTGATGTCCAAATGAAGCTTCATGAAGCATTCTCTTTATCTTCTGAGTCCACTGGATGGCGCTCACTGTTCAATAAAGGATTGAAGGCACTTTGAATTTGAATTCTTTGAGCCTTTTTAAAAAAAAAAAAAACATAGTGAGTCAACAACTACAACTAATGGTAAATGAAGCTTGGTCATTACTAGTTTTCATTATTTATTTTTAATTTTGAAATCAACAGTCTTCTTTTCATATTTGCTACTCTGGTTGGCTTAACGCTCCTCTTCAAAAGTCAAGTACCAAAGTTAGATTTTACTTTTGTGACTTCAAGCAAAACAAGAATATGTTACATTGTATTTTTTATCGTCCAGACATATTGTCATTTTCCTGTCACTCTAATGCACATTTCATTATATATGGAGTTACATTTTTCCTACTAAGCCAGAGTCAACTGCTGCTAAATTCCAAATATAAAGCTCTCATCTCTAAAGAAGTCAGTACACCTTATCCGGACAGAGCGGTCGATTGTTCCTGTAGATTTCAGGCATTTTAGTTGGACAACGGTTTTCAAATAGCACACACAGGAAAAAGGGACTATGGGCAAGTAAGAAAAATACGGCAATTCCCCTGGACTTCTATTCCTTTTAAGTGTTTAGTATAACATAGAAACACAGAAACCAGTAATGGTTAACCATCAGCACACACTGAGCAGTTGACTACCATGTCACTTTGAGCCTGGTCACAGTAACATCTATGATAGCCTTATTTTCCACTAATTGTACTCATGTAAATTAGTAAATGTAATGTAAATTAGTGAAGCAGTGGATGTAGCCATGGTCACCAAATATACTTGCTCCTTGTTTTTACATCACTTTGGTGAAATAGCTCTGTACACCAGCAGCTGACCTGAAGAGGAGGATGCAGAGTCCAAATGAAGGAGACCATCTTCTTTTAGCTCAGCAGATTCTATACAGTTCATGTTCAGTTGGCCAGAGAGCTATCTCTGTTTTCATAGTGAACCTCTGCCACTGCCTGTGCGCACAATGATGAATGAATGATGTGGATGAATGTCAGCTTGTTTGATGGGACCAGACCCTGAAGCTAAAACCATTCTAGCAACGTAGAAAAGGTCATACAATAAACAGCAGATATTAATGTCAGACCAGCTCAGACATCATCAAATCAACTGGTAATGGCTTTCTGCAAGATTTCAAAATTGGTCAAAGATGCAGTGTAGATTAAAAATGGCCTCATCTCTGAACAGCTCATTGGTTTACAAAAAAGCTATGAATGAAGACTTTATTCTTTCTTAGGTGTCCTCTAATTGGGACAATCTCTAGTACTGATATAATTAACTCCATGTCCATGGAAGCTCTTGTATGGCAACCACTGGATTCCTACTAATAGCTAGATTTATTAAGCCTGATTCGCCAGTGATCTCAAGTTTCTCATGTGATCTTGTATTATCATGAGAATCCAGCTGCCGTGCAAGGTAAACATTTATAGCCCTTTGCGCCCGAAACTGTGTGATGGCTGTCTAAAGAGGACTGCAGCTTCCATATTTATCCATCTTTAAACAGCCAGAAGAAGATAATCTCTGTTGTAATATTCATTTGATTTCTCAACATTGTTTAATTCTTTCTTGGCAGGGCTTGTCTACACATCAATCCAGTAAAGAAAAAATGCATTTCTAAATCTTAAAATTAGAAAGATGAATTCCATTTTAGTAGCTGCTTAAAAGACGCCATGAGATTAACACTACACTGCACATTCAACTTAGTCCTTCTTATAAATCATAAGGTCCTGTGTTACATAGTAAATCTTTCAGCACTTCCATAAAGCTCACTATCTCCACTAAATATTGCTTAAGTGCAAATGTACCCTGTAAAATACAAATCACCTTGAAATCCAAAGAGAATGGACGTGAAGATCAAACAAAAGAGGGAGAAAATGTGGCACCTATGAACGTAGTGATGAAACTAACCATATCAATTCATTTCACAACATAATTTTGCATTGTTTCCCCTGTGACAGTGTCTTCAACAGGATCAGCACTTCATAATTCACCTTATGGCTTTTTATGTTACACAGGCAGACTTAAAAGAAAACTGTGTTTATTTACCACTTAGTAGTTTTAGTGATCAAAATCTGAACTACCTGAAACAAAGCTTTGATTGAGGGTTCTAGAAAATTTGGTGTCCCAACTGTTGAGTAAAAAATGATTACAACCAAAACTGTGAAAATGCATCTAAGTTTGTAAAGTAACAAAATTTTCTTTTAAAGTATTGCCCCCATTTTAGGAGGTCATAGAGGAAGAAAATACTAGTGTTGATTACATGAAGTCCGTAAGTTCAATAAAGAACGGATGTAGTGTGGACAGACAGGAAGATGAAAGATCATGGCGGTTACTCCTCTCCAGAGGGAGGAGAGACTTTTTATATTACAACAGCCTGCAGTGTTTATACAGCCACAAGACCTGAAAGAATTACCTGTGAGTGCTGATGTGTTCAGTGTGTGTGAGTGTAAACTGCTGTGCACTTCAAGTGTTTTCAGTCAATGATTGTGTGATATGTGTGTGTGTACGATTGTCCATCACCTCTGTAGACCCGGAGACAAAACCTGGAGCTAACTAGTCCTGAATGATCTGACCAAACCTGAAAACACTGCAGCATATCACATATATCATGGAAAGGTGAATTAGTTGGTTGAACAAAATGTTGGACTTTGACATTCTCAGCTTCTACCAATACGGCTTTTAAGTCATGACGTATTGCCCTTTCAAAATATGACTTCCGGGTCCAAGTCGCTCCGAGCAATTTAAAAACAACGTAATTGTCATTTAACCTCTTTCTTATCAATGAAAAAGATGTCTAACTGACCAAAGAGGTGATCCTAATTGTTCACATGTTCGGCTGTTGTTGTCTGTTTTGTTTCAACGGAGCGTTTAGACAAGGACATCGTATTTTGAAAGGGTGAGTTTTTATTATTTATCCTGAAGCGTTTATTATGTTAAGCTTGTAAGAGAGTGACCGGCCTATGTCTTAACTGTTTCTAGCAGTTCCACACTTAAAGGCGAGATGAAAAGCCTGGCATCAGAGCCTTCCTTCTGGCTGTATACCACTGCCTCCCTGATCTCTCCAACAACTCTTTTTGGATGTTTGTAGTCCAAACACAAGGAACTGACAGACTGTCCTCACCCAAAAAACAACCTTAGGTTCATCGTGCAAGTGTTTGTTGCAAGCCCCCACAGCGACTTCCTGGTTTCTTAATAGAGCAGTTTCTCATTGACCCCCATGTTAAACAGGCCGTTTAATAATTAGGGGCGTGGCCTCTTGAGTGACAGCTAGCCTCTGGCCCTCGGAGGTATACGTCAGCCAGATGGACATATCCCCCCCACCCCCCACCCCCTCCGATAAACACAAGACTGTGACATTTTTTAACCAACTGACCATGGTGATCATGGCGTTTCAAACTCACAGTGTGGTGAGTCATTGGCAAAAAACCTATAGGGCATAACTTTTAGTTCATGATGTTAAACTCGGTTGTTCACATGAAATGTGTAACAAAAAGGGAGCTGGAGAAAGGGTGTTTCAGTCACGGATTCAACAGGCACCTTGTTTTAAACATACTGACGCCTTAAATCGACCTGGGAACATAAACTTTCTGGAAAATTAAACATGTAGATGGTGATGGTTCAATCAGCTGTTTTAGAGCTTCTGGTCATATCACATGATTTTCCTCAGCAGATGGACAAGAAGTGATTAGATTATCAAATAAATGTGAAATTTTAGAGATCAATATTTTAATTCAGCTCAATCTAGGAAGTATACGTGCTATGGAGAACCAGTGTAACATAGCTGTAGTTGTGGCTTTATAAAAAGTGACGATGTGACAAGTAACGATGCTATCAACCGCAATCCAGTCTTTCCAAATTTGCTCCTAAGTGTATTAGAGGTTTGGACAGCTCTTACAGGTCATGGTCAACTGATGCTATACCACTGAAGTGTACAGTATGTAGGGTCTTGTGGGTCTTGACAGGTCAAATACACATAAGTTGGTAGGGGTGTAAGCTAAAGCAAATATCGTACATGAGACATGACAGCAGATCTCGCTGCTTTCAACACTGGAGCTGCCAACAAAAAAAAACATGCTGCTGCCCTCGGTGCAATGATTCTACTGACAAAATGTCGACTTGTGACCCCGTGACATCACTGCTGGGTGTGGTTACAGGTATATAGACCGCATCCTACCATACCTATCAGTGATGCTGGGGGGGGTCTGAGGTGAAACAGGCCTGAAACTTTTAACAAAAAAGGGCAACTTAAAATGCTTTTCAACCTGCAGTTAAGTTTAGCTGCCAAGTGCTAACAAAAAATAGAATGCTTAGCTAAATGAATCAAATCGAGTTTAATAGAAAAACAAAGTCAGAATTGCAGTGGGCTATATTGCATGATTTTCTTTTGTTTATAATGGGAGGAGGCTCAGATCAATATCAAAGTGGGTTTGAAGTGTCTAAGATGAAATGGGAGAGCCATTTGCAAAAAAGACTAAAACAGCTCACAAATTTTAAGGAGATTGTACCTGCAATGGGAAGGGGACCAGATTAAAATGAATTCTAAAATGTCACAAAAATTAGAAAGCTATTGGCAAAAATGGGACAAGCCCTGGCCCATTAACATATAGTCATAAGATGCTCTTCTGTATCCCATCTTCTCTCAAGTTGCACACAGTCTGACTTTAATATCTGATTTTTAGGTAAAAATAACACATGTGGACCATCATTAGACTTATGATGACTTAATGATGTCTGTGTGTTTATGTTTATGAATATTACTGTTAAAATCCAGACATTTTTGTTACTGTTCAGAGCGCATGATCTGTGCATATCTAAACAAAGTATTCATATTCAGTTACACCCCTAAACCCTGGCGTGGACAACCATACATTTGTGTGTTGTGTTGTGTTGTGTTGTGTTGTGTATGATGAGCGTGTACTGTGTGTCATCCCTGTGTGTGTGTCCCTGGTAGTGTCCTCATAGCCTTGTCTGAGCCTCAGGGATGTAAATCTCGATGCTGTCAGCGCTCTCTGTAGCTGAGTTTTGTCGTACGGATGCGGCTCTCTTGGCGGCCATCAGGCGCTTCCTGGCCTCCTGCCGCTGTTTCTCTGAGCTTTCCAGTGAGCGGTCTCTGGCCAGAGGGGGGTGGTGATGGGGGCCCTTGGGTGGCTTTTTTGGCACTGGAGGTGGGAGCCGCCTCTCCTGGTGGGAGAGGATGGTTGGGGGGAGGGGAGAACATTTCAGGAAAAACACAGACATGTATTTGTGTGTGTGTGTGTGTGTTTGTGTGTGTGTGTGTGTGTGTAATGTGATGTCGGTTGTAACTGCCATCTTTAGTGGCCTTTGGTTTAATGTTCCTGTGTGTAATACTGTAAGTAAAGAAGATGTTGTTCTGTAAAACTCTTTTTGGATCATCCTCCACAGTTTTGACATAATGTATCACACACTGTTTCAGTAATACTGCAGTTAGTTTACATGCTGTTATTTTAGAAGCTACACTTTTACACACATTTGTTCCATTCTCTCTCGCTGTACAACTGTCTGCATGGGGACAACTAAAATTGTGCCTACTGTACATTACTGTCAAAGGTGTGTTTGTGTGTAACACGACCTTGTACAGTCTGAGGCTTTCATATGCATGCAAGCTAGGTATTTTACTATTATAAAAGGTAAATATAATTAATTGATGAACATCCTCTGGCAAGGTCTGTTCTGTGCACCTACTGGATATTTTCATTAACTGTACACATAAACATTGCATCAGTTTCACTACTATGCAGATGACATGACGTTCCATCTTTCTACTGATACCACAGATGCCCTCAACGGTATATCAAGTTATAATCATATTTGTTACATCATTTCTATGAGTGAATAATGAATACACTGTACTCAGCAAAGTAATCGCTACAACAAAGTTTGACAGATAAGGAAACACAAGCAATCTAACGATCAGACAGGTACATAAACTACATTGGTGGGGAAAAAAGGAGTTATTGTGTCTGTAACAGAAGACTATTTGAGTAATAATTTTACTGATCTCTCCAGTCTAAATTTGTCTGACTAACCTGGGGGTTCGTTTCCAACCTGTCTCATCATCTGTTTGCCCATTCTTAACCTATCAGACTTATTTTTAGAAAGTATTACTGTGTTTCCAAATCTCGTAACTGATAGATATGACGATCCAAAGCTTTCTATATATGATCCAAGTTGTAATAACCCAGATATATTCTTTAACCGGGTGAACGCACACACTTTACAGGACCTAAAACACTAAATGTCAAAAAACTGTTAGAATGAAATTTATAATTTTTTTATTGGTCCTGAAGCTGCTTGTGATCAAAATACAATATTTCTCAGAATTGTCCAGTAATGACACCCTTAAATACATAAATGTGGGTGCTGTTTTTAATAAATCCCTTGTCATATTGTAATACTGCATTTTGTTTCTTGTTGGAATACTGGTGTTTTAACATATTTGGTTTTATTTGCCTCTTAAGTCCCTGCTGTCTTTGTTTTGGTGTTTAAGTACGTTTTTCTAATTGAATTGCTGTATAAACAGTGTGCTGTATTTGTGGAGAAGAAATGTTAGCCACACTTTCTCCAGTTCATCTGTCTTTACATTAGCAGCTACATCACAGGAAACAAAAAAGCCACACGGGCGGCTGCAGGCAGCAGAGGGAAGTAAGGGCAGAAGGAAACATGGACAGGTGGATGGAAAGACAGACATGATGGGTCTACGGAGGCCCAGAGGTGTCAAGGCCCTGTGGTGTTGTTGGCATTGAAGTTATGCTGATTGATGCGTGGCTGTTTGCAAGCGGCTTCACTGTCAACACAAAAAAGCACAAGAAAGAAAAAAGACAACAATGAGAGCAAATGAGGAAGCCAGCAGAGCAAATATTCACAATGATGCAAAGCCACAACAGATACTGCTGAAAGAGAGCAACAGAGCAGGCAGAAGACATCTGAAAGAGATTCACAGATACACTTCAAGATATACAGAAGGAAGAGTATCTGTAGCACCACAGAGTCAGACAGCCATGCACTAACTCTGCACAATGAGAGAGAGAGGCTGAGTGATGCAGCATGATCAAAAATACAGTTTTTATGGCATCTGTCATGGTCATGCATGTTTCTAACTATAAAGCAAAGGAACTCTGTCTTTCTCTGTATCCTTTGCATATCTGGAGAAACATTGAACCGATTTACTTCACACTTGGCAGGTTATTGCGAGGACCCAAAGATGTGCTGTGTCGAATTTGTCCAGATGGTGGCGCTATAGCAACAAACTTTATGTTTTGGCCTGTAAATTTTGAACTGTAGGCCTCTAAAAACATTTTTTTGGAGATTGTGAAGTGCTCTGTAAGAGTAAATATTTGACATTAACACATGTAAATAACCCTACACACTTTAACAACAGTCTTACAGGTTCACGTCAGGTCACAATGTGTGAGATGGTGTTATACAATCTTAGTCTCAATAGGTGCGTTTCCTAATACCCAGAATGAGGCGGGTCTATCTTGCCAAAACGCCCCTAATTTGCATGCAAGCCACTCGTTTGTTGGCCCTGTGGGAGAGCAGGGCGGAAAAACAGCCGCTCGTACCCCTGAGAGAAGCCTGGTTGCTGATGTAATTCAGGATGTGACGTGTGGTAGAACACACACACACACACACACACACACACACACACACACACACACACACACACACACACACACACAGCATACTGCAGTGACAGTGCACTTGTCTGTCAACAAACACTTTTAAAGCGCCCAGAATTTTTAAGGTGGAGTGTATTCTTTCATGTCACTTGTACATAAGTTGACGTTGTGAATCATACGCGTCACCTTAAATCAAACTACAACTATTTTGTATTTCTCTTGAGGATCACTGATCAGCTGATCACAGACGATCTAAACCCATTCAGAGTGGTACGTCACCTCCAGAGTCTCCTAAATCCCTCTGGGGCCTTTTTTTGTAATGGAAACACGGTGAGTGAATAGCCACTTGAGAGGGCGTGGCCTGAAACTCTCCAAGCGGCCACATTTGACCCTAATGGAAACTCGCCTAATTTGTGATCTCTAATTAAAAGCCTGTCAGATTGTGCAACAAATGACTGGTTATCAATTGTCAACAAGGAAAACAACAGATGTAAAATATAACAAAAAGCATGTTATGGCCACAGAGCTGGCAGTGCTTTGATGTACGCATACCAGTGTGGTATCTACTTGTACTGTACAGGCTGTGTGGAGTTCGTATGTTCTCCCTTTGTCTGTGTGTAAGTTAATTGACTCTAAATTGATTGATGACTCTAAAAAGGTGTTAATGTGAGTGTGAATGTTTGTCTGTCTCTGTTTGTCTCTTTGTGCCCTGTGATAGACTGGCGTCCTGTTCAGGGTGTACCCCGCCTCACGCCCTGATAGAGCTGCGACTCATGGATGCACAAGTGTTTGGCTTGTATCAATGTCAGTGTATTTTGTCATTTCAGGCTATATTCTGAATTTGTGGCTTTTAGACGCCGTGAGAACTTAGTCTGGAATTTGTGACAATTGTGACGCAGGCTGTTTATGGTCTTAACAGATGTAAATCAGAAGAAGCAGGTGAACGACAAAAAAAAACTTTGATGAAAAAAGATTTCACCATGGTTCCCTCACAGTTGTTCTTTAAGACAGCTAATATGTAACATTGTTGGCTTCATCTGTCTGTCAGAGTGGTGGCTCTTTGTCTTTCGCACAAAGGTGTTTTTTTATGATAATCTTCCTGACCTTCAGACGTGAAAGGACATTTACAGAAAGAGCCGGTGCTTGCGTGATATTTGGCACCTTGTGTGTGAGAGAGAACTGAGAAAGCAAGAAGTGTTTTAAATATTTTAAGATGAGGAGGATCAAGAGTGTTTACTGATGAATTGTTTTGACTGATTTTGCCAACAAAGCTTTAATTAATGACAATTGTGAGCCTTCTTCTCATAGTGAATCCACAGATGCATTTTGACATAATCGTCATTATTTAACATCCTAATTGAATGACAGGAAGTTAAATTGTGAGTGACATTTAATTCCTAATAGCTTGAGAATCTTCAGTGAGCAGTTCTTAGTGAATCTGAAACCGATTGCACAAAATACAATTCACATTCTGATTATTACACAGCTAAACCTTTTTTTCTTTCATTCTAGATAAGAAGTCTCACCAGGAACATGTGATTTCTGTTGAGCCTGCTTATTGAGAGTTCACCCAACCTGAATTGACTCCAAAGCATTGAGTTTGCTTTGGAGTTGAGGTAGGGCAAAAATAGGACGGTTCAGTTTTAGAGTCAATTCGATTTGAAAAGCTCACTGACAAAAGAGCAGAACAGCAGAGGAGGAAATGATCCCTTTGGGTGCTATAAACAAAAGTAATTTGGTGCCAAATGAAACATTCATATAATGACCCACGAAGATGATGGTGTTATCCCTGGTCAACCAGTCAGCATCCTGGAAGCATGTGTGTGTGTGTGTGTGTGTGTACCTTTCTTTCAGGGGGATCCAGGGGTCTCCAGTTGTTTGCTCTGAGCTGGTGAAGCTCATCAAACTTGAGACTTATGTTCTCGATTGACAGCTGAAGCATATCCCAAAAACCAGCCAGGTCTGAGGCCACTGGACGGGGGTGGGCGTTGGGGTTCTGACAGAAGAAAGGGAGGAGAAGGTGGAGAAAAGCAAATATCAAAGATCAAGACAGGGAAGATGAAAAACAACGAAAATACTTTTACACACTAGGTCATCTCCAAATTTATAGAGAAGGTAAAATGTGTTGTGAGCAAAAATATATTAAAAGTTGAATACATATTTAATTACTGGCATATCATGGTGAGATAGGTTTCATCAAATTTGACTTACCCCCTTTTTCAATACATGTAGATAGCTAAATAGCTTTTAAAAGCGCTTGAACTCCACCATACAGTATATTGATAATTATAGTGCAGCTGCTGTTGGGTGGCACTAAAAACAGCTTGACAGTAATGAAAGTTTATACAACAGAGTTCAGTATGTTGTCATTGGGCTGGGCGATTATTAAATATGATGATCTATTGTCTTTGAGTGGAATCGTATGGTGATGAAATCATATATCAAAATATAGTGAAACACAATTGCTATGTCTAACTCGACAATAACAAGCACATTAACTCAAACTTTTTAGAAAATATCTGAAATACTTGATGCAATATCATTTGAGAGGGTTTATTACGTTCACAGGACAGTTAAAAATAATAAGTGGTCCAAGAATGTACTGGGAAAACACATTTTGCAGTTCCCCTTAATTGATAGCCTATATTAAGCAAATAAAAAAAATTATATATATATACTTATTTTTTTATTTGCTTATCTTTATATATTCAAGAAAGTACATATATATATATATATATATTTATATTTATATATATATATATACTTTCTTGAAGTTGTGTTGCCTATTTTACCATTTGTATGCACTTTTTGGATGGTATCTTTATGGTTGAATGCACTATGTCCCTTTAGATAAAAGCAGCAGCTAAATTAATGTAATGTAATGTAATGTAATTAGTGTGAACTGCATGTTCTCATTGAGTGTTTCAGACTCACCAGATTCTCTTCACACAGCTCCCTGAACTGTTGAAACTTCTGTGACATCAGGAGCTGAGCACTTCCAACAGCACTCCTCATCTTCCCGAGGACTGTGAGCATAAACACAGAGTCTGAACAAGACCAACCTGCATTACATCCATGTGTTCTTGACAAACTGTACAACAGACCAAGACCCAGATCTGAACTAATTTTAGCACTTCTATGTGCTTTTGTACAGTACCTGAACTAAGGATAGCCTTCGTGCAATTGTTTGTTTTTGACTCATGACCATTGCTAGGCAAGTGACAACAAAGTTGATGTCACATTTAGCCATTTTTGAGCTTTTCTAGGAGCCCATGGCTGGGACTATGTGGTTGGGACTGGTTGTCACTTGTGAATGTCATACACGAACCTTAAAAGCATAATTTCATTTCCAAACTGATTTTAAAGGAGCAGTGTATGAGATCTGGTGGCATCTAGTGGCGAGAATGCGAATTGCAGCTAGCTTACCGCTCCCTTTCAAAGTGTGTAATAGAATCTGCGATGGCCTTTCAGTTGACTTAGGGCGCACTCACACTGTCCTTTCGAACCACAACCCGGGCTTTAGGGTACTTGCCCCCCCCCCTCTCCCCCCGCGCCCCAGGCCCGTTTGTACTCACACTACCTGGGCCTCGCGCAAATGCTTCTTGCTGTCCATACGTCATCACGCCGTAACACGTCACACGCATTGATTGACGTCATGCCGATGCGTCGCTTTGTTTACAAATCTTTCCATAGACCTCAGAGTTTTTGTGCGTCTTGTCGACTGTTTTTGAATATTTTCATCCGACCAAAATCTGCAGTAAACACTCCACATCCGCATCACACCAACGTGAACCTTTCACCGCCATTGTTGTTGTTGTTAAATGTCCGCGCATGGTCCGTCCTTCTAATTTCTATGTCCGAACAGGCGCACATAAAGGACGTCAGAACCGCCGTAGGCCTCGTGCTCGTGCTCGTGCTCGTACACATGCAAACGGGCTCTACAATAGCCCATCTCTCTCAGGCGGGCCGTGGTAGGCCCACTGTCCGCAGTTATGCGTGGAGCGGGTGCACCCACACTGCTCAAACATACTAGGCTTTAGCTGAAAAAACGGTTTTGGCCCGGTGCGGAAGGACAGTGTGAGTGAGCCCTTAAACATCATCGTTCTGGGCTACAATAGAAACATGATAGTGCAACATGGCAGGCTCTTTGGAAGAGGACCCATTCCCTATGCACAAACCAATTTCAATGAAGTTGGGACATTGTGTAAAACCTAAATAAGAACAGAACACAATGATTTGCAAATCCTTTTTAATCTTTATTAAATTGAATACGCTACAAAGAAAATATATTAAATGTTCAAACTGATAAACTGCATTGTTTCTTTTGCAGATATTCACTAATTTTAATGAGCCTGCAACACATTCTAATAAAGCTGGGACACTTTCATGTTTACCACTGTTTTACATCACCTTTACTTTTAACAACGAGTGTATGGGGACTGAGACACTAATGGTTGAAGCTTTGTAAGTGGAATTCTTTCCAATTCTTACTTGATGTTTGACTTCAGTTCTGGGTCTCCGTTGTCGTATTTTGTGCTTCATAAAGCTCCACACATTTTCAATGGGAGACAGGTGTGGACTGCAGCAGGCCAGTCTAGTACCTGCACTCTTTTACTATGAAGCCACGCTATAAGAACACGTGCAGGATGTGGCTTGGTATTGTCTTGCTGAAATAAGCAGGGACGTCCCTGAAAAAGACGTTGATTGGATGGCAGCAGATGTTGCTCCAAAACCTTTCAGCATTAATGGGGCCTTCACAGATGTGCAAGTTAAACATGATGCCAGGGGATCTAACACATCCCCATACCATCACAGATGCTGGCTTTAAATTTAGCTCTGATAACAATCTGGATCGTCCCTTTCCTCTTTGGTCTGGAGGACATGACGTCCATGATTTCCAAAACAATTTAAAATGTGGACTCATCAGACCACAGCACACTTTTCCACTTTGGGTCAGTCCATCTCAGATGAGCTGTGGCCCAGAGAAGCAGCAGAGTTTCTGGGTGTTGTTGATATATGGCTTTACCTTTGCATAGTAGAGTTTTAACTGCACTTGTAGATGTAGTGAGGAACTGTGTTAACTGAAAATGGTTTCTGAAGTGTTCCTGAGCCCACGTGGTAACATCCTTTACAGAATGATGTCAGTTTTTAATGCAATGTCGTCTGAGGGATCAAAGGTCACAGCCATTCAGTGTTGATTTTTTAGCCTTGCTGCTTACATGCAGAGATTTCTCCATATTCTCTGAATCTTCTGATGATATTATGGACTGTAGATGATGACATCATCAAATTCCTTGCAGTTTTACGTTGAGAAACATTGTTCTTAAACTGTTGGACTATTTGCTCACACAGTTGTTCTCAAAGTGGTGAACCTCACCCCATCCTTGCTTGTGAACGACTGAGCCTTTCTAGGATGCTCCTTTTATACCCAATCAAGGCACTCAACTGTTTCCTGTTCACCTTTTGAACATTCCTCAACTTTCCCAGTCTTTTGTTTCCCCTGTCCCAGAAAAGCCAATAATTTTATCAGTTTGAAGATAGGTTAAAAAGGATTCGCACATCATTTTTTTAATGTTTTACACAATGTCCCAACTTCATTGTAGATTTGAAGGACTCATTCTAAGACAACACAACTATTCTAGATTGCCCTAACTCCTGCTCACTAGTACAGTAAATTATGTTCATTTTTTTTTTTTTTTTTTAATATTTGCTCTGTTCTTGTGAAATACTGTATAGTCTTACGCCTTCAAGCTTAAATTTTATTTTCCATTTAAAGTGTAATTCCGGCACAAAATCAACCCATGGTCTTTTTCGGCAATTACATACATCAAATAAGCCATCGAGACAGTTTTTTTCATGTATGAACTAAAGAGACCACTAATACTGCTCAAAAATAACACCAAACCTCTGCAGTAGCATGATAAGAGTCCCTACCATAGACTGTATGAAAAAATGGACGTAGCGGTCTTTAAACTTGATCCAATCATATTCGCTTCTGGAAGCTGCCATCTTGTCCGACTTAGACTCCTCATTTCCTTTTACCAAAAAAGGGCATTGATTTGACATTGGGGGGAGGGAGATACATCCGTCTGGCTGACATTTACAGAATTAGCCACATTAGCTCACATTAGCTTTAAACTAACAATTAGCTAAACAATCTGTTTGTACAGTTGATGAAAGAGCAAACCAGCTTGTCACTCATGTAAACACCACCACACGAATGACCGCAGTCCCGTTTGAGATGACGTAACTAGCCTCCGAGGAGAAGTCAGGTACAGCGGCTAGCTGTGACTCAAGAGGCCACGCCCCTAATTATTCATGACCTTTTCCTATGGGCTCCTTCCTTTTGGATTGCATTTGGTAATCTACTTGAATGGACTTCACTACAAGAGGAGCTGGTACCTGGGCCAGTTGGTAAGTCTTTCAAAACACTCGATAAATAAACTCCGGGTTCACTAACTACATTGTTGGTGCTTCGTTTTCCTTGTTGGGAACCAGAATGGAATAATCTTTTAATGTCAAATTTTGGGGATAATTAAACAATTACCTTTCCTATGTAGTAACATACATACTTGGAACCTAGACATGACGAACAACACACACAAAGACCTACTGTCTTCAGGCAGGTTATTCTCCCGTTGGTCGTTCTCCATCTGTCGACACCAGCCCTCCATGCGGTCGGTCTCAGCTTGCAGCAGCTTCAGAAACCAGCGTCCATCTCTATGACACACTGACCGCTGCACCACCTGCCATTAAAACATTCAGACCTTCAAGAACAGAGACACCTGCAGAGGCAGAGGTATATTCTTTATAATGGAACAAAGCCAATAATGTGGAAATCAAAATTCCTGAATGGGCTGACAACTAGAAGACAAATTAACCTATAACTTCTCATGAAATATAATTTTGAGAATAAAATATTGTACTTTTGTAATCTTCTCAGTCCTGTTTATCATTACATCTCATATCGTGCAAGGGGGTGGGGGGATGTGTCACGAGGGGCCCGATTGTTGAAAGACGCGCGCTAAAGTGCACTAATGGGAGTCACAACCTGTGCTAAAGTGCCCTTTAGGAGCTAATTTGTGTGCTCAAGTGCTCTCTTGAGGGGCCAGGACCCACTATATATGACTGTGCACGACACTGCATAATATGCTTCCCTTTAATGACATAACTGCTTTACTGTTATGGTTAAGGGAGAAAAAACTATTTAAAGGATCATGGCCATGGCCCTTGCTGAGCCTTTTCAAATGCAGGATAAATGCATATGTATATGTATATGATATTCCTCCTCTCATATCTGGAAGAAGTCAATTAGTGGACTCTTGAGACTCCGTTGAGTTTTATAGAACATTATTAATCCCAGCCCACATCGTCAAGAATATATTTTTTTGTTAATTTTATATATCTGTTGCATGGTAATGCAATTAAAGGTCATTATGATTAAAAATATCTGCACCACTACACTGCATTACCTCCTTTACAATGATGTAAGAAATATCAGTGCAGACTTGATGTTTACTCTGGTGAATTAACAACTAAAGCAAGGAGTTCGCTGGAGCTTTTTTGTTTTTTAAGTTTGATCATTTTACGGTAACTTGCAGGTTTCAACAACAAGACTCCTTATCATACATATAATTCAGTTTCACACTTAAAAAAAATGCATGGAAACCAATGGGTTCCTGGAACAGAAGAGTGTTGAATACAATTGCATTTCTAAAACAAATTAGTGGCGTAAAGTGTAAGTGCATTTGTAACATCAAATACAACATACATACACACACACACATATGTATATATATATATATATATATATATATATATATATATATATATAAATATAATTACTTGTAAAAGTAGCACTTTAAGAAGTTTTGCCTCTTAATAATGTTTATGAACTTGCATGATTCTTGCACTTTTTGGGTAGTGTATTCATGTTTGTTAAGCATCAGGTAGATGCAATGTTAATCTAATGCTTCTTAAATTTGATGATTCACATTTTACATTTTACAATGAATTTAATTTTACTCCTTATTTGTATCAATAATATTTGAGTAGTAATTTGTATAAATACAACACAGACGTATGCCTTATACACTGATCACTAAATCAATGTGTCTTTTAAAATCCCTCCATTATTGTTATTTGTTAACGTTGTGATTATGAGATATAGAAGACCAATTCAATACTCTAGATTTCATCATCAAACCAAACAATGCTGATGATGAACAGTAGCTGCATTTAATAATAACATCCATGAAAATACTGAAACATTTGGAGCATCCGGGGCAGCTGGCCCCCTCTGCTAAGAAGTGGTATTAAAATCAGAGTCAGCTGCTGTCTGAGAGGCTAGTGCAAATGCAAATAGGAGCACACACATCAGTATATATAATATTAATAATATTATTATTATTAATATTCATAATAATTATAATAATAATAATACATTTTATTTGTATTGCACTTTACATTCAACAATCTCAAAGTGCTACAGAGCAGAATAGAAACAATATAAAAATAAAAGTTAAAACGAAAAATAAGTAATCATTTAAAAGGAGAACATCTAAAAGACATTGAGCAAAATGCCTTGGTGAACAGGAAGGTTTTAAGTTTTTTTTTAATGAGCATGGAGACTGAAATCTGTGTGAAAGAGTTGAATCATTGTTGAGGAGATGAGATACTTGAGTCCATGGGTGTCTCAGCTATTACATGAAGACATATGGACAAGTCACCCCCCCCCCCCCCCCCAACCACACACACACATTACCATGTATTTACCATGTTGAAATTCTGTGCATGGGTCTATGCACTCTGCAGTCTTTACAGAGGGCTGTAATAGTACTTCTTTACAGATCCATTGCGCTGATTCATGTCCCGCCTGCCCGAACCTGTGATATTTTCTTGTATCTTACCTGAACCCACGCATCACTCCACTGGAGTGCCTCTCCAGCAGTGTTATGTGTAAAAATGTGTGTGGAAATCCACCAAGATAACTTGCTAACAACATAAAATTTGAGGTATGCCTCAGGTAGCTTTTATTCATTGATTTGTAACATTAAAGTTGTACTCCATAATATTTGAGATCCCTTGTTTCTAGCGTCCTCTTTGGCAGTAAGATGTAACTGCAGGTGAGCCTGTTCTTTCAGAGCCTCCATCTTGTCACGTTCACGGTCACTGTGTGTGTTGACTATTTATTTATCTTGCTCTTTTGTAAACTTTATTGAAACCCATTTACCTCTCTACTTCCAGTCCATCCCCTATATGTCTCCCTCTTAAATCCATACACACATACATACATGTTCCTATTACACTTCTGTCCTTACTACAAGCCTGACTCCCAAGCATAGACTGTAAAAGTTGGAATTTCCGTTTTCTGATTACAAGTGAACGCAGCACAACCGTTGGTGACGATCTGGGCCGAAAGAACAACCCTTTCAGCAGACTCACTAACATGGCAGCTCATTTACATCCAGAGAGGGAATGTCTCCACAGACACAGATATTGGAATACTCTTTCATTAGTGGGTGACATGATCAATTACCATTGTTTTAACTCACCATTTGATAGATATTAACTTCAAAAGCAATTAAATAGATGGAAATTTTACAAAGTACAACTTTAACATAACATGAAATGAATTTAACAGAAATTGCAACTGCATGCAAGCATAAAGTGATCCTCAAGTTTAAATAAAGCATGAGTGGTTATTATGGAAGTGTCTCTGAGTAAGTCATTGAGACAATTTCTATACTTGAAGCTTTTTAATCTTCAAATATGTGTTCTGGGGCTGACTACTTCCTCTAGATGAAATTACAAAATGTACCCATCATTTTTCTCATGCTATAGCCAAAAAATCTGTTATAAGACACCAGAATATTAATCTAACTCCTGCAGATGGATTGATTCGCTTGATTCGCATTTGCTTAGCATATCCATTTGGGAAATCTGGTTTGGAGATCTTTT
The DNA here is from genome assembly GCF_963691815.1 of Echiichthys vipera. Lineage (NCBI taxonomy): Eukaryota > Metazoa > Chordata > Actinopteri > Perciformes > Trachinidae > Echiichthys > Echiichthys vipera. The sequence continues at coordinate 27,336,620 of NC_139840.1, read as the reverse complement.
GGAAAGGGGCGAAAATACTGGTTACTGATTAGATAAACCATCTGTCTATCACCAAGATACGGGCCAAATCAACCAATTAGATAAATGTGTATCACGTATTAACAGCATCAAGGTAAAGTTCAGAAAGTAAACAACATGTTGGTAAAGGATATTTGCCGTTTGTTTAACTTGAATTTACGGATAAAAGGCCAAATTTCAGGAGCCCGGTCCATATTCAACAGAAGGATCCAGAGAAAAAAGAGTTAGTGAGCAGCTTGCTCCATAGCTGTGCTGGAAGCTGCCATGTTTTTTACACTGAACAGTCGCTTTTATCACACTTAAATCCACCTCAAAACCAGCACTGATTGGTTGGTCGCGGCTCCAAATTTTCTCCTTCCCATGTTACCAGACTGATCTGAGAGTAAAATACAATTAAGCTCAGAGATCAGGATGGTCTCACGAGGCTAGGACATATCTGCAGCATGATAATAGTTCATTTAATAATTGAACTAATTCCTTCTTTCATATTTCATTTGCAGTTGGCCATACTACAACTTTGATAAAAAATTAATTGTTCAGCTCTATTATTGATATGGAAATATTTATTAGTGCAGCTTTAACAGCAGCTCAATGTGTAAAAATGTAGTTATTGACTGGAGTGAGGGAGAGCAGTATTTCTGTGTTCAAGTCTTGGACATTCCCGGACCTGTTCCTATAATGTCACAGAATATGTCTCCACATACCTCAAGAATAGCAGAGCTGTTGAAGTTGACATCAAGTGAGTCATCGGTTACACTGTCTATCCAGGGGTCTGGAGGGGGGAGGATGGACGGGTCAAAGCCCACATCATCATATTCATCGGAGGCACAGGCGTGATAGTGGTTCCCTGAGCCTTGGATGCTGACGGTAGAGGTGGCAGCATCGCGAGAGTATTGTCGAGAGAGGGCACCAGATGACAGGACTTCCATGTCAGTGTCCGGGGAGTCTAGAGGGGTGTCCAGCAGGTCTGGCATGTCCAGATCTGCCTGGATAAAATAATGAATAAATCTCAATAATTGACTGAATTAACAAATAGTTGTTGGAGTGCTCCAGGTCTGTTAAGGCTTTGTCTGTCCACTAGAGGTTCGCTCACTTCCAAATAATATTTGGTCAAACTGGGTCAGGTAGAACTTGACTATAATTCTGTGTCTGTGACTGTATCAGCTCTGATCATGTGGTGTATCAAAATCATCAAAGGAGATGTATCATCACAACCTTGATGTACCTCAGGGCTCTGATCAAGGAAATCCTTTACCGCCTCTATGCTGATGATACTCGTACTGCTGTACGTGCATAAACGGCTGTTATGTCGTGACGTGACGCCCTTTCAAAATATGATTTCCAGGCCCAAAGCGGTCCAAGCCTTGTATTTTTTACAGTGCTGTGTTCCAGTGCGCTGTTTGAATAGATCTGAGTAAAAAAAAAACGATGAAATTGTCATATTAATGCTTTCCTATCGATGAAAAGGTGTCACTGAAGAAAGAAGTAATCGTAGTAGTTTAGATTAAATTTACAAGATTACTGTGTCCCTCTATTTGGGTCAACCCCATTTTTATCAGGGTCATTTATCTTCAGATCTATTTTGAACCAAATCTAACTGTTCCTTTCACATCACGTGTCACTTTTCTTATTTGAAAATGTACACTGGAGAACAAAGTATTAATACATGATTTATTCTGAAATAACTGTTTTATTGTTCATAATTTGATATAATATCCTCTGTGTCTATACCACTGCTGTACTAGCATGCTTTTTTAAATAACCAAAACACTTCAACAAAAACCTTCATTGTGAGAAATTGAGTGATCAAAATTAGAGAACAGCTTTGAATGACTTCAGCACATCTGCGCCCACAGGACATCACTAGTTTCTCACACTGCTCTGCTTTGATCTGGGTCCATTCTGACTCAGTCTCTTCCACAGTTCAGTAACTGGAGTGGGTTTCTTACACATTACTTTGTTGCCGAGGATTTTCCAGAGATCTAAACAGCAAATTTTATCCATAGAGACTTGTGGAGCACTCTAGACATGACCAGTTGACAGATTTTGCAGTTTCATGTGGACGGAGATATTTTTTATGACACTGGTGGTGTGGACAGGATTTTTTTTTTTTAACAGAGGCCATATGAATTCGGCTTCAAAAATACCCATGTTCATGTGGACTAGGCCTTAGTTGACTAATAAACTGTGGACAGACAGGGAAAAATTCAAGTGCATTGGAGGAGGTAATGATTTAAGCTGTGTAACTCAATTACAAAAAGCGATGTTGAAAGCTTACCTGTACAGCTGCTGTCACACTGTTGGATCGCTGAAACCGGCGATACCTGACGACAAGACAAACATAAAACACTAAACACCATTTTTTCTCATGTCAGCTCTGAGGCAACTATTTCATGATTCAAGGATTTATTTGCCAAAGCAAAATGGTTACAGGTCCGAATTCACACACCCTCAATCAACTTGAAAACTGGGGCACCCTCCTAGATACGCCCCTGTTTTCTAACCTTTCTCTAAAGAGTGCCATAAACAAATACAACTAGTGGATCATGAAGCTTCGTTTGGACATCACTGCTGTTCATGTTACTAAAGTCACATTACAAACAAACTTATTTTAACCCCAGCCACAATCCTTTCCTATCCCTAACCAAGTGAGTTTGTTGCCTAAACCTAACCATGTAGTTTTGGCTGAATTCACAATATTAACCACGCAACTGTAGTGGAGCATCATGGAGATGAGCATGGACACTCGTTGACAAGTGACGCCAAAGTGTCCTGACAATGGCCATATGTGACGAGTTGGGATGAGGAAGGGTTGAATCTACAGTACAGCTCATATCTCAATAGTCTGATCATATTTTAATAAAAAGCAATACATAAATGTGCATTTTGTGCAGTATGGGGCTTAGTGTGGAGAGTCAGTACAGTCCATCAAGAAAACAGATGTCACTCTATTGATACTAGTATACCATAATCTTTTACAATTACATTTATTTAACATAATTTTAGAGAAGCTTGAGTAGACAGGGTCCTGAAAAAAACTGCAGTGAGTCTATAGGTCAGTGAATTATGCCCTCAACCACAGTTACAAGTTTATTGCAGAGGAAAACCTTGGAAGATGAGTCTGTGGGTGTTTGTTTGTGACCAGAGAGAGAGAGAAATAATTACACCACAGCCGGAAATGACTCAGCAAGTCTGAAGAAAAATACTCATCATGTAGCATGACTTCAATAACTAAATGCATCATTTAATCCGATTACTGCACTAAAAACTTGTGACTAACTATAAGCAAGTCTTGATCTTTTATTCAGTGATATGATATTGCACAGTGTGCTCACTACTGTAATATTCAGCAGTATATAAAAGAAAATATGTTTGTACTTTGGCTACCATCAGGCTTATGTTATCACCAAAAGTAGCAATGAACAAAACTGCCAACAATAAAGATGATGTCTTAGGATTAGGTTAGAGTAAAGCTAGATCCATAGTTCCACTGTAGGTACTGATGTGGTAGGTTTTGATTTATAGTGCAGTTCTATGAGGTATTTATCCAAACTGTTACCTACAATAGATGGAGGTCGTATGTCCCCAGTTCGGAGTGTCCACATGGAAGCAAATTAATATACTGGTGTGGATGGTGCCAGCAGTAACATCTGTATGTACTGTAAGCTTATAAAGGCACCCTCTTGTATCCAGAGTGAACAGCTTTTTGCCACTGCTGTCATAATCACTCATTTAAATTTTTTGGTATTTCTTGTCTCTTCGAATACCCATTGAAAGTCTGACCAAAACAGCTGATCAGTTGCACTTCTGCCAAGGAAGCTTCCTTCCTTTTATCCAAAGTGAGTTCCAATAAGTGCATTCAACCATTGTATATATTACTATTGTACATTTGATACTTATATATACACATATATATATATTGTTTTATATTTCTGTTTTTCCAAATATATAGTATATTGTCTGTATATATTGTTGTTTTTAAATATGTCGTTTGTGTAACTGGAGTTTGCAACAAAAATAATTTTACCCTAGGATTATGAATGTATTTCTGATTCTGCTTCTGATGAGAAGGGTCAACCAAAGAAAAGATTAAGAGCAAAGAAAAATGTGTGCCTCACCCTCTGTCATCCTCTACTTGCACACCTACAGAGGTGAACTTGGATGGATCCTCTGGATCCGGAACTTCTTCCGGACCATCCACCTATAGGAGACAGGCAGGATAAATCCCTAATAATCACCTATAGCGACACCAATTACAACAACCCCAATTTACATAAAGTTGACACGTTGAGTAAATCGTAATTAAAAACAGAATACAATGATTTGCAAATTATTTTCAACCTATATTCAATTGAATACATTAAAAAGACAAGACAAGACAAGGCAAGTTTATTTATACGGTATATCGCAATTCAAGAACAAGGTTATTCAAAGTTCTTTACATGAAACATTAAAAATATTAGAAGTAAAAATAAAATAATTTTTAAATAACATAAACAATACATTAAAACATATAAAGTGACATTCAAATAAAATAATAAAAAAATCAGGAAAGTGTCAGTTACAGATAATAGTATTAAAATTTCACTGCAAGCAGTTAATAAATTATGTGGATTACTGAAGACCAGCGGCAAATAGAAAAGTCTTCAGTCTTGCTTTAAAAGAACTAAAATTTAGCATCAGACCTGCAGTTTTCAGATAAGTGGAGCATTAAAACTGAACTCTGCCTCTCCATGTTTAGTTCTGACTCTGGGGACACAGAACAGACCTGTCCCATGTTTAGTCCTGACTCTGGGGACACGGAGCAGACCTGTCCCATGTTTAGCCCTGACTCTGGGGACACGGAGCAGACCTGTCCCATGTTTAGTCCTGACTCTGGGGACACAGAGCAGACCTGTCGCATCTTTAGTCCTGACTCTGGGGACACGGAGCAGACCTGTCCCATGTTTAGTCCTGACTCTGGGGACACAGAACAGACCTGTCCCATGTTTAGTCCTGACTCTGGGGACACAGAACAGACCTGTCCCATGTTTAGTTCTGACTCTGGGGACACAGAGCAGACCTGTCCCATGTTTAGTCCTGACTCTGGGGACACGGAGCAGACCTGTCCCATGTTTAGTCCTGACTCTGGGGACACAGAGCAGACCTGTCCCATCTTTAGTCCTGACTCTGGGGACACAGAGCAGTCCTGTCCCTGAGGATCTGTGAGGTCTAGATGGTTCGTAGCTGAGCAGAAGATCTGAAATGTATTTTTGTCCTGAACCATTCAGTGCTTTGTAAACCAAATCAATTCTTTGACGGACAGAAAGACAGTATAAAGATCTGAGGACTGGAGTGATATGATCAACTTTTTTGGTCTTAGTGAGGACTCGAGCAGCAGCGTTCTGGATTAACTGTAGCTGTCTGATGGACTTCTTAGGGAGACCTGTAAAGACACTGTTACAGTAGTCGAGCCTACTGAAGATAAATGCATGGACACATTTTTCTAAGCCCTGCTGACAGATAAATCCTTTAATCCTTGATATATTCTTTAGGTCATGGTAGGCTGACTTTGTAATTGTTTGAATGTGGCTGTTGAAGAGTAGGTCTGAGACCATGATTACATCTAGGTTTCTGGCTTGGTTTGTGGTTTCTAGCATTGTCGTTAGAAACTAGGTACTGAGTTTTGAGCGGATTATTCCCTTAACCGGGGAAAGGCCATTTTCGGGTTACTGATGTGCATGTAAACACACTGATTGAAGACATTAACAAGAGCCTTCTCTGTGCTGTGGTAAGGTCTAAACACTGACTGGAAGACATCAAAACAGCTGTTCATTACCATGAAGTTGTTCAGTTACTTAAAAACAGCTTTTTCAATGATTTTACTGAGGAATGGGAGGTTTGATATTGGTCTCTAATTGTTCATTAGTTAAGTGTCTAAATTGTTCTTTTTTTAAGAAAGGCTTGATAAAAGACGCTTTCAGGGCCTTTGGGAGGACACCGGAAAGAAGAGTAGTGTTTACAATCTGTAGAAGATCTGAGGCCATGCAGTTTGATACATCTTTGAAAAGGCCTGTTGGGAGAATATCTAGGCAGCAGGAGGTCCTCCAAGGCCCTATGGTTAATCACATGAAACTGTTCCATGGTATTTGAGTTAGCCTTAGGTGGACACATGGGCAGCACATGCCCTGCACCTGATGTGGAGGCACTGGCTGTTTGCCTAATTTTCTACATTTTGTCATTGATAAAGGAGGCAAATTCATTGCAGGCCCTGGTGGAAAGCAATCCAGGGGCTACTGACACAGGAGGGTTTGTTAGCCTGTCGACAGTAGAAAACAAGGCACGTGCATTATTATTGTTTTTGGCAATGATGTCTGAGAAGAAGGATTGTCTTGCACTTTTGAGCTTCAAGTTGTAGATTTGAAGTCTTTCTTTATAACCTGGAGATTTGTTTTCTGCCACCTGCGTTCAGCTTACCGACACTCTATTTTCTTAATTCTTACCAACGTGGAATTTCTCTATGGAGACGGTTTTTTTTGCCAGAGACCACTTTCACCTTAGAGGATGTAATGGCATTGCTAATATTTGTTATTTTCACATTGAAATTATCGTCAAACTCATTTACTGGGACCCAGGGGAGGGTTGGTGTGGAGGAGAAAGTCTGAATAAATGTTCCACAGGTGTTTTCTGTGATATTACATTTTGTGATGACTTTTCTTTGAACATCACTCTGCACAGAGGTAGCACTCTCAAAGAAAACACAGGAATGATCAGAAAGAGCCACATTAATCACAACAACCTTAGAAATGCTCACACCCTTGGACATGACTAAGTCCAGAGTGTGACCTTTGTTGTGTGTGGGCTTGGTTACATACTGAGTCAGTCCGTAGTTATCAATGACACAATGAAGTTCTTTAGTCCCCTTGTCATTGAGTTTGTCAACATGGATGTTAAAATCACCAATAATAACTACACAGTCAAAGTTAATACAGATCATAGACAGCATTTCAGAAAATTCAGCAAAAAAGGTGGCACAGTATTTAGGTGGTTAGGGTTAGACATTTAGAAGCATAACTCGGGAGGAAGAACTCAACTTAAGATCTACATTTTCAAAGGAGGTAAAGTTTCCATAAGATATCTGCTTGCATTGGAGGGAATCATTAAACAAAACAGCCTCTCCTCCTCCTTTCTTATGAACTCTGGCTTCACTTTTAAATCTGAAGTTGGGAGGAGCTGATTCAATAAGAAGAGCACCACTGTTATCCTGATTTAACCAGGTTTCAGTTCAAAATAAACAAAGCCTAGATTTAGTTTGTTATTCATATTTAAACGTCATTATCTTCCCCAAGTTTTGGGACTGGCTTTTTGATTGTTTATCATGGCTGGAAATGATGAAGCTATCGACTTGGGCCCCAACTTGGACCCTGGAAAATGTCATGATGAGTGCACTCCATCCTGTAGTCTGAGCCCAGCACATCTCAGTAGATTGTATTTGATTCTACAGCAAGCTCAGTGAGTGGACCCTGAAGGCGGTCATGTTTAAAAAGCTCAGTTCTGTTGAAAAAACACAAAAAATTGTCCACATAAATGTTTGTTATTGTTTGGCTTTAGCCAGATGTGTAGTTGGCGAACGTGACTGAACTACCAAAGCAGGGAGGGGTGAAGGGGCCAGAAAATATATTTGACTGTTGCTTTCAATGTTTGCAGGAGGAGGGTAAAGTCCAGTTTTACTGTTTCAGACTTTTATATCATTTAGACCTACGTGTATTACCAGCGTCGAGATGTTTGGATGATCTTGAACACATTTTGGAATTGCGTCAATGTCATGTCAATTTCTCAGCTGAATATCCTGTGCCATGGGAGATGCAAGTAATGGAGTGTCTCTCTGTTACTCTGTTTCCAGCAGCAGCAGCCCAGGGCCTTGGATATAGTGGAGTGGAGTTGATCGGTGGGACATTTGGTCCCAAGCTGGAGTGAGGGGCCCTCAGGGACGGCAGCTGGAGCGGCAACGGGCAGAGTAGAGGCTGCAGCCAGGAGGGCGACCGGGGCAGCGGTGCCAGCAGCCGGAGCCGCAGCTGCAGCAGACAGAGTCAAAGCAGCGAGTGTCAGCAGCATGATGGGAAGTGGAGCCACAGGTTGTGTCGATGTGTGCTGAGCTGAAGATGATGGTGTCCATCAACTTTTCTGCTTCCAGGATCTGGCTTCCAACTCCATGATTTTTTCTGCAAACCGGTCACAGTCAACGCAGCCAGGCAGGGAGATGAGTGGAGCCATGGGTTGTTGTTATTGTGGTGGCTGGGGAGCAGAGATAGAAAGGAGGCCAGCACAAGGTCCATAAATGCATTTACAGGTATAAGGATGGTGCAGTCCGAAGAAGCCGCTGTCAGGGAGGCCACGGGCACTTACACGCAGGGGCTCTGATCACGGAGCCCACAGCATTGATCTGATTTTAGCAGGGTTGAATCACAGTAAAGACATCAAGCAAAACTTACCAGCATGGGCCCAACAAGGAGGCCCAATGCAGAGATTAGGCTTCAGACAAAATCTGTTTCCAGGTTGTAGCGAGCCGGGGGGCAGCAGGAAGCGACTAAAAAACATCTTGGGTAAATGATCCAAGACTCTGATGACTTAAACCTTTTCCTCAGTTAAAATATGTAGTTAAAACGCCAAAGGAGTTTCTGTGTTACTTTGGTATGACCACGCCAAGATATTTAATGTTAAAACTGATACAACTTTTTTTTTTTTTGGAAAAATTCACTCATTTTGAATTTGATGCCTGCAACAGGTTCCAAAAAAGCTGGGACAGGGGAAACAAAAGACTGGGAAAGTTGAGGAATGTTCAAAAGGTGAACAGGAAACAGTTGAGTGCCTTGATTGGGTATAAAAGGAGCATCCTAGAAAGGCTCAGTCGTTCACAAGCAAGGATGGGGTGAGGTTCACCACTTTGAGAACAACTGTGTGAGCAAATAGTCCAACAGTTTAAGAACAATGTTTCTCAACGTAAAACTGCAAGGAATTTGATGATGTCATCATCTACAGTCCATAATATCATCAGAAGATTCAGAGAATATGGAGAAATCTCTGCATGTAAGCAGCAAGGCTAAAAAATCAACACTGAATGGCTGTGACCTTTGATCCCTCAGACGACACTGCATTAAAAACTGACATCATTCTGTAAAGGATGTTACCACGTGGGCTCAGGAACACTTCAGAAAACCATTTTCAGTTAACACAGTTCCTCACTACATCTACAAGTGCAGTTAAAACTCTACTATGCAAAGGTAAAGCCATGTATCAACAACACCCAGAAACTCTGCTGCTTCTCTGGGCCACAGCTCATCTGAGATGGACTGACCCAAAGTGGAAAAGTGTGCTGTGTTCTGATGAGTCCACATTTTAAATTGTTTTGGAAATCATGGTCGTCATGTCCTCCAGACCAAAGAGGAAAGGGACGATCCAGATTGTTATCAGAGCTAAGTTTAAAGCCAGCATCTGTGATGGTATGGGGATGTGTTAGATCCCCTGGCATCATGGGTAACTTGCACATCTGTGAAGGCCCCATTAATGCTGAAAGGTTTTGGAGCAACATCTGCTGCCATCCAATCAACGTCTTTTTCAGGGACGTCCCTGCTTATTTCAGCAAGACAATACCAAGCCACATCCTGCACGTGTTCTTATAGCGTGGCTTCATAGTAAAAGAGTGCAGGTACTAGACTGGCCTGCTGCAGTCCACACCTGTCTCCCATTGAAAATGTGTGGAGCTTTATGAAGCACAAAATACGACAACGGAGACCCAGAACTGAAGTCAAACATCAAGTAAGAATTGGAAAGAATTCCACTTACAAAGCTTCAACAATTAGTGTCCTCAGTTCCCAAACACTTACTGAGTGTTGTTAAAAGGAAAGGTGAACACAGTGGTAAACATGCCCGTGTTCCAGCGTTTTGGAACGTGTTGCAGGCATCACATTTAAAATGAGTGAATATTTCCCCCAAAAAACAATAAAGTTTTATCAGTTTGAACATTACATATCATGTCTGTGTAGTATATTCCGTTGAATATAGGTTGAAAAGTTTTTGCAAATCATTGTATTCTGTTTTTATTTACGTTTTACACAACCTCCCAACTTAATGTGAATTGGGGTTGTACAACAACTAATCAATTACATCATTTCCAGCATATGACGGACAGGGTTGATTAATTTATGTGAAATCAAAGTTTTGTTAAATATTATTGATTGGGGAAGGCAAAAGTGACTTAAAATGTGTACGTAGACTTTACTTAATGTGTAGGAAACTGAAGCCCATTATTTCCTCCCCCTCTGTCTCTCTACGTCCACTCCTGTCTCATACATACCTGGATGCCTATGGAGAGACATTTGCCCTTCCTGAGTGCTTCTTTCCTGTATACATCCCGGTGGTCTGCAACAACTGGCCCCCTGCTCAGGATTGACGGAGTGGGGGTGCTGACTGTCATGGTGCTGTTACTGACATGCTGACTAGCTGGTCCATGGATCTAAACATGATTAATTAGTACAGACATTACAGTAAATACGTTGTAAATACAATAATCACAAAAGCAATGAAAATTCAATTCAATTCAATTTTATTTATAGTGCCAAATCATAACAAAAGTTATCTCAGGACACTTTACAAACTAGGTAAACACTCTATGACTTATTTATGATTTACATAGACCCAACAATTCCAATGCGTTTTAACAATCACTTCCAAAATTGGGAGACTTTTTTTTGCTGGCTATTACAAATTTACGAAATGTAAACGGCACAAAGCAAATATAGGTGTGTATTTTAACAGTACGAAGCACTAACCTGAGCATTAGCAGCTTCTATGGCAGCTGTCAGGGCCTTCATGCTGTCAATACTTTCTGTTGAGTTACTGAGCCCTGATTGGATGGTCATGTCACCTCTGGGTCCCTCCTCTTCCATGTATGCATCCTGGTTGGTTTTAGAAAACATGAAACATTGCTGTTAATATGACCATTCATTTGACATAGTATCATACAGACACATTACTCATGTCATATAGTCAAAGTCTCAAGCCAGTCATTATCTCTCAGGAAAGTTAAGTCACCACCAACCTTTATAAAGAGAAAATACAAGGTACTACTAGTAAGCATCCAATAATGATATTATTGGCTAAATCATCTAACCTGTTGAAAAAGTTAACACTTAAATTCATTTTGGATAATAATTATTGATATTCAGTGAAATAAACGTAATATCAAATAAAATAAACAAAAAAAAAACTCTTATAAAAGTGTATTTATTTCTTAATTTCTCAAATAAAAAATCCCCTCCCAATCACTTTCAAGCAGTGATATACAGCCAGACTGCGATAAAACCAAATGTATATTATATGGTGTAAAACGTTATTTAAATAATAGGTTTCAATATTCAAAAATTGTTAAAATTTAAAAAATCACATTTTAGAAGATGGATGGATGGATTTTTTAAGAATAACCTGTGGTGTTCTGCAAGATTCAGTATTGGGACCTATGTAGGTTACTATACTTTATTTAAATGATATTTGTTCTGTATCGAGTGAGTTGAAATTTGCGGATGACACAAATTAATTTTGTTGGACAGGGCATGAAAGAACTGTTAAAAAGGGTGGAAACGGAATTGATTATGTTAAAAAAAAATGGTTTGATGTTAATAAGTTATCACTAAATGAAGATAAAACAACATTTATGGTGTTCAGTGGTACCAGGGTTAATTGTGAATAAAACTAAGACTCCTCGGCTATGGGCCCTGTTTAGACGAAGACAATCTAGAGAGGAAACGCAAAAGTGGCGTTGCGTTCTCACTTTTTATTCCACGTTTAGACGAGCGTCTTTTGGGGAAAACTGCGTGCACACGGTGACGCAAAAGTGTGCAAAATTGGATGTAGTGTGCACGTCAGGTGTGTAGGTGGAGCTGTGAAACTCTGCCACACAACAGCACCCAGAGCTGGTGCATGCGTAGAAACGTCCTTCTCCTTCTCTCCCTAACAGCGGAGAAGCAGGACGCTGTACAGTGTGACAGGGATCTGCAGCACGGTCTGCAGCCTCCCACCGCCTCGGCTCCACCCAGGACACTTGAATGTCCCACTGATGGAAACAGTCCCACATGCTTGTTGTTGTTGACCTGAACTCTGCACATGGATGTTACCGAAACACGTAGGCCACGAGAGCCAGCGTGAGCAGATCAGAGCTCACTTTAGTGTTTTTACCTTTACACGCAAACACAACACTGGAGCAGATCAGAGCTCACTTTAATGTTTTTACCTTTACACGCAAACACAACGCTGGAGCAGATCAGAGCACACTTTAGTGTTTTTACCTTTACACGCAAACACGACGCTGGAGCAGATCAGAGCTCACTTTAGTGTTTTTACCTTTACACGCAAACACAACGCTGGAGCAGATCAGAGCACACTTTAGTGTTTTTACCTTTACACGCAAACACAACCCTGGAGCAGATCAGAGCACACTTTAGTGTTTTAACCCCTTACACGGAAACACAACGGTCCTTTTTAACATTTACACTCTGGAGGTTGGTTCACTTTTTTGCGTTTTTAAGCCCCAAAAATGCCGTCGCTGTCTAAATGAAAGTCACATCTGATTAAATATATATTGTCGTTTTCAACCACAAGCGTTGTCGTGTAAACAGGGCCTGAGTGGTTGTTGTAGGTCGGACGTTGTTGAAACCAGCAGTGCCATTAGGAGCAGACAGGAACAGAAGGTGGAGGTAGAGATACATAACTTTTTCACAGATCATCTGTCTCAATGTGCTATCAGGATATACTGACAGTTTCAGCAAATATGAAAAATAAATATATTTTTTATTGTTATGTGTGAATACGCCCTCAGCATAGGTTCACCCTTACTCATAATGCACAACATTTCAGAAATAGATATGATGATGTTGTATAACTAAATGAGGGGCAGATTAATGTTGTAGACTTGTGCAGTACCTGTGCCGACTCTGTGCTGCTCTGGGCTGTGATGGAGATGTAAGGCTTGGAGGCTGTGGAGCAGGTGGAAGTTCGGGGCGGTACTGGTGGAGGGGTTTTCTTATAGGTGGTGATGCAAGATGAAACTGTAAGGAATGAGAAAAAAGATAACAGGAAATAAACGTTACAATTCTATACTGTATGTCTGCAGCCTCTGCACCCAGCAGCAGTTCAACAAACAGCCCCAGTGCTTACTGATCCTGTGACCACAAGACTGTTTTCAAACCTACAGATGTTGATATAAAAGATCAAGACAAGTGCTTTTAAGCAATGTAAACTGTAAATGTATTAAGGTCCTTGTTATAGAGATTCATTAATAGGTAATAAGTGCCATATAAGTCTTTATAACTGGCTTATTAACATTAATATGTCTTACAAAGACTATAAGTGTAAATAATATGAAGTATGAGGTCTGTGAAGTCCTTGACATGTGGTTTGAAGCTCTGGAAAAAAGGTAGTAAACAGACTTTTAATCAAGTTTTACATGAGTGAAAGCCTTGTTGCCATGAAACTGGAGTCTGTCCTATGTAGGCTCACTGGTGGAGCTACCACTAAGCATGTACACCACCTACAGTACACCAGGGTTTCCCCTATAGACATTTTCAAAGATGCAAACATAAACATTCCAAAACAGTCAGTTTATTTCCTGTTGAAGTGAATTCTGATTGACATCAAGAGTGGAAAGATTTGAAAATGCTTCCTGTGGCGTAGTCGTCTGGACGGTGAAACCCCAGACTTTGTTAAACGATGGCGTTATTGCCCCACCTCCAACCTCTAACCCCGCGACGTCACATAACAACAACAGTGCTGCATGAGAGGAGAGAGACGGACCCATAGGCTGTTTACTGAACTGGACTCTAAGCCACAAGTATGGGAATGAATGAGGCCGACCACAGATTTCTCCCTTTTCCCTGATGCTCTGAATAAGGAGCTAAACTGCTCTCTAATCTCTTTTTCTAAATCAAACTCGAAGAAGGTGTGAAACGTCTCTAAATGTAGTGAGAAAGTGGCGCCTGTGAGTGCTTTGGGACGGGGAAGGGGCTACCAGCAGCACCCTCTGCTTGTTGAGGACACTAACTGCAGAGTGATTGGTGCATCAGAGTCCAAGCAGCACAAAAGTCTCCACTAACACCAGAAACAGTGGACACATTTCTCTCTAGGATGGAGGAGGATTGGGAAGTCGCCAGATTTGGAGAGAACCTTGCCTGAATACTTTTTAAGAACAACTGGGAAAAAAGGTCGTTTTTCAGGATGTGGACATACCCTCTGTCTGGCCTGTTGAGTTAAGACAAAACATTAACTTTGGTTTTGTAGTCAGAATGAATGTTTTGTTAAGATAACCCATATTTAAACTTTGTGAATCAGCTGTTCATATAAATATAAACATGCAAACGAAAAAAGTCTCTCTCAGCCACTGAGGACAATCAAAAACAATATACCCAAACTAACTTTATTGGATGTCCGTTCATGTTGTGTGCCGCTAGGATACGATGCTCCATCTGCTGATCACATGACATTGTCATTCACTGAAGGGAAAACAGTTCTGCAATTTAATTTGAGTATTGCAGGGTAACATAATAGCAAATACCATCACTTGATTGGAACATGTGACTGACGCACCAAAGCTTTAATCTTAGACAATATACAGATTCCCTCTGAGACAGTTATTATCTGTTAGTGAGGCTACATTACCTTCATTAAAGAAACAGCATAAACATAAAAGATATAAACATATTTTATCAATACGTTATTCATTACAAGTCCAGTTATTTTGAATTAATTTACTAAAATAAGAGGTACTTGACAGACCAATCATGACCAAAAGATCGCGGGTACAAGCGGCCGAAATGGACTCTCTCAGGAGGGTTGCTGGAGTCTCCCTTAGAGATAGGGTGAGAAGTTCAGCCATCTGTGAGGAACTCAGAGTAGAGCTGCTGCTCCTTTGCGTTGAAAGGAGCCAGTTGAGGTGGTTTGGGCATCTAGTAAGGATGCTCCCTGGGTGCCTCCCTAGGGAGGTGTTCCAGGCACGTCCAGCTGGGAGGAGGCCTCGGGGAAGACCCAGGACTAGGTGGAGAGATTATATCTCCACACTGGCCTGGGAACGCCTCGGGATCCCCCAGTTGGAGCTTGTTGATGTGGCCCGGGAAAGGGAAGTTTGGGGTCCGCTGCTGGAGCTGCTGCCCCTGCGACCCGACTCCGGATAAGCGGTTGAAGATGAGATGAGATGAACCATGTCTGTGTACATTCTACTGACACACAATCTTCTCACTGTTTCTGAACACACCGCTGTATTTATGACAAGCCCCCCCCCCCCCCCCCCCCCCCACACAAAAAAAATAAATTCCACCAGTCCTGACAGCTATGATGACACTGTGATTTCTCTCTGTACTGAAAGTTGTATTGAAGTCGTTCCCCTGTCCCATAGTGTTTCGCATATTGGCTAATGCTTATAGTGGTTGGTTTTTGGATAAGTGACATACCAACTAAAGCTGCCGGGGATAAATTTCAATCTCAAACTGCAGAGAAGTGCACAGACATCTCCTCCTTTAGGAGAGGAATGTGAAAACACATCTCTCTGTTCAGATACAAGTCAGTGCAGTCAATGGCAGACATGTCCGTGGCCATGAACAGGAAAAACAGCATTATAGGGGACTTTAAATAACGACTTTAATAGAAACATTCAGCATTATAATAATGTGACTGTGCCCAGTCCACTTTCTCTGTGAGGCCAACAGATGCTGCGAAGCTGCAGCCTATTATTATTCTGATTAAGTTTTTTATGATGACTCAACTAAGGGCACCATTCTGCTCCTCAGATTTAGCTTACTTTTTAAATATATGCAGGCATGGTGGCAGATTACCAGTGTGCTACTTTTGTGCTCTGGTGTATTTTAATAAGAAAATTAATTATTTTGCCAAGTTTGTGCCTGATCCTGAAACTGAAGGGTTGCAGGTCAAGATACCCATGCGTGATCCTAGCATTGCGATCCTTCATCGTGTTGATCCAGGATAGGGCTCTGTGGTCAGTTTCCAAGTCAAACTCCCTTCCAAGAAGATAGTAACGCCGACTCTCCAAAGCCCATTTAATGGCCAAGCCCTCCTTCTCAATTGTAGAATACCTGGTCTCCCGGGGTTCCAACTTCCGGCTGAGATACAACACTGGTCTCTCTTCACCCTTGTCCCCTTGTGTCAACACAGCCTCGAGGCCAACATCAGAAGCATCTGTCTGGACCATGAAGCGCTTCTGAAAGTCAGGACTACAGAGGATAGTCGATGAACACATGGCATTCTTGAGTGCAGTAAAGGAATGTTCACATTCAGGGACCATCTTACCGGGTTTGGTTCCCCTTTCCGAGTCAGATTAGTCAGTAGGGTGGCAAGAGTGAAATAATGGGGAATAAAGTTAGAATACCACCCTATAAGGCCCACAAACGATCTCACTTGCTTCTTGGTATGTGGGCGCTGGGCATTACGGATGGCTTCGACCTTATCCACGAGCGAGCGGAGGTGACCCCCTCCCAGCTGGAATCCCAAGTATTGGACCTCACCCTTCGCCCACTCACACTTTTGAGCATTGAGGGTCAAGGCGGCCCTCTCAATGCAGGCCAGGATCTGTCTCAGATGTATGAGATGGTCCTCCCAGGAATGGCTAAAGATAACAACATCATCTAGGTAAGCAGCACTGAAGGATTCAAACCCGGAGAGAACCACATCCATCAACCTTTGGAACGTCGCAAGCGCTCCATGCAGTCCAAACGGCATTACTGTAAACTGGTACAGTCCTGATGGTGTACGGAAAGCGGTGTACGGCTTTGAGCTCTCCTCCAGGGGAATCAGCCGATAATCAGCCGAAAGGTCCAGTGTAGTTATGTACTTGGCAGCTCCACAAGGTCATCTATGCGAGGCATGGGGTAGGCGTCAGGGAGATAGCATTGACCTTCCTGAAGTCAATACAGGGCCGTTGTGAGCCATCCTTCTTAGGCACCATTACAATGGGACTGGACCACTCGCTCCGAGACCAAGCATCTTCTGGACCTCATCCTTTAGGGGACCTACCAACCGTTCAGGAATGCGATATGGCCTCTGACGAATGGGAGGAGTGTCTGCCTTTTGGAGACGGATGGTGTGCTGGATCAATGTTGTTGGACCTGGACCATCTCGGAACAGCTGAGGCATCTCCCGAAACAACATCTGCATCCTCTGCTGGTGTGGTTAGGGCAGGTGCTCAAGATGAGGGTTTTTTGCTGGAGGAGCTGTTGCAGGTTAGAGTCAGACTCACTATCTTCCTCCTTGACCTGACGTACCATTAACACCTTGGCAGGCTCACGCTTCTTCCATTCTTTGAGCAGGTTGATGTGGTAGACCTGGGAATCTTTCCCCTTGTCTGGGTGAGCCACCTCATACGTCACTGGTCCCATCTTCCTCAGCATCTCATACGCCCCACTGCCATTTGGCTAACAGTTTGTTGCTGCTGGTTGGGAGCAAGAGAAGGACCCTCTGACCTGGTATCAGCTCTCTCTGCCGAGCCCTTCTGTCATGCCAGCACTTCTGGTCCTGTTGCGCCCTCTCCAGGTGGACAGTTGGGATGAGGATCAGCACCTCTAAATCTGAGGCCATGACTCTCATCAGGAAACCGGTGGATTGCTTACTCCTGGTAGGGAATGATTCCTTACCCAAAGTGAAGGAGTTTAAGTACCTCTGGATCATATTCCCGAGTGAGGGGACGATGGAGCGTGAGTTTGGCCGGAGAATCAGAGCAGCGGGGGTCGGTGTTGCAGTCGCTCTACCGCACCGTTGTGATGAAAAGTGAGCTGAGCCGGAAGGCAAAGCTCTTTATCAGGTCAATCTTCGTTCCTACTCTCACCTATGGTCATGAAAGCTGGGTCATGACCGAAAGAACGAGGTCGCGCTCATATTATTTGCTTCCATTTTTTAAAATAAGCTGCTCCAAGACTGGTTTGTATGCTTCAACAATGTGTCTGATGTTCGGTCCAGTTGTTTTTGTGGTGAGTTGAACAGTGTTTTCCTCCTGTTGAAATCGTTTCCTGTAGCGCCCCCTCCTTGGTTAAAGTTTAAGGACAATTTTTGGTTCTACGGAAGCACAATATATTTACATAAGAAAATAAAATCAGACAAATTATTTTAGAGTTATGAGTTACTATCTCGTAATTATGAGAAAAGGTGAAGGTAGCTATCATCAATCATGAGCTAACCTAGGCTGTAGGATACAGACTAAAACAGTGGGCAATGATTAAGCTTTTAGTTCTTTCTTTCAGATTTTCCCCAATACATATTCCCCATAATAATGTAAACGTTTACTTTTCCAAAGTAAGTGTTGTAGAATAATCAATAGGAGTCCAGTTATGTGTTAATTGATTTTGGTGACACTACGCTGACTGCATTGAAATAAGGTTATGGATTATGTTTGTTCTATCTCTCTTCAGTGCTGCACAGTGTTGATGGTCACTGAGCACTTGTCTCACGCACTAACCTACATACACACTACGCTATTTATTCAGCTCAGAGGACGGCTCATTTTAATGAAAATGGGGTTATTTAGCGTTGTCTACCTAAGCAAGAGAATATCTATACTATAAGTTGATTTGACTGCTAAGACTTCCAGCATGTCAGACTCACGGATGCCTGAACAGTGTTACTTATATTAATGCCCTCGACATTAGGAAACATTCATATTTCCCAGTGTCTTATAAGGAGAAGGAAATAAAAGCAGATTAATCATTGCCCACAGTCTTAGCCCCTATCCTGTAGCCTAGCTTAGTGGATGATTGATGATGGCTACCTTAACTTTACTCAGAATTTTGAGATGTTTGATCTCGTTATTATGTGATCTTTTCCAGACGAGACAGTTACTCAAAATTCCGAGATTGGGTGTCCAATTTCTTTTTTCTAATGGGACTGCAAGGCGCTTCCATGTGCTTTAAATAGTTAGAGGGAAAACACAACAGCGGCATGTAAGTCCTTGGGTGCTTTAAAACACAGTGGGTGAGTTAGTTAACTGTCGTGAGAGTTTACAACGCTTCATTATCACACGATTTCAACATGTTCTTTTATCTGTATGGATTATCCTAGAACAGCCTAAATAGCATTGGTAAGGTTTGTTCCAAGATCAATGGAGATGCCTCCGGGCTGATGTTATCATGCACCTCTGAGGAAAACCAACAGACATCCCAAATCTTTCTATTCCTACTGCTGTCAGGCTGCTTTACTCACAGAGCAGTCATTTTAAATGAGTAGTCACATTGCAGTCATGTCAAGTAAGGCAAATTAACTCTTTTCCACGACTCACACAGTGTTTCCCATTAATCACCTACAGTCTAGGTAGGTCCGCCACAGTTTCATAATGAACCAAAAAATGGACGGTCTCTGTGCAGACTGCCCGGGGGATCCATGGTGGTGCAGCTCCAGGTCGGCTTAGGATGAAGTTGGTTTGTGGCTGACAGTGCTGATAAATCAAAGTTGTAATTTCCCACATCAGCCTCCTTGATCTCCCTTCTCTCTAATACTTCAACATAAACTTTGAGTGTTGGCTGTAAGGGTGCCTAAGGGCTAAACATGCAATATGAGGATAATCCTCATAGAGGGGGGGTGTTTACCCTGTATATTTAAATGTGCAGGGAGAAAAGCCTCCTCCTCCCTGTCTCTGTTAAATCAGCCTGCCACAGTGGTGAACTGTTACCCCCAGACAGAGCTGGCTTGTCGTAATTCAAGTGTTTCAGCAAAATATTCGGGTTGCTCTTAGACAGGGTCAAGGCACTTCATTTTTGATGCATCAGCGGAATGTTTTACTGGGGCCTCGTCAGGAAGACGGATCTTTAGCTTCCTGCTCTTGGAAGTCAGCTCCTTTGACTGACGTAATGCTTTGAGAAACTGCTTGTACGTCAAAGGACAGGCTCAGGTTTTGGGTACTACTAATACTAAACAAGTCATGTCAAAATTGAGATTCTTATTCTGAGTTGGTTCACAATTTCCCCAAAAAAAGTTTTTTTCTAAAAAAAAAAGAATTAGATATTGCTTGCCTGATATCTGCCTGAATTGTCAACTTGTTAGGTAGGGGTGGAAAAGCACCTTTAAGCTTATTTGGCAGACACCAATATTTTGTTATACAAAAAAGGTGTTCAGAGAACATCAAATCTATTTTGAACATTTAATTAAACAGGTTACAATCTTATATGCAAACAATATCCCGTAAAAAAATCAATATCTGACCTGACAGGCCATCTTCACACACACACACACACACACACACACACACACACACACACACACACACACACACACACACACACACACACACACACACACACACACACACACGAACACACACACACACACACACACACTACAGAGGCACAGCAATGCTTTTTCAATTTCAGGCAGAAGGCATTTGAATTAAAATACATCCATTTCATTTTCTGTTGCTTATTCAGGTTCAGGGCGTGCTGACAGCAAATAAAGAAATGCCCCTCTCTAACTACCTCTCCCAGGAGGTCTCCAAGCCAGCTGGCATATGTAATCCCTTTAGTGTGTTCTGGGCCTGCCCCTGGGTCTCCCTGTTAGATGTGCTGGGAATACCTCCACATGCAGGGTACATATGTGATGCACTGAAACCATCTAGTTTCAATCTGCAGTTCTACTCTTGGCTTTCATATATCAGAGCTCCACACCCTATCATTTCCCTCAGCTCATGACCATAAATGTGTCCATGTGCTGTCAGACAGAGCTCAACTGATTCAGCTTCTCTAAAACCTCCTATCTGAAATAAGAATATGCTTCAATTTGGCATCATAAAAGCCTGCAGTGTTGCCAGAGGTAACTGTGTGGGACCTGGTCTCTGAACTAGATGGGGTAAGCTAAGCTTTGAGTTGCAGCAGAGCTTCTCCCCACCTCCTAATTTCCTTAAGCCTGGATACTTAAGTATCACTTTATATTGTTTCCCTTTCCTTCCCTTCAGCAGTCAGTGAAGATGTTTGCCTCAATCCCACGCACATATATGACAAGTATGACTTGCTGAATATCCACAGTATAACCTTTGTGGGAAACTTAAATTCATATAAAATTATGCAAAACTATTTTTTCTTTTTCTGACTTGCTCAGGTCTCCCAGTATGGGGCATGACCTTGTAGATTGGGCATCCATAACAGCTTCACGACCTGGCCTGTCCACTGCTCAGATACATTTATTTCCATTATGGCCAGGTGCCAGCAACTCAACTGGCCGGCATGAGCAACAGTATCAATGTCAGGTCAAAGTCAGCTGTTCTGCCACCTCCACGTGTGAATAAGTATCCATCACAGCCCAGCCGTAAAATATAACACACACTATAAACAGTTCAATTGGAAATGAATGCAGATGTGTGTAGTTCAAAGCAGTAATGCTCCAAGGGAGCATAGGCATCCATGGAGCTCGGTCGGCATTGTTTGGCGTTCCTGTCTGTTAAAGGGAAGGTTTTCGTCACCACTGTGTGCACAAGATTGCTGGATTAATACTGTATATAATAATAATAATAATTATTATTATTATTATTATTATTATTATTATTATTATTAAAGATAGTGCAACATGTTTCTGCTCATGGAGGAATTGTTTGGTCTCTGTAAATCATAAACAAGTCATAGAATGTAGTCATGACCTACTCTATATGTAAAGTGTCTTGAGATAACTTTTGCTATGATTTGGCACTGTAATACAATTTAATTGTTAGTGACGGTTGCCAATGTTAACTTCTCCCCAATTTTGGACCTTATTCCTGCTGGAACATGTTTGATTGTGTAGTTTTTGTTTTAGAAGCCTTTATTGGTGATTTTTCACAGTAGAAAGTGCCACAATACTGTCTACAGTCGTAGACCGACAGTACCAGTGTGGTGTTGTAGCAGAGTTCAAATAACTGTCTCTTGAATTGCATTAAAGCTGAAGTGTTATCACCTGCCTACCATCGGTAAGCCGCATACCGCCCAGTAGAATCAATCACATCTGAGGAAACCTGGGTGCTCCAGGAAGCAATCCGCGCAAGAGCTGACACTGAATCATGCACTGCCCTCTACCATCCAGAGCAACTTCTATCTTGACCATCTATCCATCTGAGTAGGTGAAAATGTACCTTGTCCTGTAATGGGGGTTGATGCCTTAGCATAACAGCTATAATACAGACGCAGAATTGGTCGTAGGAAAGGACCCACGTGTGATTTATGAAACATTCGTTTATGACCAATCTCAGCGTATGATTGAGCGGGCCTTGATAAATGCGGCGGCTGAATTTGATCGTCATTAACATGTTACGCCCTTAAATATTCCTGGTTCGGAGGCCTCGCCCACTGAGGTCAAACATGGAGAGGAGAAACGCTGGGAAGAAAAAACACTTTTCCGACACAGAGATCGGCATCCTGACATCTGAGATGGAGCAAAATAAGGACGTGCTTTTTGGCAGTCTTAAGAGTGGAATAAAAGGGGCCCATAAAAACGCTGTGTGGAAAAGAATAACGGAGGCAGTCAACCCGAAGCAGCGCTCCACTGTGACCCGTGTGTGCCTGTGCGTGTGTGCGCACTGCTGAACCTGCGCTCCTGCTCTGTAGCGGGGTTTGCCAGCAGGGTTATTAGGTATTCTGTTAGAGGATAACCTTTGTCACCTAGAAGAACCATACCAAGATGTTAATCATCTGATACCTTGTTTGATTTAATGCAATTTATCGAGGGTAGCCACTAACCGAGAAGATGACTTTGGCCCTGCAGTGCGTCTTGCTGCAGCCGCGCGCCAACACATTCATTCACTCATTCATATTCAACCGCTTGTCCCTGTCGGGGTCGCAGACGGCTGGAGCCGAGCTGTTTTGAAATATAATAGAATTGTGTGTCCCCCCCTGGCCACCTGACCGCCACGTTTAAAAGCGATAGCTTGGCATCACAAATCACCTGTACATTTATCGAGTGGTAGTTTTGGCGATTGATGAATGCGTAATCATTCATGGATGGTGCCTTCAGACGCACATGAGTACAATCAATCGCTCCAACCACATTTTTTATTTTTTTTTATTCGTTTTAAGTATCCGTTTTGATCTGTTCTTAATATGTGACTGCTTATGCTAAATGACAGCATAAGCAGCTGACAATTTGTTCATTATTTTCAGCCAGATTTTGCTGTGCTGCACCGCAAATACACAGGCTGAAATTTGCGTACACGATCTCAGACCAGACGTGAGATTCGATCGTAGCTCCCGCTCACGTCCAAATTGATAAATGCCGAAGTTTGCCAGGAAATGGTCATACGCACGTTTTTCTGCCGTATGTTCTTTTGATAAATGAGGGCCGCTGTGTCTGTAGGCTGTGTGGCTGCTGCAGCTTCACTGTCTGCCACTAAGCTTTAATGCAGTTGGTTCTTTAGGTTTGAAAGCTGTGCCGTCTCACATTTACCTCTGGTGCAATAAGATATGTATTGTAATCATTTTTTCTCTGCTCGTTTTTTAGACAGTTCCATATACGTAAAGGTAGACAAATAAACGAGTCATGTAAAAAAAGAGCTGAACCATGCCCATGTAGAAGCTTCAAATGGATATAATGTACGTACTCTGTGCGGACAGCCACGTCACAAACATAGCCATGAATTTTGGTCCTAAGAGTGTTAGAAACAAGCATCAATTCAATACTCTCTGACTTCCCAAGCATCACTTAGCTGCTGTGGAGGTGTATTGGTGGCAGGCTGTCAATATAATGTACACAGACACAATTCATATTGTTCCTGTTGGCTCCATGTTGTGGCCCCTACCTCTTCAACTATCGTTTCAGTTTCTGGTCACTCATCAGAAACACAATGGGTTAGACTTGGGGAGAGATAAGTGGAGTGGATTGCGGCGATATCTTTATCGTCCCAAGGTCCAATGTATTCGTCCCAAAGAGCACAGCAAGCTGCGTCCTCTAAATGAGTGTGTATGTGGAACCGATGTGCGCTCCGAATAGCACCCTCACCTCATCTGAGACCTGTAAACTCGCAAGACCGGCTTTCCTTTTCCACTCGGAAGCGGCGCAGCTCGGCAGAGACAGAGATGAGAGAGCAGCAAATATTTTAATGCAAGCTACTCATTGACCACGCAATTGTAATCACAGGATGAAAATAATGAATTAATAAAACCGATAAAAAATGAATGAATTTTGATGAAGGCGACGCCCATAGCGCCCTCAATGGGCCAGCCCGCAACTGCGTATAGGTATGCTCCAGGTGATTGCAGGCAGGTGTGTAAAAGGGATGGCATACCTTCAACAAACTACAAGATTGTCGTTTGACGAAGGTACTGTTACATCTTTCTTTTCAGTGTTTAAAATGTCAGAGCGGCAGATGATGTTGATCTCGAGTTCCTGTGTAAAATGGACAATGTCGCTGTGGAGAGTATTTGTAGCATCTAACTGTTTACATTGTAGATAAATGGATCACTGCATCTGAACGCATGGATTACATTGGACATGGGTTAACTTTCGTCCCAGAAATCGCGTCCTGACCAAGTTCACATGTTTGCCCCTCAGTGGCATTTTAGGTAATATTGGGTTTGTTTAAAAAGTCGCTAAAAGGTGCATTAATTATATTTCAACAGGAAAATGTTAAAGTTTTTGTTCACTGGTAGTCTTCTCCATCACTGTTTGATGTACAGTACTTCATTCAGTCATTAATGCCTATTGCTGTACTCATAGTTTCAATACAATACACAGCATTCATTAATTTATGTGTATATTCATTGAGTTGTAGTGTGTATATACTGAGTCGTCAGATAAATGTTCCATTTATAAAGAATTGAATTACTTGGCCTGTATGTGTGAGGTGTTTGTTTACTGTTTGTGAGACAAGCACAAGCAACCTTTACAGTTGACACTGAATTCATTTATTGGTTAACATTTTCCCTTTTTCGAAGGGCTGTGGCCTAAGGTGAAGTTAAATGATGTAATAATTTAATAAAAATACTGGTATCTATTGTACGACACCTTTAATACAAATTAAGGCATTTACATTACATTATGAAGCAAGCAGTTGCTTCCAAAGTAATGGATACACAAGTTAATTAAAGCATAATAGCATAATAGGGGCTCAGTAGCGCTCACTCTTTGCTGCATGGCCTGCTGGTGGGTTAACCTGGAACTGCCAACCACAGTAAGTAAATACTTAAATATCGGGTGAAAATGACAAAATTTATCATCAGATGTGCCTTTCATTAAGACGGCGACGGCGTTTTTTGGGCTTTAAAATGCAAAAAAGTGAACCACCCACCAGAGTGGAAATGTTAAAAAGGCTCCACTGTTGTGTTTGCGTGTAAAGGTAAAAAACACTAAAGTGAGCTCTGATCTGCTCCAGCATTGTGTTTGCGTGTAAAGGTAGAAACACTAAAGTGAGCTCTTATCTGCTCCAGCGTTGTGTTTGCGTGTAAAGGTAAAAACATTAAAGTGAGCTCTGATCTGCTCCAGCGTTGTGTTTGCGTGTAAAGGTAAAAACACTAAAGTGAGCTCTGATCTGCTCCAGCATTGAGTTTGCGTGTAAAGGTAAAAACACTAAAGTGAGCTCTGATCTGCTCCAGCGTTGTGTTTGCGTGTAAAGGTAAAAACACTAAAGTGAGCTCTGATCTGCTCCAGCATTGAGTTTGCGTGTAAAGGTAAAAACACTAAAGTGTGCTCTGATCTGCTCCAGCGTTGTGTTTGTGTGTAAAGGTAAAAACACAATAGTGAGCTCTGATCT
The DNA here is from genome assembly GCF_963691815.1 of Echiichthys vipera. Taxonomy (NCBI): domain Eukaryota; kingdom Metazoa; phylum Chordata; class Actinopteri; order Perciformes; family Trachinidae; genus Echiichthys; species Echiichthys vipera. The sequence continues at coordinate 27,310,882 of NC_139840.1, read as the reverse complement.
GCTCCAGCGTTGTGTTTGCGCGTAAAGGTAAAAACACTAAAGTGAGCTCTGATCTGCTCACACTGGCTCACGTGGCGTACGTGTTTCCGTAACATCCATGTGCAGAGTTCAGGTAAACAACAACAAGCATGTGGGACTGTTTCCATCAGTGGGACATTAAAGTGTCCTGGGTGGAGCCGAGGCGGTGGGAGGCTGCAGACCGTGCTGCAGATCCCTGTCACACTGTACAGCGTCCTGCTTCTCCGCTGTTAGGGAGAGAAGAAGAGGGAAGTTTCTATGCATGCACCAGCTCTGGGTGCTGTTGTGTGGCAGTGCTTCACAGCTCCACCTACACACCTGACGTGCACACAACATTGAATTTTGCATATTTTTGCGCACCGTATTTCCCACCAAAAATGCTCATCTAAACACAGAATAAAAAGTTAAAACACAACGGCACTTATACGTTTCCTTTCTAGATTGTCTTTGTCTAAACAGGGCCTCAGTTGGCTGTTTAGTAGGTACACCTAGCTAAACCTAAAGTCTTTTCATTCATCTCTCATTGATATTAATGAGGTGGACAGACTGCTACACTAATCAACACCTCTTATCAACAATTCCAACACAAACGGAACATTTTAACCTTCACATAGGTGGATTGACTCCAGAAATGATTAGACTGCATTAGTTTAAATTGGGTGCAAAAAAAAAATTTATTGAATGTATAAATTTACATACTAAAAACTATATGGTACTTGTGGCCTCTTTGAGAGGGACTGGAAGGAGTTTTGCTAACATTATCCAACAAAGGTCAAACATCATAGAAGCCGAAAGCATCACAAAAAGGCTTTGTAGAGTGTATGCCATCAAGGCTAATATCGCAGTTTTTTTCTTTATATAAATATGGAGAATGTTATCTGGCCAATGTCAAGTGTGCCCTCAGCAGCTGAATGGAGAACAGAGAAAGGGCTGGTGGGAAAGTTGGATCTGTGAGGAAGCACAAAGAGAAGAGTGATTAACTGGGCTTACACAGCTCATCAGTCCGCTCTGCTGCTTAACTCACAATGACCTCATTTAAGTTGCATTTTACTATTGAAACCTCTGACTCTCTTTTTCAGTCACACTGGTATTCATTTTTCTGTGATGGACTCTCATCTCTGTGTTGTATTCTCCATACTGATTTCATGTGTTACCTTGTATGTTCTTTTTATTCTGGTTCTCTCTCTCTTTTACTACACACATCATTATGCTTCAGCTGTTTCAGCGCTCTCTTCTGTCAAGGACGTCAGCTCACAACTAGAGTAGGGAAGCTTTCTTTAAAATGCATGATGAGACAGGCTCCACTGATTCCGCTCTAGTGGACCGCTCAGTCGACACCGAAGTCAAATAATCCAATTTAAAATGACAATTTGCTTCAACTTTGGCCTAAGAAAGAAATGTGTGTGACCTGGTCTCTCATCCAGATTTTATTCTGAGGATTCAATTTCATGAAAGCTTTATTCTACTAATTTGTTAAATACATTCTGACTAGAACGTAATGTTTTGTTCTGATTTATACATTTTCCCCTTGCATTACAGAGCTCACTAACTGTACTTCTAACATTTTTTACCGTCCATGAAGAAATAAGAAGGTTAAAAAAATAATTGCAGCCCAGGAGCCGGTTGCACTAACTGGTCTTTACTTAGCCTGGTCCTAATCGCTAAATCGGTCTGTGTAATCTTTACAATGGACTTAACGTTGATTACACCAACCAAACTTAAAGTGAAATTCCGGTGTAATCCCAGGGTAGTTTTCAGCAAATACACTCATCAAATAAGCCATAGAGACAACTTTTTCCTTGTACAACTATTAACGGAGAAATCACAGACAGTCGCTACCAGTTGAATGTGGCTTATAGTGATTAGATCGGGGCAGTACGTTGAAGGCATTCAAACGTCTTTTTTAACCACTAATACTGCTCAAAGTAACACCTAACCTCTGCAGTAGCATGGGAAGAGTCCCTAAACCAGGGGTGAAAGCAAGCCGGTACTGGCCGGTACGGCGTACCACTAAGAGATTTGGAGGTGTTGCGTTATACAGGAAACAAAAATATACTGTCACTGAAATAAAATGCATTTTCAGCATGACAACACACATTTATTGATCTAAATCAGTGGTCCCCAATCCCCGCGGACCAATTGGTACCGGGCCGCCCAAGAAATAATTAATTATTTCCGTTGTATTTATTATCTGAGTCTGAACAATCTTTTATTTTGAAAAATGACCGGATTCTCTCGGTTACATCCCGGTCATTTGAGCGCCAAAAATTTAACCTACAAGCAAAATGAGCAGAAAACAGACGTCTTTGGAAAGTGTCTTTTCAAAGGGGAAGAGGGCCGGTGAAGAGACAGAAGAAGAGCCAACTTCCAAGAAAAATTAATTTTTTAACAGACAGTACCAGGAGTTCTACTTGAAGTTTGGATTTATCGCGACAGGGGATTCTCACAGACCAAGCCCGCTCTGCGTGATATGCCGCGAACGGCTCTCTAACGAGGCAATGAAGCCTTCAAAGTTGCTTCGCCACCTGGAGACTAAGCACCCTGGATTAAAAAACAAGCCCCTGGAGTATTTTAAAAGAAAAAAACAGGAACATGAAGGACAGAAGAAATTACTGGTGGCCACCACATCAATAGATGCGAATGCGCTGAGAGCATCATACTTGGTGGCTAACCGTATTGCTAAGGCTAAAAAGCCATTCACTGTTGGTGAAGAGTTGATCTTGCCCTCCACTAAAGACATTTGCCGTGAACTCTTAGGAGAGGCTGCTGTTAACAAGATAGCACGGGTAATTGAGGAAATAGCCGAAGACATTGAGAAACAATTGTTGGAGAGGATTAATACGTCCCGTGATACGCGCTCCAGGTAGACGAATCTACAGATGTTGACAAAAAAGGCCATACTACTTGTTTATGTGCGATATCTTTATCAGGAGGATGTCCATGAGGACATGTGTGCACTATCGTTGCCAACCAACACAACAGCCGCAGAACTGTTCAAGTCGCTGGATGGTTATATATCAGGAAAACTGAAATGGTCCTTTTGTGTCGGCATATGCACAGACGGAGCTGCTGCCATGACCGGACGGCTGTCTGGTTTAACGGCTCGGATTAAGGAGGTTGCACCTGAGTGTGAATCTACGCATTGCATCATTCACAGGGAAATGCTTGCAAGCCGAAAAATGCCACCGGAATTAAACAGCGTTTTGAATGATGTCGTTAAAGTGATTAACCACATTAAAGCACATGCTCTTAACTCACGCCTTTTTGAGCAGCTTTGTGAGGAGATGGACGCGGAGCACACCAGGTGAATCCAGCATGTCTGTGCAAGAAGAAGATCAGCTGCTGGAGATCGCAAACAACGGCGGCTTTAAAAGTATTTTCGAAACATCAACCCTGCCGATGATTAAAGTCACGGAGATCGCCACCACAGCACTCAAAACCCTGTTGCCATTTCCGACATCCTATCTGTGTGAAGCGGGGTTTTCTGCTGCGACCGCAACCAAAACAAAACAACGGAGTAGACTGGACATAAGCAACACACTTCGGGTGTCAGTCTCTCCCATTACCCCAAGATGGGACCATCTCGTTGCAGAGAAACAAGCTCAGGGCTCTCATTGATTTAGCGAGTGAGTTAAATTTTTCATGCACTTGATATTCATTTTTGTGGCGTATCTGTATCTTATTTTGAAGGTCTGTTTACACGTTACCATAGCGACCGGAGTCGGACAGCGTTAGGGCTGTGGTCGCCAACAGAGGGGGAGGAGGGAGAGGGGAGGGGAGAGGGTTCAAACTTTATTTCAGCTGTGGAAAAATATCATTCATGGAGTGTTTAATAATAAAAATGTGAAATGTGGAATTGCTGGCTCTTCGTATTTTTTTAACATTTATTATTTTATTATAATATATATTTCTTTATTATTTATTATCATGTTTATTATATTCGCAATATAAACAATCTACTACACCCCCCCCCCCCCCCGGTCCGCAGTAAAATTGTCAAGCATTCAACGGTCCGCAGTGATAAAAAGGTTGGGGACCACTGATCTAAATGACAAAAGTCACCTATGTATACAGCACTGTTTAGAATCCATTTGGCCCACTTAAGAGGATTTTCTGAAGTTTTCCTCTTTATCGCTAATGTTGAATCTAGCCACGGGAGCCGCCATCTTGCCATTCTGTTGACATAAAGCTACCTTATTGGTGTAGCACGATCACGTGTCGAACTGTGCCACCACCCGCGGCCAAATATTATTACGCTGTTCTGCATAAAAGGGCGGCACGGTGGTGTGGTTGTTAGCACTGTCCTGGCTGGGGCCCTTCTGTGTGGAGTTTGCATGTTCTCCCTGTGTCTGTCTCCCTCCCACAGTCCAAAGACATGCAGGTGTTAGGTTCATTGATGACTCTAAATTGCCCGTAGGTGTGAATGGTTGTCTGTCTCTGTTTGTCTCTATGTGTCCTGTGATAGACTGGCGTCCTGTCCAGGGTGGACCCCGCCTCACGCCCAATGTCAGCTGGGATCGGCACCAGCCCCCCACGACCCCAACAGGGACAAGCGGTTGAAGATGGATGGATGGATGGTTGTTCTGCATAAAACATAAACGCATTATCTACTGGAATTTCAGCGATAACCTTTTTTTTGCTAGCTTAGCATCACTCGTTCTGTTTTATAAACTAGAGGTTGTGTAGATATCAGACTGCAGGGAGGAAATCCTTTTCAAAAAGACTTTTCGTGGTTCACCTTGCGGCCTAAGAGGGATATTCAAATCATGATTCAAATTGTTCTTTTTGATAAGATAAGGAAGAGAGGACAATAGAAAAATATAAAAAGTAAGTAAGTAAAAAGTAAGTAAGTAAAAGTAATAATGCAGATAATAATGCAGATAAAAATTAATATGTTTAAGAGAAAAGGCTGCAGCAAAGATGAAACACAAAAACATATCAGGTAAAGTTAGCAGAACAATACCCATAGAAGACGAAAAGTCAAAATAGTTTTCAACTGTTCAGTTAAAAAATAAAATATTAAAATGATTGTGTTGTTGAAATGATGTGTTTGCAATTTATTTGTAAATAAAAATGTGCGTGAACTATGGGTCAATATGATAGGACCGGCAAGAAATAAAAACTACTTTCACCCCTGCCCTACACATAAAACGAAGCACCAACAACGTAGTTAGCAAACCTAGAGTTTATTAAAAGAGCGTTTTAAAGACTTACCAACTGGCCCCTGTACCAGCTCCTCTCATAGTAAAGTCCATTTAAGTGGATTACCAAAGTCAATCGAAAAGGAAGGAGCCCATTGGTGCTTTGTTTTCTGTGTAGGGACTCTTCTCATGCTACTGCAGAGGTTTGCTGTTATTTTCAGCAGTATTAGTGGTAAAAAAGACATTTTAATGCCTTCACTGTGCTGCCAAAAGTTAATCAGTTTCAGCCAAGTCCGACTGTTAGCAACTCTACCTGACTTTTTCTGTTAATATATTATTACTTATTATTGTATAAAAAAAATGTGTGTATTTACCCAAAAAAACCCTAGGATGATTTATGCCAGAATTTCACTTTAAACCTAATCGCAACTACAACCGGTCTTAGCGATGCACGTTCATGTAAATGCCCATGTGACTTTGGCAATTCATTTTTAACAATCTCCACTGTCTTGCTAACGTGAAGCGAATAATGTATTATTTACGGCAACATTATTTATGAGGGTCAAACAAAAAAACCCCACTGATATCGAGCTATGGATATGAATAGAGCTGAGAGACTGTCAGGTGGAACTCCACAGGTAACATGGAAGGAGAGAAAAAGTAAAGAAACTTCTCTGTAGATTACAACTCACAGACAGAGAGTATGTAGACTGAGAGTTGGCGGTTGTAAAAAGGAAGGAACGGACCGAAGTGACACACTTCGCAGGTATGTTTACCTGCTGCTGCTGCAGATGACAGGCCAATTAGCTAGCTAGCTTGATAACTGAGATTAGCAGTGCACTTTTCACAGGTAAATATTTGTTTGTTCGCTCGTTTAACAAGCTGAGGGACAAACTGTGGATGTTCGTGTTTAGCCCTACACACTCTGGACGTCTGGACACTCTGTCACTGAGTAATCTTATCTGTAAGTTACACTCCATTTCTGAAGTTTCAGCTCGGTTGTTCTCATCTGGTGCGTTTACCAACTAAGGCTTAAAGTTAGTAAATCTGTAAGATTTTCATTCATTTTCTGTTAAGTTTCTATCTATCACAGAGTGAATTAAAGGTGATTGATCATATGACCCACTGTCTGTGGAGACATTCCCTCTCTAGATGTAAATAAGTCTCCATGTTAGTGACTCTGCTGACAGAGGTTGGTCTGTCAGCAGAGTCACTAACGGTTATGCTGCATTTACTTGTAATCGGAAATCAGGAACTTCCAACTTCTGCGTCAGGCTTGTAGTAAGGACATAAGTGTAATAGGATTTAAGAGGGGAACATATAGTGGACAGACTGGAAGTAGAGAGGTGAATGTGTGTCAATAAAGTTTACAAAAGAGCATTAGAACTTATAATTTTTGTCCCATAACCCTCAGGATGTTTTAGGAAATTTAAAATGACTGGCTGTGTCCAACCTCAGCAGCGATGCCTCGTTGCAAAGGGGGCTTGCTCAACAATCCTGCCACATTCAAAGACAGAAAACCTTTTTGCCTTTGCCATCAGGAGGTCATGACAGTTTGAATGTCCGACAGAAAATGATGTGAAAGCCAGATTTTTAGCACAGAATCTGACATTTAAGGCTCTGGTCCTTAATCAGCTGCTGAACAGCCTGTTTCAGTTTAAATGTAGTCCTCAATAAATTGCCTGCTTTATATATATATATATATATATATATATATATATATATATATATATATATATATATATGACTAATGCTAAAACATGGCCTGATAGCCTAAAACATATTCCCTTGCCAAATCTATGCCTCGATTTGGAACTTTTTTCAGGCAGCTATCTTCTTGCTACTATGTGCAGTAATTTATTTTGGTGCTCAGTTTTAAACATGCTGTTTTTCATATTCATGCACGCGCACACGCACACATGTCTCAAAGTCTTCTCTTCCAGCAAGCTGCAGATGTAGGCTAGCCTATATTACTGTACACGGTTAAATATTATTTTCTGCAGAGTCCGTGTTGTAAGTTACGCTACAAGTTAGCCTGTGTTTTAGCTCCCAGTTTACAATAAACCTAAATGTCCTAAATTACCTAATGAAAATAATTTACGCAGGATAAAAAATTACAATATACAATATGTGCAAAGCGGAAAGTGTCTATGTGTGTGTATTCAGCTGGACTGAATACGTCTTTTTTTCCAGTTCATCTTTGTCAAAATCACATGCGGGGAGAAAATGGACAGAATTACGACACAAACGGGTCTTCTTGGTAGTGATGTTAGTTGCCTTGGGAAGTCCTCCCTCAGTTTAAAGTTAAAGCTTTATTGTTGTTGTTTTTTCACGTTGTTTTCAGCGCCGTTGCTTCCTGGTTTATTCTATTTCTTGGTCAAAAGCCACTGCTGTGGAGTGAGGAGGGGGAGTTATAACCAACAGAGCATGTGCAGACCAAAAACCAGATAATACTCCAGGACGGCTGTTTACATGCAAGAATAATGGGGCTACGGAAGGAGTTCTCTAGGTCTGGTGTTTGAGATACCAGAGAATGCCCTTAACCTTAATTATAATAAGGTTTTTAAACTGCATGTAAACGCACAAGTGTGTTGGGAGAAAGACTGTCCATCTCTGTGCTCAGGTACTTAATAGCCTCCGCCGGCTCCACTGCCTGCCCATTCACTCTAAGGGGCTCAAAGAGAGGGTGGTGGGGGTCAAAGGCTCACCTTCCCCCACAGCACAGTTCTTTAGTCTTGGAGATATTGCGCTCCAGGAGCTCTCTTCTACCCAGGTCATCAGGTTGTTTACTTGCTGATGGTATGCAGCTTATCCTTGATGTGGGCAACCATGGCCACGTTGCCTGCAGATTTAACAAGTTAAATGTCATGGATATTGCAGGTAATACTGTCTGCAACCATGTATCTCGACACTGTTGATACACCTCCAGATTTGGCCTGGCTCATCTGAAAGCATTCTTAGACATCTTTGCTTTTTTTCCCTTCTCCACAGAAAATATTCAGATCCAGATCACGTTAATTCCAGGTGGAAATGGGTTGTCTCCCACTGACTTTTAAAAAAACGTTCAAGGATTTTACTATGATGTTGATAATGTTGATGTACAGTACATGATTTAGCGAAACACTGCTTGGTTAATGACATTTTGTCCTGGTAGCAACAACAAGCCAATGGCTCAGTGGATGTCCTGTCATCTGGTGGGTGATCATTTCAGGGAGACAGCTCTTTGTATCTTGTGTTATCTGGCCTTGCGGGTAAGAACTCATGTTTGATCAAATATATCACACTGTAGATGAGTCAAAAGATAAAAATGCCAAATGAAGTCGTGTGGTAATAATAACTGTGTTGAAGAATGGGTCAGTTCAGTGGACATTGGACCAACATTTATCAACACAATCTCCAGTCATGTGGATGTGTAGCTCACCCTCTACTGTACTGTGTGACTGCAGAAGAATGTGTGTGAGTGTGTGCATGGGTGAATTATATACATATATATATATATATACATACACATTTGTGCTTATCAGCATGTGTGTGTCAATTTATCCTCTTGGTTAACTATATAAGAATTGCCAGAGGAGCAGCAAATGTAGGTCATCTCCAGTTGAGCACTTTGAAAATAAAGACAACCCTAATACCATGCAGCCAACACCAAACCCCCTGTGGCATCCACTCTGGCATGTTCTCATCTGAATACCACGCATGAAGACAGGCTTTTTTTGGCTTTTACAAGATTATCTCTGGGAGATTTCTGCTTCATTGTTACAGAAGTGTGCAGAGTGCAGTTAAGCACGTAACTGCAAACCGAAGCGTTTTATAATTCTTCCTCCTGTTATGTGTGTAGCTACGTGATGTTGTACAAGACTGTGAGTTCTGTCAAATTGACTCTGGGCATACAGCAGTCCTGTGGAGGATCCAGGGTAGACACTAGACTTGGAGTCAAATTAAAATAGGGACTGGCTTCCCCCCAGAGGGATCTCTGCAGTGATAAGAGTTATCTAGTCATATAATCTACAAGTCTACAGATTAAAATGAAAAGAAGACAATAAAATGAGGTATGAACTGATCCCTGTTAAACCAGTGGCCTACATTATTTCAAGAGGAATGTGGTTGTTATTTTTTTCACCTTTGGTTTTAGTTAGCAAGTCTTACACATTAGCATTTATACACATTTGATATTCTGTAATCAGTGTTTCCCCTAGGTTTACAGGGGGGGGGGGGGGGGGGGGGTTGTAAAAATCACGTGACAGAAAGATCACAATCATACAAACAATAATCAGACTAATACTGCAATATAGTAAAAGGAACAGAGCTGTTCTATAGGAAAGGGATCCTTAAATGACACCTGTGGGGATCTGACGCTATTCAGAAAATACAATTAAAGAAAATTAATTTTCAGGGGGGGGCGGGGTGCCCCCTTAATATAATGGTAGGGGAAACACTGGTAATTATTTGCTGTTAAATATATCCTTTGCTTCTTTTTCTTCTTCTACTAAGAGTTTGTGCAGTTCCTGTTCAGAACAGGCCGGTTTCCTTGCTTGGGTGTGTGGGTGGTGGAGCTCAACATTAACAGTTGCCAGTTTGCCATTGGTTGCCATCAGTGCCATTACTGGCAACTAGAAGCATATGAAATACAATACCTACTTAGTGCCTACTCACACTGTCCATTCGTACCGTGCCCTAGCATGGCACGCTTGCCGGCCGCAGCCTCGTTGAGAGAGGTGGAATCTCTTAAAGCATGGATGCACGGATGCACGTGTACGAGCAGGGGTCTGAGCATTGACGGCTGTCCTAATGTCTATTTATATGCGTCTGTTCCCCCCGACGGACATTTTAAAAGATGCTGCCGAATGGCCCGCGGTGGTTTGATGCAGAGGTGGAGTTTTTACAGCAGATTTGGTCAGATGAAATGCAGATAAATGGTTCTTGAGATATGCCAAGGACATACACACAGACAGACAAACAAACGTACACAGATCCCGTGCTTTATAGTTAGAATTTAAATTATATATTTTAACTGGGGCTGGGACTTTAACACGTTAATTAGGATTAATTAATTACAGAAAAAAGAATGCGATTAATCGCAATTTTTTTTTGCACTCAGTGCGGAATGTTTCTCATTGCACAGGTTCCTGTCCGACCCGTAATACTGACACACAGGACGCAACACAAGAGCAATGAAACCGATGAGAAGCAGATGATGAACTGTTGCTGGGTTCAGTGGCCGACATTTGAGTTCTAAAGTCCAGTTCAGACCAAATTCCGAACGAGTTGAAACTTGCAATGTTCAGGTCTGCAAAGTTCTGAAACCTGCCCGTTCAGACCCATGCAACGAAGCGGTGTATCATCTCCATAGCAACGCCTCTCTGTACTTCCGTTCTGCCTTCAGACTTTTCAGGCTTTTTTTCGTAGCTTTATATAATTTGTAGCAGAGAAGTTGAATCGCTTGTGAAGACATCAGCCGGTTAGCAACGAGATGGGTCAGTTCACACCACTGCAACTTTCACCTGTGACGTTGGAAATCAGTTACGTTGCAAATCTTTGGTCTGAACTGGGCTTTAGAAATGACCAAGTGGAAACATGGACGAGAGCACAGCTGTGTAAAAATCCCCCCCCCCCCCCGAACCTCTTCAGCCTCCGCTCCACCCCAACGCTGAACATGCTGCAGCTAATGTTAGCACAGACAACGCTGAACATGCTACAGCTAACGTTAGCACAGACAACACTGAACATGTTGCAGCTAACATTAGCACAGACAACACTCCTGAGGGACTGTCATTAGTTGATGGATCATTTTTGTTTTTATTTTTGAAAACATGGAGAAAAAGCACTCTATGTTAAACTGTTTATTTCATGCAAAGGATATTATTCTAAATATTTTTGCAATTTTAGGGTTCCACTTTTCTTGACTATACCGTACTAAGCACTGTTTTATTTTTTACAATATATGAAGTCATATATCAAAATCCTATTATCATACTGATATGCGATTAATCACGATTAATTAAATAAAAAGCCTTTGATTAATTAGATTCATTTTTTGAATTGTGTCCCACCACTCATTTTAACATTCAAACTATCATGTGAAAAATGTCCATCTCATGAGAGTTGATAGAAAGAAGTCACTTGAAAATGGAGGCCAGAAAATTGTCAGCTCTCTTGAGAGACTTGTGAAGCTGATTCAGTTAGCCAGTGATGTAACATCCCAGTAATGATCATATATGTGAGGGTTAAACTTAAGCTGAAGAGAAAATGGTAGTAAGGAAATAAAAGAACCTACTTTTAAATGAATTAATATAATAAATGAATAAATGAATTTCACTTCTTTAGTTGAGCTCACTGTACACAATGAAAAAAAAGCTTTCGAGGAAAAAAAGGCTTGTCTTACAAATATACAATATGCACACATGAAATACTGTCAACTTCAGCATTTTGAGAGACAAATCATTGAAGGCAATGCTTCACACTTCACAACTGTGTTAGATATTAAATGCCCAAAATTCGGTGAAAATGGGGAAGTATGTGACTGGCTCACACCACTAATCACTGGCTTTCAAGATTGGGCTGCCATAATTCTGGCTCAACAGATTAACAATGCTGGGACAAAGCCAGACATCAGGCATGTGGTCTGCACGTTAACGTTCTCAAAACCCCTTTGCCACGGGAAACAACAGCAACCTCCAAGCTAGCAACCTACACCCTAAAAAAGGGCAAGTGGTTTGTTTCGAGCAATAAGGCAGGTCCGCTTGGTTCTTTTAGTGAATGATTGTAAAGATCTACAAATAATATGCTTATGACATTTGCTGTCTAACAGATGACATAGCATGTTTGCTTACTAGAAGCATGATTGGCTGGCCTATCATCTGCTGTGAGTTACTGTTTTACCTGCTTCTTTAACATGCTGACTGTCAAAAAACGGGTCAAACTCACATGAGTCACAAACATAGCTGCTAAATTAAATGGTTTTCCCACACCCACACTGTCAGAGCTCAATCTCAAGGCAATGCATGGACAATAGTACAGGACAACACACACCCACTCAAACTCCACTTCACCATCATGCCCTCTGGACGCAGGTTCAAGTCCCTGGTGTGCAGTAGGGCCCGCTATTGGCAGAAGCCTGGTGCCTGCAGCCATAGCAGCCCTCAACAAAAGGACAAGATGAAAGAAAAAAACTCTACAGCTTCCCTCTGCCATATATTTGTCTACATGTTTAATCTGTTGTTTGTCCTTGTGTATTAACTGTCAAGGTGCTGCCCATAAACTTTAATGAGCTCCTCCAGAGCTAAAGTATATGCAGGCATCACCTCTAAGTTATTGACCATCAAGTTGTGTTTGTCTTTTCTTTTGGCAAGTCTCACCACACAGTGAAAATATTGTTTTTATATTTTTTGTAGCATTTTGCAGGGAATTTGCAATTTTGGAGAAGGAGGTGGCAAAGCGAGACTAGGTTGCCACTGAAAAGGACATGAAGCTGTTGTCAAACACCTTCTCTACTGATGTGAAAGGAGTACAGGGGGACGTTCAGTATTGAAATGATGAGTATTGATGATACTTTCCCAAGTAGTGGTAGCTCACAGTATCAACAGGGGTTTGGAAAAGATTTCCACAGATGTGGCACCAGCAATTGTTCCTTCCAAGACCCAGCATCTCTTCTCATTATGGTTGCATAAAACACAAAGTGCTTAAAACCTATTAAGATAGTCTCCTAAATGAAAAGGTTCATGACTTAAGGACTATACTTTTTTTCTTCATGTGGACTCTGGTATGATAGGTTTGGACACACTTATGTTAAAGGGAAAAAGACATACAATCGAATTCAGACTGAACATCCATTCCTGCTTCTGGTGCCCTACCTGTGCTGCTCTGGATGGTTCTGACAGTGGTGGCAGACGTGTGTGGTGGGGAGGAAGGCAGCAGGATCAGCGGCCTCCCCCCTTCTCCTTCCTCCTCCCCTGCACAGCCTTGGTCAATCGCCCGCACATAACTGTGGCTCCGCATCCTGAAGCATCCTGGCATGGGCAGGGTGTCCATGGTTTCCATGCTGTCCATGGCAGCCTCCATGGCCTGGGCCTGCAGCGCACTGTAGACCTGCTCACACACCTGCTCGATCTGCCCGTTCACCTCCACCTCGCTCAGCTGGAGGAGGAGACGAAAGGACATCAGAGGAGGAGCAGGCAGAGAGAAAAGAGAGAAAGAGGGAGAAACAGAGGGAACAATGAAGAGGAGGGACTTTGGGGAAACTTCCAGACTATTTTAAACCATACAAACATGCCTGCGCTTAACTGCTCGATTCTTTGGTGGAAATTTTATTGGTGGTGATGACACTTTGCTCTTGTTCTGTAAAAACTATTTTGAGGGAACACTTTGTATGCAGGTCTCGATTTAAGCTTTCACTGAGGAGACTTTTCAGATATTTTAATTTTAATGAGCTCTTGACAGGGCTGCAATGCAATACACAATCTGGGAGGGACGAGCTGTTGTCAGCTCTGGATTTGGTTTGCCCAAGCAGAAGAGTCACTATACATTTTCACATATGAACTCCAAATAACAACAAAAGAAACAGGTTCAGAAATAGTCCAGAGTTTCTCTTTCACACATGCAGCACACAACAGGAGATTCTACTCCTCAGACCTATTCTCATTTACTAGAAATACTCTGTTTGGTTTAGAAACGGATTACAGTGCACCGACAAAGCCGGTTCTTGAAATGGTTAAAAACAACAGTATCTTCTTCTATCTTGCCATTCCTAGAATGCCATGATGATTGATGATGATGATTTGGGGTTGGTCCTTTCTATCAGATGTACTTGAATCTTGTCGTCTCTCCAGTAAGACATTTTTGTTGTTTCTTTGTATAAATCATCTTTCTTCTTTAACCTGAGGTTTGTTTTGCTCCGTTGTTGGCCGGCGCATGATACACCAGAGCGTTAGCAGCTGTATTCACACATGGGCTAACTCAGAGATTACCCAGTATTGTACTAGGGAGCTGGCAGGGTTAACTCAGTTCGATGTCTGGTCCAACTAAACCAGTTTTTTACATTCACACATACAGCTCTGCTAAGTAATGTCTCGATAAATTCCGGTTTGGAGTGGATGTGTGAAAGGGACTTCTGACTGAGAAGTGGTGCCACATGGTGATCCTGTTGCTGGTTGCATCAATGACATTTGAGAATCTGCATTTAAAATTATCCAGGAGTTAATCCACTGTCTCTGCACTCACACTTGGTGACATTGCAATAGCTTCCCTAAACTTAACACTGGTATTCTCATTTATATACCTTTTCATAACAGACACAGAGGTTAACTGAAAGATTGGAGTTATCCGTAAGTCAAAGAACATACAGAAATGATCAGAAAGAGCCAAGTCCTTGATATCAACAGAAGTAATGTCAACACCTCTAGAGTTTAGCAAACTCATCAAAGAATTTTCCTGGGTATCTTGGTGGTATATAGATAATTAGGGAGAGAACTTTTGTCTCCCCCTTTACTAAAAAACAGAGGTATTCCAAAATCCCCAAATTTAGTTTCCTTGCACTGAAATACATATTTAAAAAAGGGCAGCAACACCCTCGCCTTTTTTACCACTTTGACGATATTTGTTAGTGCTGCCTCATTGAGAATGGTACTACAGCTTCATTCAGTCAGCCATGTTTCACTAAGAAATAAAAAGTCTAGATTATAGGTCATAATGATGTCATTTACTAACAAGAATTTTTCGACTTTTGGTCGAGGATTCTTTCCGAGGTGGTGGAGTGGGAGGGTGTGGACGATGTGGGAGGTTGATGGGGGGGGGGGGGGGGGGGGGATGAAATCCTGGCATGGTGTTAGTTGGATTCCAGTATTGTCAAGGCTCAATTTCATCTTCTAGGAAATCCAGAAATGGGGAGTCAAGACTAAATAAAGAGAGTGGGGGGCTGAAGATTGGGAGTCTCCTGTTGGGGCTTTGGGAGATTCCACGTGACGTTGCAGGTTCTTTCTGAGTCCGCAGTCCTCCATGGTGAATCCTTATCTCAGTACCCTCACCAGAGTGTCGTCTTATCTGTTGTTTTGGATTTTCTCGTCTCTTGTGCTTGACAGGGACTGCTGGTGCCTGACGCAAAACTTTTTAAAAATGTTAGAACTAAGCAGCTGTACTCCAGACCTTTTAGGGCAAAATCCATCTGCCTTAAACAAATGCCTACGTCCTAAAAGATGTTGAAATTGTCAATAAAGTTCATTGATTGAGAATTACACGTCTTTGAGCCATCTGTTTAGCATCATCAGCCTGCTGAATATCTCATCTCCTCGCCGAACTGTTGGTAGAGGTCTACTGAAAAACACTTTAGTATTTAAACACAGAACTTTGTTCATCAGATCAGTGAAGTCTTGTTATAATACCCCCGATTGTTGCTTCACAACATCAAGGGCTCCTGTGTGGATGATGAGGGATGTTGGATGCTGAGCAGCAATCTTAAGGATCTTCTTTGAGACATCAGACACCATGTCATTGGGAAAACAGAGTACCTTGGTGTTTTTCTTACTGCAAAAGCGTTTTATCACATTCGCAGTTCTGTCACCCAGTGGTTAGCTCTTTCTGTAGCCCTTTAGCATATGGTGTAGCCTCAAACCTTTCTCTGGTCCTGGGAGATGAGCCTTCTTTTGGGGAGCAAATCTGTTCTCTAGTAGAATCCCTGTGTCTTGGGGCAGTTTGCCCTTAGTTTTTGTAGTAGCCTTGGTCCGCGGTTGCTTTCTCCGTGGTATTGGGGTTGAAGAGACCAGGCCACTCGGTGTCATGATGAGTCTCCCAATGCTGGGTTCTGCCTGATAACTGTCTTCCCATATGTGAGGGAGGCAATTTGTAGCGCTTTGGCTTTGCACCAACAGAGTTCCAGGGAGGACTGTTTGATTTACTGCCATTTACACCTGGCTTCTGCCGCGTCTTGGTGGTGCTAGTTAGCTTTCTTTAAGCCTGCTCCCTTTCAGTGTTTTCGGCAGAGTAGTTTCATTCCCATATTGTCCATTTATCTCCACGTTCACTTCGAGCCAAAGCATTTTTGTTTCCAGTACTGCTATCTTCTGGAGCAGTTTGTGGTAATCATCCTTGGAAAAGGGAGGCATCTTGTTGCTAATTAGCTTCTGTTAGATGAGCTCCTCAATTCCAGTCGGTGTGTAGCGTTTTGTTAGGCCAAGGTCGAGCAGTACTGGGTTTAGAGGATAGGGCAGAGGACACATCCCTGTGGAGTGCCAATGTTGGTAATAATGCTGGCTGAGGTCCTATTCCCAGTCCTGACAGGCTGGGGCCTGCCATTGAAAAAGACCAGGAGCCAGTCGCAGAGAGTGGGGTGCAGACCAAATGTAGACAGTTTGTGGATGAGTTTGTGGGGAATGACTGTATTGAAAGCGGAGCTGTAGTCAACAAAGAGTGTCCTGATGTCAGATTCTTTATTTTTTTAGGTGGGAGGGGGCAGGGCTGTAAAGCCAAGTACATTTTTTACTGGCCAAATAATAAATTGCCTATTTTTGTCGCTTTTCCATCTGTTTCAGTACTTTTCCTTGAACATTATTATTTAGCAATGCATGCTTGGAAAAGAGGCCAAAGTATTGCTTAGAAATACATTTTAATTTTATTAATTGAATTTTAAAACATTGCAAATTGAAAACTTCAACAGTGCAAAACTTTGACAAAGGAAACATGACTCATAATGACTCATCAGAACTACAGATGGGACCGATCCAGTCTGCATCTCTAATCAGAACTCCTCATCACTGTCTTCAGCCGACACCCTCTCAGAACCACCATCCATATATAATATATTATAATAATATAACATTCAGGCGACCGGCTTCTAACTGAGCTCTCCTGCCACAGCATCATAGCTGGGCTCGGATTAACGTCTTTCATGTCTGGGGAGCAGAGTTGGATAATCAGAAGTTCTGACAGAGTGTCAGACAGAAGGCTGGACCGCTTGAATCACAGTCACTGCGTCAAACTTTTAAAGAGCGGTGACGCATACACTACGTTGCTTCTGAGGGGAACTATTTTCTACAGCAGTGACATCGGGGGAGCTACTTCAGTGTGACACACAACAAATCACCGGTTTAGCGCTAACTTTTGCTACCATCATCATTAATCCTTTATATCTACTACAATGTTTTGCTATAGCATGCATAATTAACTGCACGAGCACGACCATCGGTACAAATATTTACCGGCCCCAGGGGAATATTTTAGTTGCGTTTGGTGAGTGGCGACTACTAGTTTACAGCCCTAGGAGGGGGAATAATGGAAGACAGCAACGATAGCGTCTTAGGTGGACCTGTTGGGACAGTAGGCATATTCCAGGGGGTCCAGTATGCTGCTCTGAATATGGGGCAGCACCACTATTTCAGAGCACTTCATGATTATTGGAATGAGTGCTACTGGCCTGCAATCTTTCAGGCAGGTGGGTGGGCTCTTTTTGGGAAGGGGGACAATGGTTTGGTCTTGAAGCAAGAGGGGACGGTGCTCTGGCTGAGGGAGAGCTTGAAGATGGAAGTGAGAACATCAGCCAACTCGTAGACAGGATGTTGATACAGACATGGAGATTGTCCAGTTTATCATCCAACGCCTGTTTATCATTAAACATCCTGTGAACCACACTGGTTTGCAGGATGTTTAGCAGAGAACATCCAGGTTGCCTGGATCTCAGTTGATCTTGATCACACTTGTCTCGATACCTCCTCATTTGAAGAGATGGATGTAGCAATGGTCTTGCATGACCATATAATCTGAGTTGTAGCTGGAACTCATCTCCCCTCCCTCGATGTAAATACGCCGTCATGTTAGTGACGCTGCTGACAGTGGTTGGTCTGCAGGTGGAGCTCGTCACTAACTGTTATGCTACGTTTTATTCATTGTCATCGGAGATTGGGAATTTCCAACTTCTGAGTCAGGCTTGTAGTAAGGGCAGAAGTGTAATATGAACATGAGCATATCTTTGATAACAGGTCAGGTCAGGTATTATTATAACAGAACAATAGGATATCAGATCTGTTTGTGTTGAGCTGTATGGGTGAGGGGCAAGTCAGGGTATGCAAACTGGACAGGTTCAGGTATCTGGAAATAAACAATGACCTCACAACAACTACAAAAAGTTTCTCCAACTGCAGTTTGGACTTTTTCAAAATGGCAGGACAAATTTGCCTGATCCCTGCATTAATCCTGAAGACACCTGTGTTACTCCAAATGACTTACTGTTACGTCTTTCTAAACTGATATTTAGAAATGAATGAGGATACCTGAGTGCCATCTATATGTAAAATTACAATCAAGATAATGTTTCTCAAACACAGTCTTTGTGGTGTCAAATTTATTATTTTTCAATTTGATGAAAAATAGATACATTCTTGCTGTCTCTCTGTCTTTACCACATATAAAAACAGCAAGCCTACTGCAACATCCCATTATTTAATCAATAGTTTCATTTCACATTTACTTAAATTGAAAACAAATTGAATTTGCAACTGCAAGACAAAGGCACATTGTGGTAAGTTGTTTAATTGGGGTTTTATGGTAGGGTCCATGCAGAGGAGGAGACTAAAACTGCTAATGGAGGCAATTCAGTAGGGTGATGGTAATTAGGGACAGGTTCAGGATGAGTGATACAAAAGGAGGTTCAAGGTAAGGTTAAGGTGGGACAAATGAAGGCTTATTGGGCACAGATTGATTTCACTTACTGTAGCTTTAAAGAAAAGCAGAGGTGTGGAATGGTGCAGTGGGGTTATTTAGTGGAGTACCGTGCATTCCAAGGTTACCAAAAATTGTGCCAACACCAAGTTCTCATTTGAATGACCTCAAAACATGATTGAATATCACTATATTTATATTTGGATTGTGGACAAAACCATTGTATAAGCCAGGAAAAATACCTCCACAGAAGCATCCATCAGTGCTGTGTGCAGTTTCTTCAGTAACCATGCGGTCATGAATTATCCCCAACACAACTACAATGTGATGCATTGTCACCTCTTCTGCTGTCATTCTGTATTTTTCATTTTGTCAATAAATCCCATAAAGAGACCCGAACCAACAATGTTCGAGGCTGTCTCTCAATACCTTCTGACATCTGGTGGAGGAGCACTGGTTCCTACTGAAGATTTACAGCTCACAAATACATTTCATTTAAAAAAAAAAATAGACTCAGGAATTTCCTAAAACAGCTGGTTGCTGTAGTTTTAACATATGCTACTCAAACAGGTAGAAGTGTATGCAGATAGTGTGTGTGTGTGTGTGTGTGTGTGTGTGTGTGTCTGTGTTTGTGTGTCTGTATAAGGCTTTGATACACACACATACTTGTTAGCAGGATTCAGTGTTGGTTAAGGTCTGCACATGGGAGTTGATGACAAGATGAAAAATATCAGTATCACCAGACACATCCTTTAAGAAAACACTTGTAATGTGATGGATGGATTTGTGGAGTTGGAAACTTGACTCTCATTCTCCAGTACGGCCGATGCTGCTGGTGCACTGTCCACAGCCCTTGGCTCACATACAGTAGCTTTATGCTTTTTAAAGTAAGGATGGGTGCACTGTTTTTCAGCCAGGACTGTGTTGTGTCCTATCATTTATCGGTTTGTGCTTATTTGCGATCAGCTCAACAGTTGAAGAAAAGACCGGCAATTGGTTTTTAACTAAAACTAAATCTAAAACGTTTTACAAAATTATCTCTAGAATCCCCATATCTCCATATCGATTAACGCGTCTAGAGCGCTCCACAAGTCTCCATGGATACAACTGACTGTTTACTGTTTACTCGTACAGTGTGATGTCAAACAATGGTTTTCCTGTCCACACATGACTGATGAAACTAGACTTTTCCAAAAAGTTTACCCTGGACTCTGGTTACAAAAAACTCCTGTTTCAGGAGCAACAACGGCAGTTATGTGTGGATGCCCCCAAAACAGAGCTTCTCCTCAGGATTGGTTCTGTTTCAGATTGGGTTCAGACGGACACCTAGCCTGGCACACAGACAATACACATACATGTATTAGTCTGGAATCTCTCAGTTCTTTTCTGATTTCCAAGGCACGTTATAAAAGGTGCAGATGCATCTGGATACAATTTGAAAGCCCAACAACCAATCAGAGCAACGATACGCGGCCTACAACCATTTAGATCAACAAAACAAATGCACTAAAATGTGTTTCTGGAAACATTTGAGGAGAGAAATATCTAATCTAATATATAGATTCATATTTGATCAGCACTTCCTAGTTTGACACTCTGATTTGAGTGTTGTGAGCTGGGTAAGCTTTGCTATATGTAGAATGCCCGTTCTGTTAGTAACCATGACGCCCCCCTGTCGAGCCATCGTTTTAAACACATGAGATAATGGTTGTGATTGGCCTGCCCAGACTCTGGCCAGCTGGAAAACTATCAAAATGGGAGAGAGGCCGGACGTACCTGGTGTGCCAAGCAACACAGAGCAGATGAAACATGAGCTCAGCAGATTCATCTGGTTACAAGGACTAACAGAAGGCAAGAAAAAAAGTCTTGTTAGTTGATGTCATTTGGAAAGATACTGTGCTGGCCAATTAAATACAGCCACATGATCACAGAATTTTTTTTTCAACAGAGGGCTGTTGATGAACGCCTGCTTACTACAAAACCTTAGTTGCCTCAAAGAACAAGGATAAGGTCAGGGAACAACAAAGTCTACCGTGATTACATGGAAGACTAACAGGACTGGCTGCAGCCTTGCACCGATTTTTTAGGATGTATAGGGTAAATTCTTCTGCCTAGAGGTGGATATGTGCAATATACTATGCATGCATGTACCTCTGGGCATACCAGAACCTCACTGATAGCTTCATGTTTTTGGGCATCGCCCTCTGAAGCAGCTTTTCTCAATCCTTTAGACCTACAAACCCTAACAACCTTATTCTCACATTATGGGAACTTTGAACATCTATAGATGGCAAATTAGCAACTGAAAAAACTCAAGTCTTGTTGCTGATGATGACCGTGTGATATGGTCATAAAATTCTGAACGGATGAGTAAGGGGACCTTGAGTTGAGGTCATTTTGTCAACGACTATGCAGATTTTTAAGGGAGTAAACAATGACTTAATTGGATTGTGTTTTAGCCTAACGGTAAATGCTTTGGATCAGAAATTACATTATGGTGAAACAGTGTAATGTATAGTCATATATGATAGTAAACATCTGAATAAGGTCTTTGTTGGAAAACAGTGAACCCCTCCTTTAAGGACAGCAGGAGAAAGACACAGCTGGTCATACTGTATATAATGCCGGAGCTCTTGGAGTCATCTCCCAACATGAATACATCAGATAAAAAATTAGACATAGTGTCATTAGAAGAAATGGTTGAAATGGAAGAAAAAAATGATTTGTTTTCAATGTGGTGGACCACCCCCCACATATTCCATCACATCCAGTGTATCTATGGTAAAATGATTGGGTGGGGCAGCAATGTTGGCAACCAACCTGACTGATGGTGCTCATGGCTCTCATGTAGCTTTCATTGCGTGAGCGGTATTCGGGTGAGGACAGCAGCGATTTGGGGTTGAGGAGGGTTTTGGGGTCCAAGGTATCCAGGCTTCTATTGATTGAAACCTCACTCACCGCACGCAGGTAACTGTGGCTCCTGATCTGCAGTTTGGGGGAGTGCTCCGTCGAAATCCTGACAGAAGGACGACAGGGATGTAGAGTTAAACAAAAGATTATCTACAAACTTGGTCAACATGCAATAATCTATTTCAGTCAGAGCAGTGGTCACCTAACCAGACTCCACCAGATGGATTGATTCGCATAATTCACATTTGCTCTGTATATCCATCTTGGTTGGAGATCTTGTGGGAAGAGGCAGAAATACTGGTTGCTGACTGGATAAATCATCTGTCTATCATCAACATAGATGGTGAAAGACAGGCCAAATAAACCAATCAGATCAACAAAGAGTATGGCGTACTAACAGAGTGTTGAGGCAAAGCTCAGAAAGTAAACAACATGTGGGTAAAGTATATTTGCCGTTTGTGTAAACGTGAATTTACGGATAAAAGTCAATGTCAGGTGCCCGGTCCATTTTCCAACAGAAGGATCCAGAGAAAAAAGTGTTTTGAAAAAGGGTCTTGCTCCATAACTGCGCTCATCTCATCCGTGGAAGCTGCCATGTTGTTTTCACTGAACAGTAGCTTCTTATTTTGTCACAGTTCGAGCCGCCTCAAAACAGCGGTGATTGGTGGTGGTGGTTCAGTGATTCAGCTGCTGAATTCATTCAGCGTGCACAACCACAGCAGATTGTGAAGCAGCCAGCATATATTTTAATACAATGGTGGTTCATTCAGTGAAATAATATTTATATTAAGCTTTTTTTAATAGATAATGAAGTCCATCTCAATAATAATAATAATAATAATAATAATAATAATAATAATAATAATTTTATTCGTATTGCACTTTACATTTGACAATCTCAAAGTGCTACAGAGCTCAACATAAAGTAATGCAAACAACCATGGAAATAGAACCAAGGTAAAATTATGTTCATTTTATTTTTCAGGCATACAGGCAATAAAATAGACCAACAAGAGTTTACATACTTAAAAAAATCACAACTGAGTACAGCTATGCTGCTTCAAAGGTAAGATTGTTTCTTTGAAGCAGCTTAGCTATACTGCGATGCAATGCTCATGTCTCACATAACCCATTGTCTAACCAGCTGGGCCTCAGCCTGTAAGACAACTCTAAAGTCCCTAGACTCAACATATAAACAAGCTATAAAAGTTTTAGATAGAAAACCTAAAATGTATCATAACATAAAAAACTTGAGTTGCTGGATATGGGAAACACTGGGAAATACATTGACTCTATTTTAGCTTTTAAATTCCTTCATGGTCTAGCTCCAGCACCAGAGATGTGCTTTTGGCCAAGCAATTTTTTTCCCTACAGAGCAACTAATACCTGGAACTCTATACCTATAGTGCAAAACGTGGCCTATCAACTCTTACCTCTTTTTCCAAACATCGTGAAAAAGTCTCTTCTTGAAAATCCAAGCTGTTGTCACTAGTTGGGATAATTCCAACATATTTTTTTAACTCGTCCACTCTTGCTGATCTGTTGTAGTCTGTTATTATATGTAGGAAGCATCGCCCTTATATGTCGTCATCAAAGAATGGGGACACAATTTGTGATGGCGCCCCTAATGCCAGCCTGACCAGAACTGGCTCTCATCTCTCTCTTCCTGGCCTCTCTGTTCCTTGGCTCAGCTATGAACTGGCCCCCTCCCTCTTTACTCTCGTGATCCTTTGACACTTTAGAGGAACTCAGTCATTGAGGAGTGAACAAAATGACGTCAAGGTCATTAAAAGAAGAACCTTGTAAGACTAATTAATGGATGTCAGACAAACAGACACTGTCAAAAATGAATCAGTTAACTAATAGAGAAAAGACTCCCCCCCCCCCCCCCCCCTTGCACTCTTCCTGTGTGATATACATCTTTATTGCACCCTGACTCTAACTCAAGAAGACTCCTCCAACATTCCTCTCACACAAAACCTGTGATACTTTTTATGACTCTGAGCAACTCTCAGACCTAACTGATCAGATAAGTAGTGGACCAAAGAGACTCATTTTAGTATGGTCATTAAAACAACTATTTAAAGAAACTGTAACTTGTTAAAATGGGTATTTTAATAATCATTAAAAGAATTGTTGTGACATTAAACATGATACCACTTGTACTGACATTAATACATTAAATAGGGATTATATTTTAAGTTTGTCCCTGTCTGTATGGATGTCCCATACGGTCATACTGTATATTATCATATAAGATGTTATTTTAACACATTATCAAGATATATTAAGTCATTATCAGCAAATGATTATTTTAATGAATGTGTTGATAGAATGTGTCACTGACAACATTCCCACTGGATATATTAACTAAGAGAACGTTGACATTATGTGTAACTGTGCTTAATTACTGTTGAATTCATACATTTGGTCTGATGTGCTTTATTCATATAAAAAACCACCCTCTTCTTTTGGAACAAGGAAAAAGGGAGTTTTCCCCACTTAAGGCGGGAAAATGAATCCATCTCATTATCCAGGCCACACCTTAGAGCTGGACTTAAAGATAGCAAAAACAAGCTGTCTCCTCGACTTCCTCCTTCTTCTCTTCCACTTCTAGTCTAGTCTATAGTTTTATCTCAGTCTTGTGCAGTTCGTCTTGTTTCAGTCTTGTTTTAGTCTTTAGTTTTGTCCTTCTTTTAGTTTAGTCTTGTCTTGTCTATTGTTTTTATTTTGTAACATCTATCTATTTCATTTTATTAATCAGTCAAACATCGTTTTAAGTTAGTGCTTGTGTTTTTGAGAACAAGCTTATTTTTATTCTGGCCAGAGAAATTAAGCATTAGTCTTTAAAGTTTATATCAACATCCTGTAGGCCTCTTCACCAAGAGCTCACAAGAAGAGACCAACAACAACAACCAACTCATCCACCTAGTCAAAGCTGTCCCTGCAGAAGTGTCCAAAAAGACTTTTGGCATCAAAACTGAAGATTTAGGCAGGCAAGGCAACTTTATTTGTATAGCACTTTTCATACACAAGGCAGACTCAAAGTGCTTCACAGCACAATTCATTCATTTAGGGTGAACACAAGGTAACCCGGACCCCAGTGTTTCCCATACATGGACCAATGTGTGGCGCAGTGCCAGGAATTGATTCTGGATTTGTTCGTTTTTTCAAAGCGATCTTTAAATATATAAATATCGTTCGGATCATTCATCTCCACATTTTGGCTAATTCACACAAAGTAGATATATTTGCAATCGAGTAGCTCTCTCTCTCTTGCCAAAAGTCTGTGGTGTACGCACAGTTTCACTCTCTAACTTCAGGTTGCTGCTGAAATCTGAGCTAGGGATGTAATGATGCATCACAAGACAGTTAAAATCGATTTAAATGTGTAAAGATTCAAATTGGTCGAGATGAAAAATGAATCTACCATCTTCTTGATATGACTATTATTATATTGACTTTGTTGACATTCTACGTCAGTCGGCTTATTAGACAGCGGTGCAAAGATGGGACAGTCACACCAGGGGTCCGTTTCACAAAGCAGGTTAAAAAAACTCTGAGTCTAACCCTGAACTCTGAGTTGATCTACTCTGAGATAGGAAACTCTGAGTTTTCGGTTCCAGAACAGCAGATTTGCGTTAGGTTGATCAACTCAGAGTAGTTTGACCTGGAGTTAAGCGCGTGCACCACAAGTAAAAAAAGGCAGCATCAATGGAGCCCTGATTCGACGAGTCACCATGGCAACGGGGAAGCGGAGGGCTACGCTACAACTGGAACTGGAAATATTAATGCGCTCATACGGTGAGTTTGAGCAGGTTTACACCGCTGCAGCGGCAAAAGAGAGGGAGACGGTGCAGGAGAACATTGCTGCTCGGGTCAGTGCGTAAGTTTAAATGTAGTCCTGTTGTAATCACAGTAATATCACAGGGGAAACTACTTGAGTGGGAGCCTATTAATTTATTTCATTTAAGTGCAACCCCGCGGGGCAGAAGCGCACTTGGCACTAGCTTAAGATGAAACATAAAAACACACAGGTATTCAAACAGGTAAAACATTGGCAAAATCTCATGGTGACGCCTCATTTTGAGCATGTTTTACATGGTAAAGTAAATATTACCGTAAGTGGCTGTTTTTTATACATCATATAAATGTTGTATAAAAAACTCCCATTTGCAAAAAAACGCAGCGCAACACACAATATCTGCTGTGATATAAGAGCATTACTGGTTGTTAATGTTGGAAATGAAAGGAGGGGTGAGATGGACTGTGACATGAAAGGGTGTTGTGCGTATTCAGCCCCCTCGCATTATAGGTGATATTCTGGATCAGAAGGCTATATAGGAGTATTTTATATACCGGTAACCCAACTAAAAGCACACACTTTTGAACCTATGAATTGCAAGAAAAGCTGGGATTATATTTAGGAAACGCTAAGTCCAATACATTCAACTTGCTCAAAAGATCCATTTCACTCATTTTGTAATTATGGCTGCAGTATATTAAGGACGTCTATGCGCGGTCTGATAATCATCTCCCGACGAATATTTAATTCTCTGCGCACTAATGCGTCACCTTCATCCACGGGGTCGTTATCAAAAGGACGTGCCATGGTAGTGAAATAGTCACCACCTAATATAACTTATATATAGGCCTACTGAATGACTTTTACACGTTGTATACAAAAACTCAAAAAAACGCAGCGCAACACAGAATATCTGCTGTGATATGAAACGGTACCGCTCAAAAAGAGAATTGCCTGGAAATGCAAGAACATCTATAATCAATAGTTTGATAATCATCTCCCGACGAATATTGAATTCTCTGCGCACTAATTCTGCACCTTCATCCACGGGATCGTTATCAAAAGGACACGCCATGGTAGTGAAATAGTCGCCACCTAATATAACTTCTAATGTCTGATTTTCTGAAAAAACAGACGGAACTATACTACGCCAAAACTCGCCTGCTGACTGAACGAATGAGGAAATCAAACACCGTGTGTGGCTGAAAGAGGGCGGAGACAGAGAGAAACTCAAGGTTTTCTGAGAAAAACCTGGTCCCGACCAGGTTAGTTTCAGAGAGCATGTTACCATGGTAACTGACCGAGAGGTTAAGTTACCTCTCTTTGTGAAACAGGCTAGAGTTACCCCTCTGTCTCTGGTTTGAGTTACCTCCCTTTGTGAAACGGAAAACTCAGAGTTTCCCTCATTTCAGGGTTAACAGACTCAGAGTTTTCACTAAACCTGCTTTGTGAAACAGGCCCCAGGTCGCACTGGCCTTATTTATTGGAGGTTCTAACTCAGTTTTGTCTTTTACAAACTCAAGAATTTGTGTATCTTCTTATCTACTGATTTCCTGTCCTACACGCTGTCAGTGACACAGGCTGTCAGTGACACAGGCTGGCAGTGGTGCAGAGCAAGTTATTACGTAGCTCATTTTAGGAATGCCTCCGTATTCTACGGAGGCTCGTCTGTGTGTGTGTTCAGGAGAAGAGTAGTTTTAGTAAATGTTTCATATTTCCTGACGCTGGTTTGTTTCTGTAAACAGCGCCTCTGCGAACAGAATGGTATTCATCATGTGTACGAGAAATATGAATAACCAGAGTATCTGTGCTCCTGTAAACCACCATATCCTGAATATGATCATAAGCCTCATAAACTGGATATTCATGTCCATGTAAACGCACTCATTTGCGAATGTGCAGAGATCTCAGCTTCTGAAAATATAGATATGCTGATAACTACTGTAGGAACACAGGTTAAGCCTTAGTTTCTTTGTGTTTTAATTCAATTATTGCTTTTGTTATTTAAACAAATATAAACGTTCAGTTTAACTTTAACAAAGAAAAGGAATTGTGCAGTGTTTTACAGTTTATACCTCAGAAATAATCATTCTTTCATTTGAAAAAGAAAAGAGAAGAGAATAGCTTATATATTCTGTAGATTTGATCACTTTTTGTTAAAAACATCGTATTGTGAACTCAGTATTGTGAATGGAATCCAATGGTGGGTTGAGTCAGTGTATCATTCCACACCTACTGATCAATCTCCTTAAAATGTGTTTAATAACAGGCTTCTGGTCCAGCTGCAGTATTGTTTTTTCCTCTTTTTATCGGGCACGCGGCCTGGTTAAAGATTATCCAAACAAATATGATAATAAAGTAAAAGAAAAGGCAACAGTGTCTGTCTGAGCCCCCCAAATCCAGGTGTCTGGCAAAAAGAGGCATCTGTACAGTCCTGCACCACACATTGCTACCTGGTCTGTGGGAAACACTGTGGATGCTGAACGTATGTGCCACAGTAAAGCGTCCCCTCTCTGTGTCATTTCATGTTATAATCTATCATGCATATTATGTATATAAATATATTAATATTTTTGTAGTAAAACCCCCAAAACCCTGAGCTGTTGTCTGTGAGCTTTCATTCTGTTTTGCAAAGTTTTGAGGTCACTGTTTTACGAGAACAAACGTTTTCAGATTGCGATTAGTTTAATTAATAAGAGAAACTGGTAGAAACGTTTTCCTTTAATTCTTACAGGTGACTAGGTGTCCATCGGGCTTAGTCCACATTACCTGTCTATAGGTGCCCCTTTTTAACGAGGAATAACTAATTATCCTAATTAATACTTAATGAGGTGAGTAATTAATTTATTATAATACGTGTATTTCTCTCTTCTCCTACAGATATATTGTGTCTATTATAATGGTTTTTTTTTTTATTAAATTTTAGGGACCATCTGTATTTTTACATATTTAAAAAAAAATGTTCATCAATGTACAGTACATTGTGCCTTTGTGAAAATAAATAAACTAAACCAAAAACACACACACACACACACACACACACACACACACACACACACACACACACACACACACACACACACACACAAACACACAAACACACACACACATACATACTGACTCTAGGTCTTAATCTGGGTTTGAAAAAACATAAACGCAGCCCGAATTATACCCCAGCTGTGGTTGGCTTTCTTTTTTTCTCTTTTTTAATCATAGAGTGCACCAAACCGTAAAGCCTCTTTTCCACAAAACCAAGTGTAAAATAATAGGTAATCAAACATCATCTATTACCCCCAAACGTCTTTGAAATCACAAGCATGTGTCAATCATTATCTTATAAACGTTAGAGCTGTTTTTTTTTGGTTATTGATAGGAATCAAGTAGGAACGATATGAGCTCTTCTGTGTACATTATATTACCACACAGTTTTCTTAGTGTTTCTTGTTAGAACACCTTATTTTTTTCAGAGAGGAAGTCTGCTTGATTTGACAAAGCCAGCCAGGCAAACATACAGAATAAATGTTAGAAGTGTCTATGTAACTCATGAAAGTTAAAAAATTATACATATAGGTTTTGCTGTACTGTAACAGTTACTGTTTATTATGTAATCATTGAATATATGACAATCTCCTGACAATACCTACCCGGTCTATTAATGAGAAGTTGTTTACCATATAGTATATGACTTTTAAGACTCCAGGGTTTTCTGTGGTTCTTAGAGCGCTTAGGTGCAAATGATGTCATACGTTTATTTGCATATTGGTGATGTCATTGTGCCATTATTTGTATAAAGCTAAGTAGTGGGTAGTAGTAGCTAAGGTTTTGCTAGATTCAGAGCTAACAACCTTCACTTTTCATAGCCAAAGTTCTGGAGGTTTTTACAGATAAACGGGACTTGTGCATTCAGATTCTTGAATGCCACACACAGCAAGGTAACATCAATACAGCGCATCAGCCAGAGGAGTGTACTACAAAGCTGAATTAGTGGGTTAGCTTGGTATGTTGCGCTCAAAGCATGTCAGCTGTGACATGAAAGTCACGCTCTCTTTAAGCGTCACTGTATCACCATGGCAACTCGTGCTTTCAACCAAACCTGGTGGGGAGGAGGTTTTAGGCTCAGACCAAAACTCTGTGTGCGGGATTCGACTCCCATGCGATGTGCATTTATGTGTAGTTTAAAAAAAAAAACAATTCTTATGTCACATGGAAAACTTATTCACTAAAGGTTATGGAATTATGGCCAGTGTGGTGTATTACACCTTTGCATTTGTAAAATTACACAGTGGTCTAATCCATTTATAGGATGCCCCAAACTCAATGGTGCACTAATAGAGAGAGAGAGAGAGAGAGAGAGAGAGAGAGAGAGAGAGAGAGAGAGAGAGAGAGAGAGAGCGCGAGAGAGAGCGCGACACAGTAAGAGGAGAGGACAGGAAAAGTACAAGGCCGTCTATGACTACTGACTGTAATTACTTCCACTATTTAGAGAAGTGAAAGCTTAATTAGGAGAAGGTGATATTTCTGGCTTCATGCTGTGGATCACACTGAAGATTACACCTCCCTCAGGAGCAGACTTACCCAGCCTTGCTGAAGCAGCTGAGGGCGAAAACGATTTCAGAATCAGAATCAGAAATACTTATAATCCAATCCTAGGGGGAAATAATTGTATATATATATATAGTAATAGTAATAGTTATAGTAATAGTAATATATACAGATCAAAAGTACTGTAATAATGTGCAAAATAATACTGTAATAAGCTTCAAAAACAGTTTCATCCCCTCTGCAGTTATCATCTTAAACTCTGAAAGGTGAGGCATACAAATAAGCATGGACCTAATGTATTATGTAATGTGTCTGTCTGTATGTTTATCTATGTTATATGTTTAATATTTGATGTGATTGGAATCTGTACCAAGCTGTACTGATAACAAATGTGACCAATTAAAGAATCAATCAATCAAATAAATGTTATTGAATAATATTATTCAGACAATGAAAATACAGTGGTTTCATTTCAAGTCTGCCAAATAACAAAGAGATAACTAACTGTGTATATTCACTAAATGTATCAGATTAGAAGTCAGCTTGAAGAATTATTTAATTCAGAAAACACAGGATTTATTTTCCAACCTGAATGGCAATCCCCAAGGACTGAGGTCATTTCATTAAAAAAATAAAAATAAAACATGTATTTTTTTCTTTACAACAAACGGTGCTTTAAAATTATGCCAATCTAAGACTCATATTTATCAAGTTCATATTCTAATATTTAGGGAATCAAGAATACTGTAAGATACCTAAAAAAGACACTGCAGACATTGGTGAGAAAATGAAAAAAGAGAAATAAAAAAGGATTCCTAATGAGCAGGCCACCTCTGGTTCTTTCTGATGTTAGTTCAGGTTCATCCCTCACAAAGAGCCCCATCTGTCTCTTAATTAGGTAACCAGACTAATGTTAAGGCCAACACCACATCTTGCTGCAGGCGCCATGATTTTAACATGGATTTCAGTGCTCTTCATTATAATAACACCACAAGAATCACAGTGTGAAAAAAAATAAACTGATTGTATTTCATTAATGAAATCAGGTCACAATAGTAACTTCATGAGTAGCTTATGTTTCCTGACTCATTGCATCAAATGCTGTTTTTCAAACAATGTCTATAGGATGACTTCTATATGAAGCCTCTTGGACGAGAGGTGAAACGTCTTCCTAGACAAACAACCAGTCCAGTTGTTTTTGGACTGAAATTGCTTTGAGGATAACGATGACCTGGACGAATGAGAACATTCACAGGTCTATAGGTAAAAAAGTTTAAAATACAAAAAATGGAAAACCAAAATCATCAGCCCACTGAGGGCTGGATTTAAAATCCCAAGTGAAAAATTAAAACCACAGGCTGATCAATGACTCCTGTGTTTCCCCTACCATTATATTTGAGCGCACACCCTTTTTATGAGAAGACATTGAAACTAAAGCAGAAACCCTGGCTTGACAAATTGACTCTTAAGTGAGCTTTGTGGTACCGTTTAACTGTGATTGCCAGTTTCGTGTTGGTTGATGCAGGTTATCCAAAGAAATCCTGGGGACGTTCAGTGCGCTTCGTAGTACACCACACAGGTGACTGTGATATTGAAAGCAACTGAGTAGATCACAGCAGTAGGATGGGCTCCTACAGTGAGTGGTGAACGTTAAACTGAAACAGGCCAACGCCATCTCACCCAGGGTTGGGATCAGTCTACTTTCTGATCTTCTTTTCAAATATCCCTTCGTTTTTTCATAGTAAAGTAAAACTGCTTCAAGCGTACTGGATTTTCCAAGTCTGGCAGATCGAGTTGACTCAGTCAAAT
Organism: Echiichthys vipera; assembly: GCF_963691815.1. Lineage (NCBI taxonomy): Eukaryota > Metazoa > Chordata > Actinopteri > Perciformes > Trachinidae > Echiichthys > Echiichthys vipera. Next base: position 27,279,013 of record NC_139840.1, on the reverse strand, counting down.
TTTGAATGTTTACAACTCTCACGCCCCTCCCCCTCTACCACCAAGCTCCTCTGCTCCCTCCCATCGAGTTCTCGTCAGTGCCTGTGCACCGGATTCCTGTGTTTATCTGACTGTAATTACTTTCACTATTTAGAGAAGTGAAAGCTTAATAAGGAGAAGGTGATATTTCTGGCTTCATGCTGTGAATCACACTGAAGATTACACCTTAAGAGCTATATCTGGGAAAAATGGTTGCATATTGGTTAAAAAAACAAAAAAACAATCACTATCAGCCGCCATATCTGTAATAGGTGGATTTTCCCCTCTAAAATCTGTATTGGCCTTAAAAAATCCATATGGGTCAGGCTTTTTACACAGTTGTTTGTTACAGTGGAGGGTTCCTTTGATAAGGATATGCTGTCATCGTAATGCATTTACAGACTTGCAGGAAAATGAACAACATGTTTTTTGCCAGCTTTTGCCAGCAAGTATGGTGGCTGTTACACTGCAAAAGTTGGGTGAACTCCAAATTTCAAGGCAACAAACTTCAATAAAATTTCAATTTGGACAATTAAACTAAATATTTAAAGTTTTGCTTTTGAGTTTGCTCAACTCTGAATTCTCAAAAAATGTTGTCAACTGAAATGTAAGTTGTACTCACATATACATTTACATTGTGATAACTTTTAATCCTTACTTCTGCTAACTCTCCTGTAAATTGTACTAAATTATCATTTTATATTGAAATAACTCTGATTTCTTACACAACAGTCCTACATTTGGTTAAGTTAGTATAGCAGAATCATTTAAGTGGAATTTAAATTTGCACACTGCAATAGTTTAGAATGTAACTCATCTTTATAAGTTAAGTTATAACCAATAACTTCTAATCAAATGTATAAATAATTACAGATGCACATGTACATTCAAAACATTTGTTTTATTTAAACTGTACCACCATCAAATCCGTCCCATCAAACACAACAAGCACAGCAATGACAAGTTCTCTTGCCCGGGGACAGCCCTGTGTAATCTTGAAAATGTGTTTTCAAAGCACTAACTGTTGCGGTCCCTGTGGATGCAAGGCCAGGTTGAACCTCTGTGATGCAGTCGATAGTGTTTAAGCAGAACAGCTTCAACGGCGTGGGTTCACTTCAATCTGAAAAACAAAGATAATAATTTGCTGGGTATTAGTAAGGCAGTCCTTAGAAATTTTAAACATTTTATCAATTTAAAACATCTCCGGGAGCGACCGTCTAAAATAGGAAGGACACGCTAAAGTAACTGTAGCCTACTCAACACTCATTTGGCAACCTATTGAGACCAACAGATGGTAAAGAGAACTGAGTCGAGAGGCAGACAGCAAACTAACTGCACAGCGAACCTGCAGCTGCAGCCTGTGGCCGGCTCAATTACCGCTTCTCTCTCTGTCGTTACTGCCAAACCACCCTGCTGCTCAGCTGCTGCGGCCTTGAGCATAAACAATGTGGGCTAAATTGGTAAGAGTGTTGGTAACACCGCCATGAATTGTCAGCTAATGTTGTGACCTAAATTTTGAATTGGCATTGTTACCGTAATCGTTACTGGCTCTAACAAGTTGTCGAACATGAACTGACACAATACCAACCAGTCAGAAGGCTGGTATTTGCCCAGAGAAGCTAGCCGCTAACGTTAGCTTTCGCTAATGACTGAAAAACTGTTTGTGTTTAAATGCTTAAAATGTGTAGGTCGCCTTCTCCATCAAACAACGTACAACACGGCACAACAGAACTCTGAATAAAATTCCTGTATCATTTTAACTTAATTTAATTAAAGCTCTCTTACCTGTGTGGACTCCAGCTCGAGGCAGCACAGCAACAATGAGAGTGAGCCTCGGAAGTTGGCTTTCCCGCACCAAAGAATTAAGAGTTTGCAACTGTTGTCCCTTGTATTGAACTTCAACTCAAAGATAGAAGTATTAACAACCAATCAAATTGATTTTGGAGTAAACAACTGGCTTGCTTTGTTCTGCTAACTAATATTATTGCCTACAATGTCAATCATTTATATTTTCAAGTTTAACCAACATGAATGACTGTTTTAGGCTAAAAAATACAAGTCGGTAGAGGCTGTGATGTGAACTACATGACCTGAATACGTTCTGTACCTTTTAATCAAGTCTGCACTTAATGAACCCAAATGGCCTTGAGTTGGCTATGAAAGGAAACACAAATACAGGGAGAAAAATAGTAATGGTTTTGTCCTTTTAAAATATAGCCTATTGAAACTTAAAGACATATTTGAGTAAAATAACAAAGTAATAGGCCTGCCCATGTGCATCATTAACACATGCATGGTTTAAAAACAATAGAAAAAGTCCAGCGTACTATTTAAATAACATTTTATATTGGTTTAATTGAGACATTTCTGCCTTAAAGTTGTACTGTCAGATTTGAGATCCCTTGTTTCTAGCGTCCTCTGTGTCAGTAAGATGTAACTGCAGGTGAGCCTGTTTTTTTCAGAGCCTCCATATTGTCATGTTCATGGTCACTGTGTATTCTTTTTTTGTAAACTTGTAAAATTGAAACACATTCACCCCTCTACTTCTAGTCCGTCCCCTATATGTTCCCACTGTCAGCAGAGTCACTAAGATGACGACTTATTTACATCCAGAGAGGGAATGTCTCCACAGACACACAAATTAGCATACTCAGCAAAAAGGCAACAAGGTCTTTCATTAGTGGGTAACATGATCACTCACCATTATTCAAACTCACTCTGTGATAGATAGGAACTTAAAAGACAGTTGAATAGATGGAAATCTTACGGAGTACAACTTTAAACAAAAAACAGAAATTAGAATAAACTGAAAGAGAAGCAACTCTTGGAGGGACGGACTTCAGATCTGTGCATCTGGGAAATGTTAGGGGAAAAAAGGAGAGAGACATTGAAATCTTACTGTAGAGTGGTCATCTCAGTCAGTGATGGCTGTGTGGCTTTCAGGTAGCTAGCCCGGCGTGCCTGGACCTTGGGGGAGGGTTTGGGACTGCCGTCAGAGTCTCCGCTGTCGTCCTCAGCCATGGCTTTGACATAGCTGCCGCTCCTCATCCTCCGACAGGGGATGTCCTCCTCCTTCCCCAAAGGAGAGAAGCCGCTCCATTCATCCTGAGGTACCTGATGACCGGGCATAGAGGACAGAGAAACACAGTCAGGAGGATCCACTCCACTGCTGTCTGTGTCCCAGCCACCAAACTGGCTAACTAAACTGTCCTGATGGTACATGGAACCTATGAAAACAGAGCTAACATGCTGTACAACGATAACCAGGATGCAGAGCTAGATGTAGCATCCAAAAACAGACTGGACTAAACTGATGGCTGGCATTTCTCTTCATCCATCACTCTTTTACACACATGCATCCATACACGGCTCCCACACTGCTGTGGTACAGTCTGTTAGCTAATTAGCATGGAACTTGAGTCTGAAATTTCTCTCTGGCTAATTCATACATCTGCTTTCCAGGAGCAAGCTCACGTCTCCAACACAGGACTGTGTCCATACATGAGCACAGGAGGATGTGTAATGTGTGCATGAGCATTCATGTGTGTGGCTGTGTTTATATGAGTCTGCACTGATCTGACCCCAGGGGCTGTTTGTTAATTGAGAAATACTTGTTATATGGAGTACAGTAAGATACTGACACTTTTTTTACTGACACCAACTGCATAAAGGTAGATAAATAAATAAACTGAACAAATATAGATTTACAAATTAACATACAGATGTAGCAGGCAAGATGAAACAAGATGGTATTGTTATTCAGAAGCTACTTTCGGTTCAGTTCTCTAAAATCACAAAAAGAAATCTCTGTATTTTGTGTGCTGCATCGAGAAAAGATGAATACAAACTTCAACAGCAACAAAACAACTGTTTCCTCGCAGTGATAATCCTGCAAACATGTTTAGAACAGACAAGAAGGAGTCAATAGAGTGAAACAGAAGTGGACTGTTAGTTTGAGGGCGGATAATTGGTGCTAATAACTACTTTCCTTTAATAATTGTTTTCTCTGAGGTCGGCATGGACTCCAAGGAAATGTCTGATTAAAATGTGAGAAACATTACAAATGTAACAGTCACTACAATACCATATGACAAAAATATAGAATTATGTAAAAAAGAATATGAAATATTTTTAAAAGGGGATTTCCATATTTTCTGTTTGAGCCTGTTTGAACCCGTCCCCTCCGACAAATCACACCATAAAAACAAGTATTAGAGGAGTTTGACTGACAGTTAGCGTTAGTCGTTAGCTGTTAGCTGTTCTAGCTAAGTAAAGATGAAAGTGATGTTAGCGATCAAGGAAAACCATAGCCATCTGGGCGTGTGTTTTAATGGTGTTTCTCTCCTTTCTCTCAGTCCATGGAGTGAATGCTCGGCCTATATTGACTCTGGTTTTTGCCCGTCTCCGCTCACTCAGCTGCTGGGACAAATAACGCCCCCTTCACTGAGGCTCCGAAGCAGCTGCAGGATTGGCAAACTCCATTTCACCCAGTGCCAGCCTACAGTAGCTGCACCCAACAACAGACAACACTGGCAACCAGCAACGCCCAGCGCTATTGGCTGCTACCATGGAAACACAACGGGACTTAAATATTAATTCAGACTACGTACTTATATATATTTTTATGGAAAACCAATGCTTTCATTCTGTACCCTTCAAAATGCCCCATGGGTGTATTATTATATATTTTTTTATAAATATAGCTTTTAATAAAGATTCTACACATTAAACCTTTAAAAAGTCACTCTTACTGTACAGTCTCTATAAGATTATTCTAGGAATACTGTATAAAAGAGGAGCTGAAAATAACGAAAATTAGTGTGCTGGAATCATGTGCTCGATTTGACTATTTATGGACTATTACAGGTGCTTCTGCTAACTGTAGAGCCAACACACATTTGTAATGATTCATTAAGAGTGTCTTTGTTTTGTTTCTTCTTTCCAACATTATGTATGATAATGATTATACAGATAATAGGAGTTGGCTAATAAAACTAAAGGTTGCAGCTTTTCCAGACCTCTCACAGTGAATATGTTGACTCATAGAAGGAGAAGCACAGGTGGAACTAATAAAAGTAATGAGACTCGGCTCCATTTAGCTGTGTCACTAGGCCATGACAGAGAGCAGACACAGCACCAGAACTCTGGAACTGGCCCATCTGTATTGGGACACAGCCATTACTAATGTTATTAAGTCCAAATGTCAGGAGAGACAAGGGTCTGATACAATGCAAGTCAATTATAGTTCTAAAACATAATCAGAAATAAATATGAAATAGAGTAATATAAATTTGTGGTAGACTGTATTGAGTGAATAAAGTGAATGTAAATATATATATACAATCAGTGTCATTAGGAATAAGACAAAATACTGAATTCCATCCAGCTCTTTGGTTTTAAGTTCCAGTAACGGTAAAATCCTTCAGGGTATCGATGCTAAATAAATAACTCGGTGTATTGATCGACTCTGGACTCACATTTAAACAACACATGGATCACGTTATTAAAAAAGTTTATTTTGGTTTTGGTGTTTTGTTTTAATCCTCATCCTTCCTATCATTGACTATGCAGACCTTGTATATCAAACTAACAAAACGGATCTCCAGCCGCTTAATATTACTTATAATCGGCTGTGTAGATTTATTTTAGGTTGTTCATTTTTTACCCATCAGTACTGTTTAGCAGACTCGGATGGCTTCCCTTAGACAAAAGACGTCAGTTTTCTTTTTTTTTTACACTTTTTTGTTTAAATAAATCCATTTTGACTCTCCATATTGCCCTATTTTTTTTTGTTCCCTACTGTATACATCGCACTTTTATTCACTCAGAAGCTCTGCTCAATACCTTTAACAGTCCCATACACTATTCAACAATTTGGTAAAACAGCTTTTATGTTTAGGGCTCCCTCTGACTGGAAACATTTACCCATAGACATTTGACTTTACCTTAAATCTGATTTTATATGTTTTCAGTATCTCATCGTACAATGTCACTGTCTATGTTTATGTTTATTTTTACGTTTTACTCATTGATCCCTTTTTTTTTTACCAATTATAATTATTATTTCTGTGTAATGCTCTATGTCGCTCTGTATTATTGTGGTGCTTTTTAGTTGTTTCTGTCTGTTCTATCATCGATTATCTTTAACTGCTCTGTCTGTTTTGTGTTTATCTGTTTTGTGTGGGACCCCCTCGAAAACGAGTTGGTAAAACTCAAGGGGTTTATCCCATCAAATTAATAAAATTTCAATATACAGTATATATATATATATATATAAATATATATATATATATATATATATATTTTTCAAGTGTGTCACAGGAGCCAGGGACAGAATCCAAACAAACATGGAGGACAGCAGTGAAGCAGGCGGCCAGTGGAGGGAGAGGGAAGTTTTAGACCTCATTAGTATTTCGGGGGGACACTTTGGTGCACGCTAGAGTTAGCATTTAGCCATAAAGATTAATTGCTAAAATCCAATTTTTTGTTTGTCTGTTCACATTACCTCTTTAAATGTGGCCTGTCTTCAGATTTCTGTGTCAACAGTTGATCATTGAAGACATCACACCACAACAGTGTTGCTGAAGCCAACATGGAGACCGCGACAGGTATTGTAGGACTTTATGGCTAAATGCTAAGTCTAGCGTGCACCGAAGTGCCCCCCCCAAACACTAATGAGGTCTAAAACTTCCCTCTTCCTCCACTGGCCGCCTGCTTCACTGCTGTCCTCCTTGTTTGTTTGCATTCTGTCCCTGGCTCGTGTGGCACACCTTTTTTTTCAATCAACTTTATTTGTCATTCATTTCCAAAACAGTGCAGCGAGGGTCAGAATGACGTCAAAGTCACATTAAACGCTACCTGGCTGTTCAGATTGCGGTCACTTGGAACTGCAGTGTGAACGGAACCATTGTGTCATTTGTCACATTGACTCTGGTACAATCAGGTATTTATTTTTTTAAGTTTTTAAACAGATTGTACTGTATTTTTTTTAAATTCCATGCCGTATTCAAGGGCAGCGTGGCTTCATGTAGAGAGAAAAAATAGGCCCCTGTAGAGCCTTATGGTTGAGGGCGGTGCTAATGCCATACCAGGCAGTGGAGATATTGGAAGAGTAGCTGTCTTACAGTCTTTGTGATGGTCTCTGTGTGGCGAATCCAGGTCAGGTGATGTGAACCTTCAGGAACCTGAAACTGCCAACTCTCTCCATGTGCTCTGGTTGATGAAGATGGGGGCGTGCCCTTCTCCCTGTCACTTCCTGTAGTCCATAATTGGCTCCTTAGTTTTACCGACGTTGAGATGGAGGTAATTGTCATGGCACCGAGATGTCAGAGCTCTGACTTCATCTCTGTAGGCCGCCTCATCGCCGTTGGTGATCAGCCCGATGACAGTTGCATTGTCAGCAAACTTAATGAGAGCTATGGATGGCCATGTAGTCTTACATGAACAGGGAGTAGATGAGAGGGCTGAGCAGGCTGAGAGGCTCCTGTGATGAGAGTCGGGGTGGAGAATGTGGCGGAGTCTGAATGTCCTGCCTGGGTCTGCCCGTCAGGAGGTTCAGGATCCAATCACAGATTGATTGTTCAGTCCCAGTTGGAATATGACAGTATATATATATATATCTGGAGTTTGGATATGCAAAGGAGTGTTAAAGCTTTATTTTAAAAGTATTTTTTAAAAGCTATATTTAAGAGAAAAAAGAATACACCCCCAGGGCGTTTTGAGGGGTACAGAATGAATATATCGCTTTTCCATAAAAAAATAAAAATAAAAAATCAGTCTGAATTAATGTTAAAAAGTTTGACGGGTTTGATAATGACAATGACTGGAATCATTTTTTTGTTACTACTACATTCGACTAGGATCTCGAGACACTAGATGGTAGTGTTCTTCTCATTCGCTATATTCAACCTTTTTAAGTTGCTCAAGGGAATGTTTAAATAAGTACCTTTAGAAAACCAAACTCTGAGAGCTAGTGTTTTTTCCTCTGACCTATGCTCCTCTTCCTAAGCCTACACATGTTTTTGCTGGGTCACAACAAGACTGCTAAACTGAAACTTTGCTGATAATATAATGGCATGTTGAACTGTGATGAAGTAACATGATGCCTGTATTTCTGCTGACGTCTTCTGGTGGATTGGTCGTTCAATATGGTCTAGTCCGACCTAATTCTCATTGGTTGGACAATTGCTGGAGTTACTTTCATAAAGTCGCCGCGTCCCTTCCAGTTGCCTACAGCTGTCCCCGCTTGCGAGTCAGTGGAGGAGGGAGCGTCAGAGGTCAGGCAGGATGAAGAGGGTGGGACTTTTAACTAAGCCCTGTGTGACATGCCGGAAAGGTAAGACTAGCTTTAATCCTGTGATTCTCACATGATCCTGTGACATTGTGAGAATATGGCTGCCGTGCAAGGTCATTTCTTACGGGATATTGAATATATGCGTGCACTGTGGATGATTCAGTTAATCCAAAGATAACGTGACATTTTTTTCCCCCAACAGCTAATCAAATGGTTAAAGGTAAAATCTTAGTTGACATAGATTTTGTATAGTTGATTACAGGTCTATTCTATATATGTAGCTTAGAGTTTATATATACAACCCACCACAGCTCATTATTTTTAATTAGCCAAACCTTTTTAATGTGTTTGTGCCAGATGGAGCGAATCCGGCACCTGTACCGCCTTCAGACTAGAGGCCAGAGTGAGAATTTGACAGACAATAACAGAGACAGACAGCTGGAGAATTGCACCGCTATTCTGACTAATTATATATGAATCACAGAGGGAAAGAGGCTGAACCGATCTGCTGGGCTCAATGTCTGTCTCTCTCCCTCTGTATGTGTGTGACGTCAAAGAGACACAAATGAGCAGTTTGGCTATAAAAAGAGAATGCGGGGAAAGAACCAGCTGCAGTAGCATCAGCAGCGCCTCTCGCCCACGCACAGGCCTCACTTCCACTGCGGCGCAATACTCATTCTACTGTAATGGCTGTGGAACAGTGGAACACTGCTTTCTATGGTTCACACTGTCATTAGTGCAGATGCTGTGTTCTGGAGATTTGGTGCATTGGTGTAACAAGACAACCGATACTCTGTCTGTCGGTCCATGTTTTAAGAATAACTCACTGTGCATGTGACATTTACAGTGACAGTGTGTAAAGAGTATATCCAGAGCATCTACTGTGTCGTTTGTATTACAGGCTGTAGATAGTTTCCTAGGCAACACTTGGCTGTTGTGATGGCTTCAGGCGGCAGCAGCATTAGAAATAACAGGTACTGTAGCAGTGCAGCCAGCAGCCATGCTGAATATAATAATTTGCAGATTAAACATACAGTATAGAGCCAAGGGGAATGAGGACAGCTTTAATGTGTTCTCTGACATGACTGAAGCAGCAGCTCTCTGTGTTTTGTCTGCCACAATCAAAGAAGAACCAGATTGTTTGAGAGGGATATGTAGTCCCCCCACCCCCCCACCCCCCGCTGTTTTACCTTGCTTTATTTTTTTTTAGTTTGCCTTTTGGATTTATCTTTTTGCTTAAAGGTTTTAAAAAACAAATCCTGAAAGCCTCTCTGTCTTTGAGAGTACTTCACTGTTCACTGAAATCTAATTCACAAGCTGTTTAATCCTAGTTCAAACAATCACGGTCTGTGTTGTATTTGAACTAAACTCAATGGGGTTGTAGGGGCTGCATGAGCATGTTTTTTTTATTTTGGTAAAATGTTTATGTTGGCATAGCAAACATGAGGTCAAATATTATTTTAAGTAAGTTTAAGCCACAATTTGTGTAGTCTGTATAGCTTAATATAGGTTGGGTATGGTTACTCGGCCGGTGGATGGGGTTTGGTTTTAGCTCGACTTGGTCACAAACTTTCTCATTTTACAGCTAAACAGTACTCAAAAATATGTTTCTGAAATCATTTTCTGCAAGAAATATGCAATACTGTGAGAGTATCTTGATTCATATTTCTCAGTGCTGCCTAGTTTCACAGTTTGGTCAGAGTTCAGAGTAGTTTTTGACACTGTGTCAGAGACCCCTCAGCTGTGAGGGGTTACTCTAGGTTGGTCGTGGTGGAATCTTGCAGATGCTATTAGGAGCAAACAGAGTGAAGCAGATGGAGCCAGAGCTACATGACTTTTTCCACAGATCCTCTTTCTCATTTTGCTGTCAGCGTATAATGACAGTTTCAGCAAATATGACAAAAACTTGTGTTTTTATAAAATCTTACTGACTTTAAACAAGTGAAATATGCCCACTTTCACTAACCTGACTCTGCCAGATGGATTGGTTCTCATTTGCTGATTGGATAAAATATCTGTCTATCACCAATATACGGGCCAAATCAACCAATCAGATCAACAAAGACTATGACGTACTAACAGCCGCGGGGCAAAGCTCAGAAAGTAAACAACATGTCGGTAAAGGATATTTTTCCGTTTGTGTAACAAATTTACTTTTTTTTTTTAGAGAAAAGGCCCAATTTCAGCTGCCCAGTCCATACTCCAACAGAAGGATCACAGAGAAAAAAAGAGTTAACGAGCGGCTAACAGAATTGGGGCTACCGCTGTCTGAAAATCTGTTTAGATCAGGTCGGAATTTCATGTGATGTGTCACACTCAAACCTCAAAACCATTGCTGATTGTATGTTTGCCTGGCAAAGTTCTCCAAATTTTCTCCACCACACTTTACCAGACTGATCTGTGAGCAAAATACGGTGGAGCTCAGAGGTCAGGATGGTCTCACGAGGCTACACTTTTACAGCAGGCAAAGAGAAAGAGAGTGTGAGCCACTAATCAGTCCCTCTATCTGTTGCCCACTCAGGTCTACTGATGCAGATGCATGGTACCATGGCCATATTCTGAACTTAATCAAAAAAAGTGTCAACAAGAACCCAGAGCAAGTGAGCACAGCAGAGCGGTGAGTATGACATGAATTGTACTGACATTATTCTAAATTTATCAAGACAACAGGTAAGCATGGGGGAAAGTGTGGAGTTTGCATTGACAACAAACTGAAATGAAATGAAACCCAAATGAAAATGGGATCAGATCAGGAAGACATTAGAGAAAACTAAGATAACAGTCTGTCTCTATAGACACAATTTATGTTAAACTTTGTTAGCTTTTTTCTTGGAAATGCACAGTATGTCATACATGTGTAAGCAACCATGCACCTGCACAAGAACTTTCTCACACACACACACACACACACACACACACACACACACACACACACACACACACACACACACACACACACACACACACACACACACACACACACACACACACACACACACACACACACACACACACACACACACACACACACAGCACAGTACAGGTAACACATAAACAACCAGCAGGTGTTGGGGAGGCCATTTAACTTTTACAGTTACAACTGACTACACATTGAACGAGTTGAACTGCATTTCTATTTGAATTTTCAGTACTCCCCAGTTACAGTGGTCCCTCGTTAATCGCAGGAGTTCCGTTCTAAAAATAACCCGCAATAGGCGAAATCCGCAGTAGTCAGCTTTATTTTTTACAATGATTATAAATGTTTTAAGGTTGCAAAACCCCTCACTACACACTTTATACACTTTTCTCAGACAGGCATTAACATTTTCTCACATTTCAAACCTTCGTAGAAAAAGAAGGTAAAGTATATGTAAATTTGGAAAGCTGAACACATTCTGTACTATACAAGAGACACAGTAGGGAGGAGATTGATTGACAATGGTCTACAGTCCCTAAGCCAATCAGGACGCAGAAAACAATGCGCTGTAAAAAAAAAAAAAGGCATGCAAAATTGCACTAAAAAAATCTGCGATACTGCGAGGTGAACCGGGTTATAGCGAGGGACAACTGTATCTCATTTATTTAGGAGGGGCACCAAAACCCATTTAGATATCTCCGCTAGGCGTAATCCTCGAATGGATCATGCAGTTTGGCTGTAAGTGGTTGTGTGTGCGTGTGTGCATTAGTTTCGACTAGAGACAACATAAGTGTCAAGTTTTTGTTGGCACATTCTTTAGTTGGATTTTGTTTTCAGAATTGTTCCTGTCCAGATTCACACACTAAGGTGGGATAATAGTTTTCATACAAAGCAATCTGCTTATATGCTATATGGACATTGTATCTGAGGTTTGTCTTTATATAGACTATCTACCCCGGTTACACCTTGATAATGTAACCTGCATACTGTTTCGCCATCATTCACTACTGTCATGTCTACGCTCTGGACACAGCCTGTCCTGCACTCACTGTTCCTCACCCACATGTCCCCGGACACACCTGGCAGAACCTCTCCAAAACCAGTGTCCACAATGTGCCAGTTACTTTTACTCACTTCTGTGACCCTGGACAAAGCAGACTTAAGCATTTAGGTGACTATAAATCATTTTACATTCATTCAAATGTTGTTTGAACACATTGATGTGATGGTTGGCTCTTTAAGAAGGGACTGGGCCAGTTACACACAGGTTAGAGGTTACACATTGATGTAGCTGGGCTCCCATTAATTATTACTACCCATGCAATACACCGATGGAAAGGGAACATGATTGGCTACAATCCTCATGATTGACGTGTTGATAACCAATGACAGCTTGTTCTATCATGGCTGCTTAGAGACATGATGCAGCCATGTTGATGTTCCACACTGGGAGTGCTTGCTGTACGTCAGGGGCTGTCCCAGTGTGAAAAGTCAGCAGAAAAAGGTGGGAATACTTTCATTTTGTAGGCAGCAATCTAAGGAAACTACACATATCCAACAACCCTGTGCAAGAAGAAGATGAAATACTTTCAGTCTGAACCAGTTTGGTTTCGTTAGCTATGGACTCCACATGACATTATCCACAACATGGATTCATTTTGATGAAAAACCCTTTTGATTCTTTGGATTGATGGACACTTAAATGACATAAATAATCACAGAATGGACCCATATGTGGAATTTACAGCTACCAAACAGCTAGGGAGTCACCATGTTTTCTTGTCTCTTCTGTGTATTCCAGTTAATCTGAATGAATCATGCTTTGGTGCCCATGATGGAATTTGGGAAAATCTAACTGAACTAACGATGTGTATTTCCATATTAACAAAAGTTTTAAAATATTTGAATGCCCAAAAAGAAGCTGGTGACCCAGTGGATTTTGAGGGGGTACTTAAGTGAAGGGAAGGCTAATAAGTTTGCAAAATCAATAAACTCAAACCGAATTAAAAAATAAGTTGAACTACCACTGGGTTACTGTTCAGTCTCCTATATGTAGTTAAAGACCTCCCCAACACTTCGCTCAACACAGCACTTCAAAGAACAGCACAGCATGACACAACAACAAGCCATCGAGACAAACAATGAGGAAAGGCAAGATAACTAGTAGAGAGACAGGAAGGGAAGCACTACTAAATTAAAAATGAAGTCTACAAACGGGAAAGGATGTCGTTCTTCATGAGTTCATGTCATTACCTAGCATTCAGAGAGTAAGGCTGCTACTGACTCTGCACTTACTTCTCTCGTCAACTCAAAAGGAGGAAAGAGGAGGAAGAGGAGAAGGAAGAGGAAGGCTCTCCAAACCAAGAGGAAGTAAAGGAGGTGGAGGTGGGTTTGTGTGTGGCAGGGGGTCGGGTGGATAAGAAGTGAGTTGGGTGAGTGGAGGAAAGGCAGGAGGGGAGGAGTGGGGTTCTTGGGAGATCAGAATAATAGAGTGGTGGTGGGGAGCAATGTTCCCTCTAAGAGTGAGGACACACTACAACAGTTTTATACTACATGATTCTACATATTGCACAGTTCATCCGTTGACATTAGACTAGTGTAGTGTATAAATTAGCCATAGTTATGCTGCATTTCCAGGATGATTGGAGATTTAGCTTATTGTATTATTGCACTGTTTAACTCCACAGCAGGGTGTTTTCAATTCAATTATAACGTGCACAAGTACCCAGAGTACCCATGGCTGCTTTATGACAATATCAGCAAGATTGTTACACCAATGTAATGAAATTCTTTGATTTGTCCGCTATTTATTACACTGGATTTACCAGTCTGGCTACTACGGCCGCTGTTTTGAACCCGGGAACACGTGGTTCATGTAAATTCAAACAAAGCTGTGTGGTTATGTTATGTTATGTGACGTATGTAACATGAACAGGTCATGAACCATGGTCTGCTGTGTGACTTATCCCCCACCCCAACCTCCTCCCTACACTGATTTTGTCGCTCTTAATTATGGAGCACTTGCTCTGAGTGTCTAATTATGCAGCAGATGGGTTTACAGTTGAAAGCCTGGTGCATTTTAAACAGAAGCTCAAGGGTACCTTGTGTGTCGCGGTCGGTATCAAAAGCTGAGGGCAGTGACAAAAAGGCGATATGTGATACCCTGAGAATGAGAATAGGCTGGAATTATTTACTCAATGTAAGAAGAATCTGACTAGAATCAAGGACACATGTTTAACTGTAGTCCAGGCACAAAGAAAAATCCACAGTATTGTTCTTCTGCCACCTGATTCTTATGCACCAAGGGCTGAAGCATCCCAAATGTGCAGGTTAGACTCCATAATGGAGGTACAGTGATGTTGACTAGCTCACTAGCAGCAGGCTTATTCAAATCTAAGTAATTATTATTCCAAATTATAGCAATCAATAAAAAATGTTACATAGTTGGGTAAAAAAATGCATTTTAATTCATATTGAGTAACAATCATATGGTTTAGTGACTGTGGAGAATTAAAATAAAATAAATAATAAGGGGAGTTTCTGTATTTTTAACCTGGACCCTATTTCCTTGAAATTGTTTAAGTGACTAATAATAAGAACCTTTTTTGTGAGCCCTGCAGCTTGGCAGCTATGAACGGAGCTGCAATGTAATTAAACGGGGCGACTGCACACCGACAATAGGCTCAGATTGTTATTATTGTTATTAAGTGTCTAACCACATTATGGAAAGAAGGTAAAGTCTTGTTCTGAAATCTTGCGGGGTGGAGCCAGAAGTCACGAGAGTCGAACTTCAGAGAGGGAGAGAATTGTGAAGTTTATTTTTGTGCATTTCCAAATTGTGCCAACTCTATGTGGAGCTACACTACACAGCTTTCATAGAGTAACTTTACTTTGCATGCAGACAGGCACAAGTTGTGGGATACACTGCACCTTACAGACCATCAGGTCTGCAGTTTGAACGGGACACTACTGCCAAACAAAGTGGAGAAGACTACCAAAGACCATAGCTAATAGCTAATGCTATTAGCTAAAGCTACTGTGTTGAACTGCATCAGTAGCTGCATACTACAGCATGGCAGG
The DNA here is from genome assembly GCF_963691815.1 of Echiichthys vipera. Taxonomy (NCBI): domain Eukaryota; kingdom Metazoa; phylum Chordata; class Actinopteri; order Perciformes; family Trachinidae; genus Echiichthys; species Echiichthys vipera. Next base: position 27,263,705 of record NC_139840.1, on the reverse strand, counting down.
ATAACAGCAACCTCTCCATCTTTATATAATGTAGTCAGACAAGTATAATAACAATCTGAGCCTGTCAGTGTAAAAACTAATACTTTTAGTTGACATGAATTGTCGGTATGCAGTTGCCCCATTTGATTACATTGCAGCCTGGTTCACAGCAGCCAGGCTGCAGCCCTCGCCTCAATACTGGACCAATTTTAAAATAAATTGTTGCCATTAGTCACTTACACAGAAATACATGTGGGAAAAGGGTCCAGGTTAGAAAATGCCTTCAGACAGTTTGGGTTTAGTTACTCATTTAACACGTTATCCAACAATATGTTAATTAGAGCTGAAATGATTAGTTGATTGATGGATTAGTTTGTCAACAAAACAGATATACAACTATTTTTTTTTTTTTTTTACATAAATACCAAACATCCACCTTTTTTCGGCTTCTGAAATATATATATGTGTTGCTTTTCTCATCTTATGTAATGTTTTGGACAAACAATTTGATGACATCACCTTCAGCCTCATGAAACTTTCATGTTCTGACATTTCATGTCAAAGGATCAAATAATTGATTAATGGAAATGTTGAAAAAAATGATCTGCAGACTATCTGCAAATATTTTTAAATTAAATAAAATTATTCAAATACATGATATAATGAAACATCGGTAGTTTGTGATCCCAGGTATAATCAGGGATAGATTTGTTTTATTTCATCCAAATGGCTCAAAGTCTGTAGGTTGATGAATGTGGTTAAGACTGAATCATAAAGCGCTCATGTTGCCAGTTGTAGTGTTTCCCCAGCCTTAGGCAGTGATATCCAGTCAGTGTTTCCGGCAATGTAAATCTGCAGTTGTCATTCCAGCCAAACACTAAAGCAACTTTATGGGGGTTATCCCTTGAAGGATACAGCATGGAAAGCATGCAACCTCTACGGAAAAACCCTGACCTAACCCCTGAGCCACAATATTTCTATTGTGAGTTAAAATGAAATTGTCGTGCTACATGATGTTACTAAATTAAAAAGAAATGTGGTGAACAGTGGTTCTAGTTAGCATGTGTTGTAAGCTGGCAGACGGCTGGCTGTTGGAATGGACACAGCTGTGCAACCTATACAACTTAAAAAACACAGTTGTTTTTCAGATATTATCATCTCTCTGTGCTCATTATGATCAATATTATGTGTAAATATTGTAAATAAATATCTGAAAGAAGTTGTGATGACTAATGTTGTGTGTAAATAATCAAATTTTAGATTTCCTAATGTTCCCAACAACTAGAACAGCGAGTAGCAGTCCAAGTTGTAATCATGAGTACTTTTCCCAATGATGGTGGCAATAGATTGCAGTGATTCTCACTGGTATATCACAGATCATTCTGAGGACTTTCAAAGAAGCAAATGTCCGGTGTCCTGAAATGGTTTTTGAATATGGATAACCTCAATTTTTTTACAGATAATTCCTGCTCAAGTAATATTTTGTGACCAAAATGACACAAAAAATAAGAACTGAATGTGCCGCTGTGCACATCCTGGAATTTGTGGCTGAATTTTCCAAAACCTCAGAATGACCACCTGTCCATTGTATTACTGAATTCCCCTGATTTCACCCCTCTAACTGAAGCTGTTCTTCAGCAGAGTCAGAGAGTGTAGTGTTTGGTATAAATGAAAACCTGAATCCCACAAAACTGGACACCACTGACTTAAAGGAAACAATGGTGAGGAAAGTAAGTCGTGGAGAAAAGGGAGGCGACAGAGGGGAGAATAGTGAATTGACTGGTTTTGGATGGGAGTCGGGGAGGAATTAGTTACCTGTAAGAAATGGCAAGAGCGCTCCTGCTGCTGACTGCCCTTAGATTTGACTAGAGCTCTATCTAGGTTTAGGTTACCGGATCCTGCGCTGGCTCGTAGCTGGTTGTGGCTGCTGTTGTTGGTGTAGACCTCTCGGGCCCTGCTCACCGTTAGGCTTGACGACCATGCCCCTTTCTTCACAAGGGGCCCATCCACAAGACTCGGTGGCAGCAAGGGGCCACTTCCTCCAACGACACCGCCACCGCTGTTATTGCTGCTACCACTAATTGGCACACATGCCGACGGCGCTGCATACTTCACGTCGTTGTTGCTCCGGGAGACTTTGAGTGCAGAATGGTGGTGTGTGTGGCCATGGTGTGCGTGGGTGTGTGTGTGCTCGTTAAGTGTGCCGTAAGGGTCCATCATGAAGTACTGCTGGGACTGCGAGGAGGAGAGACTGGGGAGGGGAGTCTGGGGGAACTTGTCGTGGCTGTTACCGGGATACCGGCCCATTGTCATGGCGATGGCCGAGGGGGAAAGGGAGGGAGAGGGTGAGGGTGGAGGTTGGTGGTGGTGAGGGTGGTAGAGACACAGCTCCCGTTCCAGGTTGTCATCTGAGCTCCAATATCCGGAGCCTGGGGCAGATGCTGAGCCGTGGAGCTGGTGGTGGTGGTGGTGGTGGATTCGATGCTTGGGCTCTGCTGATCGACAGCGCTCACGGCTCTTGCTGCGCTTCCGGTGGCGCAGTCCCACTGGAGTTTCACCCTCTGGGCTGGCCCGTGAACCACCACCACCACCTCCTCCACCACCACCACCACCATTAACGCTCCCATTATTGGCTCCCTTGGAAGACTGTGAATGGTGTGGCCCCTCCAATGAATGTGACTTGGTGAAGAGCTTCTGGACTGAGTGGACCAGGTGGCGAATTCTCCCTGGGCTGTCATTGTTGTTGTTGTTGGCCCCCATACCCCCACTGTGGGCCAGCACTCCTCGTTTGTACTGCAGTGTATGGTAGCCATCTCTGGACAATGATGGCTGACGCTCAAACGGGTCCGCAAAGTTTGCTGGTACCCGGGTGGGCGTTTTACCTCCATAGCCTCCTCCAACTCCTCCTCCTCCTCCTCCCCCTCCTCCTCCTATATATGGTACCATGGCCATACACTCATCCTTTACCTCAGGATGGTGAGATGAGGAGGTGGAGTGGCACCTCCTTGGGAAGGTTCCGTATGGGACGATGCTGTTGCTGTCAGAGGGGTACGGGGTACGCTGAGCATTGTAGTAGGACAGCTCAGCTGGATGGGGCATGGGAATGGGCACAGGCATGTCATTCTGGCTGATTAAATATGGCTTGCGGTCAACATGGTGACCCAATAGATCATATGATGGTTCATAGGAGACCACGTGATGGTGACTCCGACTACTGGACAGGCCTTTCATGACAGGGGGAAGGATGGGCAGATGGATAGAGAAATGATATAGATGAGAGATGCCAGGCAGGCCTGTGACCAGAGAAGGAATGCAGAATACCGTCCCTGAGAGGAGAGCTGCAGACTCTGGAAGACAGGAAGAGAGAGGGGCAATACAGTTAATGCAAGGCAACAAGTCCAACAAACAACAAGTCATTCCATGGCAATGATGAAGCCTCTGGGTTTAATTAAATCATATTAGTGTTGTAGACGTTAAGACCTTTCAGCTTTTAAACTTTTGACCTTTAATTGTAGTGTCTTCATGTGCCCCACAGTCCTGTTTTTAAGGGGCCAAGGTCTTGTCCCATGCCTCAGATTTTGATGATCCTTTTTGTTTTCATAGTAAAAACCTTCAAACATTACAAACCATCAAGATAAACACACATGTGATACCTTTCCGATTTTACTTGTGTTTTTAAATCTTAACTTATCACTTAATTTTGATTCCAGATCCATTCACCAATCTGCCAATCAATTTACCCATATAGTCGCTTATTGTGTGCAGGATTGGAGGACTGGAGTCTATCCCAGAAAACATTGGTTGAGAGGCAGGTAGCCCCTTAACAGGTTGCCAGTCTATCACACATAACGCGTTCACACTTACCACATCATATCATCACATTCACCTAACCCACGTTTTTGGGCTGTAGGAGGAACCAGAGCACCCAGAGTGAACCCACACAGACACATAGAGAACATGCCAACTCCACGCAGGCGGCTTGTGGATTTGTACCCAGATTTACTTGCTATGCGGTGACAGTTCTAACCCGTGAACTATTTCAATAGAGTGGAAATAAAAGTGTTGTGCTGCATGATGTTACCAAAAGAAGCTAGGGGAGAAATGTTTTAAAGGATAGGTTACATTTTGCAATTAGAAATTTTGTACTAACTAGAATAACCACCAACAAGTCAAATTACAGTTTACATCCATGTCGGTCTCAATCTCAGAATCACTTTCTATCTGTCTGAGGACATTTCAGCCTCTGACGACAACGGCTAATATTTCCGGCTTTCTGGAGTAGCCAGAATATATGGTCTGATTATTAACTTGTGACACAAGAATGGAGTTGGAGTTGAGAGACGGTTTCTCTATAAACAGATATCTGCATATGACTGCAGATAAATAATTTAAAAAAAAGCTAATGGAAAGCTGAATCGCTTTCGCCAATAGCGCATGGGTTCTGTGATTTCATTTTGGGCGATGCGTTGTGCCTTGTTTGCTCTCCACACAGATTGTTTACCTGCATGTATCCAAAGCTTGCTCAAACATGATTGATAATAACTACTGCACTGCAAACAGAAACCAGAGCACTTCTGCTACCCAAATCTGTCTCCATGCCTACAGATTCTGCTTTTGCATGCAGAATCTGTTTACAGATATCAGGTCTGTCCAGACATTGAATCATTTTCTCATAGGTATTAAGGCCAGATCCCACTTTATGTAAGCAGACGAGCTTGTTTTGCTGGAGATTCAACGTGTCGTCCACAGCTGTTATCGCTTGTGGTGGGCTATTGGCATCCTCTTGCACTTTTCTACAGCAAAGTGAGGACTTGTCAGAAAACGAATATGTCACCAATGCCTGGGAATGCTGGTGGACCAGTTTATGGTCTGTAGTATAGACTGCGAAAAGGTTGTGTAGGTTGCCTGTCTTCACAACATGCTAACTATAACGTGTCTGTCACTGGTTTCTTTGGAGCCTATGTAATAATGAATCTCATACCCCTCCGTTTGAAGTGTGGGTCTGGAAAATCTCTGTTCGGAGGGCTATCTAGCCCTCTCCCTTAGCCCTCCCCCTCGATGCCAGATGGAATTGAGACACCCCTACCCCTACAGGTGGACCGAGGGGTAAGTCGACAGTCGATGGACAGCTTTCCAATTTCTAATTCTAATATTGAAGTATCTTTTACATATCTGGGCATGTTAAGTTATGTTGATCTTGATTATTTGATGAGCCTGACTTTGCATTCAAATTTGCGTGGTTTTGTCTTGGTAGAATTATTCATCAAATGCACATTTGGTGTTCTGTCAGACAACTCACGTTGAAATGTTTATTACAACAGCAGAACATAGGTAGAGTTTGTCATCTAGACTTCATAAGTCCCCACAGATCGTTTACATACTGGACACTGGAGATACTGGGGAATGATGATCAAATAACGTTACCCCTGAACTGCCTGAACTAGCTTGCAGGCATACCTCTGTAAACGGCATGACTTGAGCTTTTAAACAATGCTAGGTGCTTTGTACGAAGAAGGGTTAATAAACTGTGCAGGCTGTATTTATGAAAAAATGAAAAAAAGAAAAAAAAAAAAGAGTCTAATGAATGCCTGAATGAAAACTGATTCATAGGAATGAGACAGGACTGAGACAGAATAGACTGGAGAGGGGAGGATGCAGTGTCAACCCTCTCTTTTTAGAAGCTAAATTATATTTATTTCATGTTAATTTTAGAATTTCAATACATATGATGAATTAATTTGGTAGCCTACAAGTAGTTTATTAATATGAACTATTATTCTTCATTGTCAGTGATTTGTCTCTAACAGAAAGGAGAACTGAGGAGACCAGTGGAGAGGAAGACAGCATGAGAACAGCAGAGCAGAGAATAGTAGAACATGCTTAATGAAGCTGAATAGGCAGTGTAATCCATATATGGCATTAATAAAATTCGGGGGAAATAATCAGTAGATCTTTGCAATCGTTTTTTATGCAGCTCTCATGATAATGAGTAAAATCAATAAGAAAAACATCAAGCATTCAGCTCTTCCCTTGAACAGAAAGAATATTCTATATCATTGTGCATTTATTTGTTTATAATAAAAAAAACCTGGGAATATAAAAGTATCTTCAGTGATTATCATAATTTTCCGGGCCCATCCCAGCAACGTTCCCCCGGTAAAACCTGGCCATTTCCACCACTCAGTTCGTTTACATACACTTTAAAAACCTGATTATAATTGGGTTAAGGGCATACTCGGGTTTCTCAAACACCATGTAAACACCGTACCCCGGGTAAAATCAGAGTTTTCATACCCCGGTTTACAGACCTAGAGAACTCCTTCAGTAACCCAAATATTCATGCATTCAAACAGCTGAACCGGAGTATTATCTGGTTTCTCTTCTGCACATGCTCTGTGGGTAATAACGCCCCCTCCCCACTCCATGGCAGTGGCTTTTGACCCAGAAATAGAATAAGCCAGGAACGCAACAGCGCTGAAAACAATGTGAAAAAACAATAGAGCGTTACCTTTAAACTGAGGGAGGACTTTGCCATGGCAACTGACATCACTACCAAGAAGACCTGTTTCTGTCATAATTCTGTCCAAAACTCGCCGGTTTTCCCCACGCTTGTGATTTTGACAAAGGTGAACCGGAAAAAAGCTGTAGTCAGATCAGCTGTATGTTGGCGGTGCTCCACCTACTGTACCAGAGGAAGAGTCACTCCCTCATTTTCCCATTTATCACCCTTTCATGTAAACGTGGGGAACTTCAATAACCTGAACCTATTCCCTTAACCGGGGAAAGACCATTTCCGGGTTACTGCTGTGCATGTAAACAAGTGATTGAATACATGATTGATTGATTTAATAATTCACTACATTAGCTGTTCTTTATTACTTCGTAGAATCACTATATATATATAGTAGTTATTAATAAATGCAAATAAAATATTGTTACATTTTTAAACTTAACATGCGTAAACGAATGTTTGTTTTAAATTAAGACATTCACTGTGTCTAATGTGTATTGGCCTTGGCTGCCACCTATTGGCTTAACTGTGCACTGCACCACAGGTGATGTTTGTTTTTTTCAAAACTGCCGTCAAGCATTTGCTACTGTATCGATATAATAACATCCGTATCAGTCCATGTATCAGCACGGGATACGTCACAATAAGAATATTTTGAGCACAGGCCTATACGAATTATTTCCAGTGAGAGACATGCTGTCTTCACCTTTTCACAGACAGGTACAGAGGACTGAAAGATCATCACATGGTGCAGCAACAATCTCCTGAACCTCAGCATCAGCAAAACCAATGAGCTGGTGGTGAACTACCATTAGAACACAGATTTGTTGCCATGACAGTAGGCAAAGCTTCAAATATGGATGGTGCTGCATCTGCATCTTCAGATCTATACAATTAGCACACCCATTCAATGGAGGGATGATGGCCTGATCGGTTGATAATGCACATCCACATGGTCAAAACTGGATACCAGTGATCAACAAGTGCATTGGAGCTGACGGGAGATGGAACTGGAAACACATTATTGGATGTGTCTGTTGTTGTAGAAGGAGTCAACATTTGTAGGGCAAAAGTGTGATGTAACCACACCTTTAAAACATCAACCTCAAGTCAAGTCCCACACACAAAGGCTCTGAGTGACTCAGTTGGTAACCAAGAACAAGCCGTCACTTGGGGCAACACCCAACGGCCAATCACGCCAAAGCCTGGCTCAAATCATCTGGGCCAAGTATGAGTGCGCCCTGAGACCCTGGACCAAATTGAAAGAGTGGGTGGATGATTCAAGAACTGGAACCAATAAATCTAAACAAACACAAGCAGCAGAGGGATGAGAAGTATTAAAAGTGAACCTCCGTTTCCATCTTAAAGCCTGTCTTTTTCCTTTATTCTCAGTGTACTAGGCAAACCCATCCAATCAGCTTGCACTATTAGAGCAGGTAACAGTGCTGTAAGAAGTCCACTCTCTCTGATCTTATAAAACAGTGAGCTCACATCTCAGGCAGCTATGGGAAACTGCTCCAGGGTTCAGACTGCTCGCAAGGCAGTTTTTTTTTTACAGATGAACAGCCATGGCCACAGTGTTGATGTGTATGCTGCATGCATGGCTGTGTGTGTACTTGCATTTTTGCTTTTGTAGTGGAGATGTGGGATGTTGGTGTGTGTGGTGTGTGGTGTGTGGTGTGTGTGTGTGTGTGTGTGTGTGTGTGGTGTGTGGTGTGTGTGTGTGTGTGTGTGTGTGTGTGTGTGTGTGTGTGTGTGTGTGATAGAGAGAGTTTCCTCTGTCCTACTGGGCCCGTGACACAACTGCCTAACAACACCTGACAGCTCCACTGGTATAAGGGCTGCTAACAAGCTACAGTAACTCCCAGTGAGCTTGGATAAGCCACACACTCTCACACACACACACTCTCTCTCACACTCACACACACACACACACACACACACACACACACACACACACACACACACACACACACACACACACACACACACACACACAAACTGAGATCAGCAGAATCACCCCATCTCCCCTCTGGATACACATATCACATACAAACTATTTTTATTGAATCATTATTATTATTATTATTATTGATGATATGCAGCAACAACAACTGATAAAGTGTGTCAGATGTCTTAACATATCCAGTATAATGTAATCAACAAAGGTTAGGTCCAATCAGTACAATACAGTACATGCTCAAACAACTGGTTTATTATGTCATTTTTAGCCTAGTGGCATGGTATTTCTGACTTCCTGAAATCTCTGCCTGGCAAACCACAGTGACGACAAATAGTTTGGCAACAAAATCACTTACAACCAGAACATGCTATTTTGTCTGCATTAAGATGTAATCTTAATTGGTGAGTTTAATGTAAATAAGACTTGTCTCACAGTTAAAACTTCCTGTTATTTTTTCATTCTTTTTCACCTAAACCATTAACAATGTTAATTATTAAAATAATATTATTAATGGACCACAATTTTCCCTGACCTCAAACATGCTGGCATTGGAATGTGTAGATATTGTGGAAAAAAATAATAAAAATGTAAAAACTTGATGGGATTATCATTGAAGTTATTCAAGGGTTTCGTAGGATTGCTATTAACATTGTCATGTTGACGTCATGTTAACAATGAGGTTAATTACACTGGTAAATATTACATCACCCAGCTAAGTGACTTTTGCCGCCACAAGTCTCTTAGGGTGCTTCTACATCTAACCTGTTTGGTTGAGTTGAACACACCGTGAACCACTGTGTGCATGTTTGTTGGGGATGAAACAACCAGATGGAGACCATCCACCTCCAAGCAGGCTCTGGTACAGTTCATTTGAGAGATATTTTCAAAAGCTAAACTATTATTGAATTCATCTGTGGTCATCCACTTTTGAGGAGGGGATCAATCTGTATGAGCAATGCAGTCACTAGCAGTTTTCATCCCGTCCAGTCATTTTGCAGTCTATAATACTAATAATGCTACTAATGAAAACAGCCACACTTGAAAACTTGCCTGGAAATCTTGAAACTCCTTGATAGTAGCCTCAGAAATTCCCATAATGACACAAATAATAAAATACGCTGTTGAGTGTTTATCATATATAGCAGGTGATTGAATGAGAGAGTGATGTTACTGTCTAAGGCCACAGCTTAAAGTATGAAAATGGAGATGAGCAGAACACCACTTCTAGTGTCTCAAGATCGTAGTCGCAACAACAAAAAATAATTCCAGCAGTCGGGTTGCCAGGTTCGTTGCCCAGTAGCCTACAGGAGACCAGAGTCTGTTTGAACCAAACCCCCTCCAGCAAATCACATCATAAAAACATGGATTACAGAGGAGTTTGACTGACAGTTACCGTTAGCCGTTAACATTAGCCGTTCCAGCTAAGTAAAGATGAAAGTGATGTTAGTGATCAAGGAGAACCGTAGCCATTTGGGCGTGCGTTTAAATGGCGTTTCTCTCCTTTCTCTCAGTCCATTGAGTGAATGCTCGGCCTATATTGACTCTGGTTTTTGCCCGTCTCCGCTCACTCAGCTAGTGGGACCAATAACGCCCCCTTCACTGAGGCTCTGAAGCAGATGCAGGATTGGCAAACTCCATTTCACCCAGTGCCAGCCTACAGTAGCTGCACCCAACAACAGACAACCTTGGCAACCAGCAACGCACAATGCTATTGGCTGCTACCATGGAAACACAACGGGACAGAAAGTCATTGTCAAACCCAACATTTTTTAAAACATTAATTCAGACTAAATATATATTTTTTTTATAGAAAAGCAATTATTTCATTCTGTAGCCCTCAAATCACCCCAAGGGTGTATTATTATTTTCTTTGAAATATTTAGCTTTTAATAAAGATTCTACATATTGAACCTTCAATGTCAGTCAAAAGAGATGTGATGGAGTCCCAAAGATATATCTATTGCTCATGTGTGGGAAATTAAATAATTTATTTATAAGACCTCACTGCTGAGGATATCTGATAAAGACTGATAAAAGCCATGGCATTAGACAGTAACAAACTTGGAAGTACACCATCATTAACCACTGGACCGCTAGCACAAAAAGACATGGAAAATAGAGGTCACAGGCTTAAGATATGTCTCATTCACTCATGTAATGAGTAGTATAAATTAATGTGTCATTAGATTTGAAAACACCCCTGAATTAAACACTGGATGTTTGTTCATTATGACAATGGACAATTATGGGTAGGAAGTCTTGAATTACTCTGTGTGACTGGAAAGACATTGTACCCACAACACTGTGTCTAAAAATAAAACGTAACTGAATCGAGGGAGGAAGTGATTCACTTCAAATGATGCGTAAATAAAGTCAGACATTACTGTAGGACCCAAATAGCAGGGGCTTGAATAAGCAGATTTTTTCTCGAGCAGCAATATATATCTGATTAAATAAAATATGACTTCATAAAAGAAACTGAGCAAATATAAAGTCTGAATGGCTCAAGAAGAGTCATGTTTGAGAGCAGAGTAGAACTGTAGAGCATGTAGTGACAGAAATTACATGCTGTGGTGTAAATAAGAAAAATAACATTAGGCTATTTAGTTCATTAAATAAAGGACAAAGTAATGCAGGTCATAGGACCTTAAAATATAAATATAATATGAGTAATAATAAATGATTTGTACTACAGTACTTTTACAAAGAAATAAAAGATGCTAGGTAGTAGCAGCAACTGAAAGACTTGAAGGCACCTTTAGGTTGTTGTTACTATCGTTCATTGTTTGTTTCATAACTCACGGAGAAGGCAAACTTGTTTCCACACCGGTGACTTTAGAGAAGCAGGAGGATTTCAAAGTGCTGCTGTTTCTCCTTCATCTGAAGCTACGACAGTGGCCATGGTGTGTGGAAAAGCGCTGCTTCAGGCTAATGCTAAGCTAAAGCTACGCTCAAGCTTCACACTACTGCTTGCAGTGTTGGGAAAGTTCATTTTCTACATGAACTAGTTCAAAGTTCAGTTCACAAATTTTAAAATTAACTAGTTCAGTTCATAGTTCATGTAAATGTCAGTGTCACATTGTGGTCAGTTCTGCTTTTATTTTGAAGAGCACTGTGTTTCTTCTTCTAATGTTTTTTTTTCGTGACGCTAAACTTCCTGTTCACAATGTGATCGTATAATAAGTAATGTCATTATTCTACTTGTTTGCATTTAATTGCACAAGTTATAAGGATAAAGGCAATATATATTCTGTGAAAAATTACAATGCATTGAACTCGACTTGACTACACATGACTATGAGAGGCCGTTTAGGAGATAATTCATGTTTGCTCTCACATGTTACATCATACTCTCTTACATACACTACTATAGTCACACACACTTACTATCATACTCTCTCACATACACTACTATAGTCACACACACTTACTATCATACTCTCTCACATACACTACTATAGTCACTCACACTTACTACTATAGTTAGTCACACACACTTACTATCATACTCTTTTACATACACTACTATAGTCACACACACTTAGCATCATACTCTCTTACACACACTACTATAGTCACACACACTTACTATCATACTCTTTTACATACACTACTATAGTCACACACACTTAGCATCATACTCTCTTACACACACTACTATAGTCACACACACTTACTATCATACTCTCTTACACACACTACTATAGTCACACACATATACTATCATACTCTCTTACATACACTACTATAGTCACACACACTTACCATCATACTCTCTTACACACACTACTATAGTCACACACACTTACTATCATACTCTCTTACACACACTACTATAGTCACACACACTTACTATCATACTCTCTTACACACACTACTATAGTCACACACACTTACTATCATACTCTCACATACACTACTATAGTCACACACACTTACTATCATACTCTCTTACACACACTACTATAGTCACACACATATACTATCATACTCTCTTACATACACTACTATAGTCACACACACTTACCATCATACTCTCTTACACACACTACTATAGTCACACACACTTACTATCATACTCTCTTACACACACTACTATAGTCACACACACTTACTATCATACTCTCTTACACACACTACTATAGTCACACACACTTACTATCATACTCTCACATACACTACTATAGTCACACACACTTACTATCATACTCTCTTACACACACTACTATAGTCACACACACTTACTATCATACTCTCTTACACACACTACTATAGTCACACACACTTACTATCATACTCTCTTTCATACACTACTATAGTCACACACACTTACTATCATACTCTCTTGCATACACTACTATAGTCACACACACTTACTATCATACTCTCTTTCATACACTACTATAGTCACACACACTTACTATCATACTCTCTTGCATACACTACTATAGTCACACACACTTACTATCCTACTCTCTTGCATACACTATTATACTCAAAATTACTAAAACAGGAAGTTACTTTGTTTAAACAGGAAATAGTATGAAGTCACATTTCTTATTGGTGCACAGCTTTGGGAGCTTACTGCTAGCTAAATGGAAGCTGTGTGGAAGAACTGATCAAGAAGGCAACTTTATAATTTTGTAAATAACTGCATTTGCAAATATGATTTTTCCACTAATTTACCTTCTTTTTCAAAGCAACTTTCTGTTAGCAGTAAATGGTAATGAGGAGAGTATAAGGATTTTTTTCACTAATGCAATGAGGTGCCTTCAGCACATTGCAAGGGAAACTGACAGAGGTGGATATGACAGCATGATTTTGGATCGGTTATTTTTTGAGCTTAATGGATATGCACGGACAATTTTGTTTTTTAGCCAGCAGTTTGAACGAGATGTCGATCAAGAGAGCTTTGTAACACTGGAGGCCCTACATTTATGTTTTTGTACCATCATAAATTCATTTCGAAACTCAAGATCACTGCAAATGAGCCAAAGGGAAATGCTGACTTCAAGAGGCCCACCAACAATAATAACTGGCCGTCCTGGTCGCCCACAATACAATATTCTACCTGAACAAATTACCTACTGTTTATCCCTGGGAATGAGCTGGCAAAGAATAGCTTTATGCTTTGGTATCAGTAGGAGGACACTGTACAGCCACAGACAAAATCTTCAAATTGGATCACTGGCCTACACAACAATGTCTGCTGACGTCTTGGGTGATATAGTCCGCGACATTCTTCAAACAACTCCAAATGCTGGAGAAAGATATATACATGGAAGCCTTAGATCACGGAACATACGTATACAGCGGTGGCGTCTGAGACATTTCCTGCAAGAACTTGATCCTATAGGACGGGCCCTTCGTCGTCGTCGTGCCATTCGGAGAAGAATATATAATGTTCAAACTCCCAATCAATTGTGGTGAGTATTTTGGTTGTTTCTCAAAACCTTTTATCTATTACTCAGCACTTGTTACTAATTTCTAACTAAGTAATATTTGCCAGTTTACTCATGAGAAAAGTAATTTGTAACACAACTCGTTACATTAGTTTCCCATTACTCCTTAAACTCTCGTAAATACCCAATCCTTACTGTTTTTGAAGGAAATGAACCATTAGAGGATATTAGTAGATTTTGTCATATTTGAAAAGTGTGTCATTCTTTCAAGCTTGCTTACTGCAGGTCAACATGCAAAAACTAGTAGCCTTATGTAGGTAGGCCTAATTGGAGTGTTCAACTAACAAGATGTTTTATGGAAGAGTTGCTGTAAGTAATTAGTTTTATTATGGAGGAAAGTAATATTATTATAGTATTAGTAGCAGTAATGGTGGTACTCAAAGTTTTGCCTACCGATGCTACTTTAGTCTTAAAAATTGTTGAACATAGGCATATGGTAGGTGGAAATACTCATGCTCAATCTCATATTTCCCGAGTTTTTCATGTTGTAAAGTGTACTTATGTTGCTGAGGTGTTTATTTTTTTGTTCCCACACTGTACTTTCCACAGAAGCATAGAGTGGGGGTTGCTTTTACTCCTCCCTTCTCCTCATGTTACTCTGTATTTTTCTTATGTAGTTTCCCATCTTGGGATCAATGTCTATTTATCTTTGGAATGTAGTTCATTGCATCCTAGTTTCCCACATCTAATTTGATGTTTTGTTACTTAGCCTATAGTACCTTATCTTAGTTAATTTAAGTGGCTTATCATACATCACCAGTCTCAATCTCAGGGCTACACTAAGTAATTATTTGCCATTTTTCTCCCCACAGGCACATAGATGGAAACCATAAACTGGTAAGGTGGCGAATGGTCTTCCATGGATGTGTGGATGGCTTTAGCAGAACTATCATATACTTACAGTGTCTCAACAACAACAGGGCCTCAAGTGTCCTGGGACTGTTCTGTACTGGAGTACAGACCTTTGGTCTCCCTCTAAGGGTACGCTCTGACCACGGCATGGAGAACACAGGGGTTGCCAGATATATGTTGGAGAGACGGGGGCTGAACAGAGGCAGTGTCATTACTGGTCGCAGTGTCCATAATCAGAGAATAGAACGTTTATGGGCTGAGCTTAACAGAGTTGTATCATTCCATTTCAGTAACGTCTTCACTTTTATGGAAAATGAAGGCATATTGGATTCAACAGATGAACAAAATATGTTTTGCCTCCATTACATCTACTTGCCAAGAGTTCAAAGGGCAGCTGCAGAGTTCCGAAATCAGTGGAACAACCATGGCTTGTCTACAGAGGGAGGACAGACACCTCTACAACTGTGGCACAGAGGTGTTATTCAGTCTGCTGGAGCTGGTGCTACTCAGGACATTTTTGATAGACATAATGCCTTTGAAATTAATGAAGACCACCCTCCTGAGTTAGAGAATGAGAACAATGTTGTTGTTCCGGAAAATGACTTCACTGTTAATGCAGCAGTTATGGAAAGGATTCAACATACAATAGACCCGTTGAGTGATGATGGTAATCAAGGTATCAGTTTATTTTTAGGCCTGCTGCATTTTCTTAGTCAACATTAATAAGGCCACATGACACCTCAAAATAACATCAATCAGCCCGAAAAATAAATGGTCTCAAAACAGATATTTCAACTGACCATTTAAGGCAAAACAGAGTTCCTAAATTCAGTTATATTACTCTCTGTACCAAAAGTGTAAATGTGTCAAAAAGTGGCAGTTTCAGACAGTGTATTATGTGTTTTCCATAGGTAACACTAAACTATGTAACTGTGAGGTAGCAAGTAACATTAAGTGGTACACAACCGTACACAACAGTATAAAAAAAACTGGACTAACATTTATCAATAGTTCTCGTTATATTCTAAAAGCAACTAAAAACAGTTAATCAAATCATATACTCAAAGTCCTATCAATCAGCCCAAAAAGAAATGGTATGTGGAAATGGAAATTTTCAACCGACCATATGAGGGAAAACAGGGTTCCTAAATTCAGCATTATTACTCTCGACCAAAACCCTGAGTATTTTCTAATGCATAGTCCATACTCTCTTTGAACTCAGTGTATGTACCACAAAGTGGCAGCTTCAGACAGTTGATGCATGTGTTGGCCATAGGCAAACAGCGACCTGGGCTTACAGACTGGTCATGTAGGAAATCGATTGTTGGTTGAGGAGAGAAACCAATTGGTGGGACGATGCTTGCACCAGTTGCAAAGGCTAAGACATCACTTAGCTTTGAGGCTCCAGCCTCCTCTAATACACATAAAAAAACAACAAAGAACAATGTCAATGTACAGAAAATATCAAACTATATTGTCATGAGACACAGCCATATGCAACACCAATATTTACCCTCAACATCCAGCAAGTAATCTCTCCAAAATGGCACAACAAGTTCCTCTGTCATTCTCTTGTTGCTTCCCGCTACAGACAGTCGAATTTGGAACAGCTGATCCATGGAGTTGGCAGTGAGTGGAGGTGGTTGATGGCACAGCAAGGGTCTAAAACTCTCCGGGTACGTCCTCATGGCGTCCAGGACACCAAGGGTTTTTAGTCCCTCTTTAAATCTGCAAAAATCAAAAGATGACACAACAAAATAAATCCTTCAAACTACTAATTACAAATGCCAGCAGAGGTTAAATGATATCTCAGCTGCTAAAACATTTGAAAGATTTTTAAATTTACATTTCGTCTGTCTGTCAGAATCTGAAATAATTCTGTTTATATCTGGTAAATACATTTCAAAGTCTAGTTTGGTCAAAGATGTACAATGTTTGTTTTTTTACAAGATCTAACAGAATGTTGTTCTTAAAATGCCGTTCTATGTGCAGTTCATCTACTCTACAGAAAATAAGGTGTTGCTAACTGAATGAGCTGTTTGAAACCTTCTCCAATTTGATTTAAATGAAAAGTGTTTGGTTCAATGTCATGTTGTATGTATGTACTTGCATTTGGAGATTAAACTGTTGTAAAAAGCACCAGTCATCTTTATAATTAAAACTTTCTGAATTATGTTACAAACCTTCCAAATGCCCCAGAGACTCTGTGGACCACCTGGAACATGACAATATCTTGAACTAACAGACCTCTGTCTTCAATGCATTTTAATGGCCTAAGACACCCAGCATTTGCCAGATAATCTTGCAGTGGTTCCGTTGCACGCATCAGATCCTCAAAAGACGTACTTTCAGACACCTTAAACATGCACACAATACAAAGACAGAAAAAAAATGAGCCATAGCAAAGCAGAACATAATGTGTATTTACTCACTATATATTCTGACCTTTTTGACTTTCTCATAGAGGTCTGCATCAGCAATGTCCTCCAGAACAGGCTTTATCGTGGAACTGCCACCAACCAGAAAGGTGTACAGCACTGGTGTAAAGAATCCTGGTGGAGGACCGCCATGTACTAGGCTTATAGCAATGGCCAGCCCAGCAATAAAATATCGATCCTCTCTTAGAGCTAGAACAAACGTTGCATAGAGGGAGAACATCGATAAAGAAATGGCACAAACTTACAGATAGAAAATATATGCAGTAAAAGTTCATTGTGTGACGGTACAGGAGAAGAAATGACTGACACTTCACAAAACAGAGTGTACAGCCACTTCCACGCCAGAACTATCCAGAACCTTTACTTCCTGCACCCTCTCTACCCCACATTACAGGGTTTCTGTGACTCCTGTGTTTTCTGCATTTGCACCACAGGAACGTGTTCGTGAAGTTCTTAAAACATTTTAAAAGTGCAATTAGGTCTGAGCTGACACTATATGGAACTAGTAGAAGTAGTAGAAAAGTTTGAAGATATTCCAATGCATTTCCAATGGGACAAATGGCAGAAAATTTTGATACTGCCAAAAGGTATAAAAAGTATTAAAAAGTTAAACACAAATAATAATGTTTAGAAGAAGATATTCATAATTAGTAGATTAGTTAGACTGCAAAAATTGCATAAGATGTGAGCATAATAATGAACGGGATTAAAAAAAACAATAAGCATTAAGAGTTCCAAAAATACAGCATGTGCTTTTATCATGTACCTGTGCTGTCCAACGCTAGGTTCAATCTCCCTGCCCTCCCCTCAAACATTGGTGACACTGCAAGGGCTTCCATAAGCAAACGCAGGAATTCCCTTCTCGGGCCACCAAGGTCCACAGCCTCTTCACTCAGTCCCAAGTCATCAGAGAACTTGATATTCATCTGAAACTTGGGATTGTAGGACAGCCTCTTGAAGCCCCGAAGAGCACCATCTAGCACTGAGGACCTGTTGATGTTGAATCTGCATCTCTGGGTGGCATCAATTTGAGATGCAAGACTGAGAAGGACTTCTTGTGCTGATTTTGTGTTTGTTTGTTCAGATACCCTGTTGAGTGAAATAGAGAAGAAATAAATATCAATAAAGTGTTACAATTGTCTAGTTTTCTGCATAAAATGTGATAAAACAATCAAAGTTGTTTTCTGTCAATGGAACGGTTATCTTGATATATAACAATTACAAATTCGCATCTCTTAACCATCTAAAGCATCTAGCTTCTCGCATAAATGTTCATGAAGAAACAAATTAAACATTATTTGATTCATGGGCTACATACGCATGACTCTCAAGGCTAGCCATTATAGCCTGGTTAAGATCCTCTTCATCAGAAGAGAGGTCTGGGGTTGAACCCATGATGGACAGGTAGGCAGCATAGTGGTCAGTCCTCTCTGGAACACCACAAGCACTGGTTGCAACCCCATTCCCTGCACCACCACAAGCACTGGGTGCTTCTGTTGGTTCAGCTTCAGTCGCAATTTCACGCCATGCTGGTGGTGCAGAGAGCAGTGTAGCTGTCGAGGTGGTATCATTGGGTGCATGTGGGGTTGCAGGAGGCTGAGTTGAAATTTGGTTTCCCCTGGACCGTGTACACATATAGCCTCCAGCTTGGAAGTTGTTGGATGCTATTGTGGTGTTAGTCTCCACACAGTCATCTGAATCTGTGCTGTCAAACTAAAACAACAAAACATACAAAATGCTGGAGTTATTCTCAAAAATGAAAACTGTATGCTATCAGGATAAGCATTCATTTTAAATCCCTTACCTGAAATGGAAGATCCGTTCCTGGCCGTATGTACAACGCCTTTGCTTTGAAGACTTTATGGATAATAAGGCCACTCAACTCCTGGCCCTCCCGCAGCTTTGGTGACACCAATTTGGTGCCACATGCCATCAACAGTTCAACACTGTGAAAATAAATACAAGCAGAATAAAGAAAAATACAAGATATAGGAATCAATTGCAAGGCCAGTTTCAATCCATGATGTATCAATAATTCAAGTAATATAATACCTGATATCCTCTGGAATTTTGTTTTGGAATGCCTCTCGAATCTCTGCAATGACTGTCCTGTTGTCCCACATTTTCCTGATCTCAAAGGCGCTTAGAATTAAGCCATTCTCATGAAGTTTTCTTTTTGTTTTGTGTTTACAAACTTCATCCCATGCAGAATGGGGTAGCAGGATGACGTCTTTGTTGAAACTGGGATGGTGCTGGGTGTTAGGCCTGAAAGCAAAAAAAAGAAGAGTGCACTGTAATTGCACGTTATCAGTATGCCAACGTTTTTGTTTTTTGTACATGTTAAATTGGTGCATAATTTCATCGTAATATGGGTAAGCTTACGTTTCACTTTCAGATGATTGCCTGGAAGTGGAGCGATGCTAAAGCCTGGAATGCACTGTACGACTTTGTAAAGATTCCTGTTTAATGGCACATCACACTGTACAAGTAAATCGGCTGTGATGTGAGGCACAAGTTCATGATGCTGTGCCGATCCTCGGGTACGACCTGAGTGCACTGCGGTCAAGTGAGCCGCCATTCGTCTTCTCGTGGCCAAACCAAATTTCAAGTGCGCCATATTACAAAATGTATGCGAAATGCACGGAGCAAGCAAATTTCCGTTTTTAAAAATAAAACGATTATTCGAAGGCAGTAAAAATAGACATGCAGCCTCAAGGTTCCTTTTGCATTGGTGAAAGGCGTTATGTGCAATATTTACTCTGTAAAATGTAAAATCCCTTTCAGACATAATTTCTGACAAAGAAGGATACAGTTGACCTCATGACCATCCTGACTATTCACTCACTCGGTAACAAGCATATTTACTGTGTAGTTTGTAAGATTCTGCCTCAAGGTTCTTTTTTTGCAATGAAAAAGGCATTATGTGCAACATTCCTTCTTTTTCATTGCAAAAGGAGGAACCTTGAGGCAGACTTCTCCAAAAATATACAGTAAATATGCTTGATACTTAATGAGTGAATAGTGAGGGTGGTCCTGAGGTCAACTGTATCTTTCTTTGTCAGATATTATGGATGAAAGGGATTTACAGTAGAGGAAATATTGCACATATTGCCTTTTATCAATGTAAAAAAAGAACTTTGAGGCTGAATTTCTCAAAATCCATACAATAAATATGCTTGATACTGAGTCAGTGAGCAGTAAACGTAGTATTAAGGTACACAATGTCATTTATTATAAGAAATTAGTATGAAAGCATCAGATTGTAGCATTTTAGTTAATTGACACGTCTGTTTTTACTGCCTTCGAATGATCAACGTTTTTATTTTGAAAACCGGAAGTTCCATGGGTTTAGCATACATGCTGTATTACGGGCGCACTTGAAATGTTGGTGCGGCTGGTTTGAACACGAAAAGACGAACGGCGGCTCACTTGACCGCAGTATGAGTGCTCACACTGGCACTTGAGGTCACCGTAATACCGGGGGTATGGTCGTACTCTTTCCGAAGCGGAAAATAAGAGCGACGTAATTATTTTTTTAATGGAAGCGGGACACTTTGCAAAGCCTGTGCTTTGTTTACATCGAAGCCGAGCAATCAAGCCGGTAGAATCGGGTGTAATTATAAAACCACCACTCCGCTGATTGATTTTTTAACCACTTCCTCAAAAAAAAATCGCACGATCGGGAGGAGGTTTACCACAGGCCCTTGTGTTATAGGCTATTAGCTAAAGGTTTTAATGTGGCAGCAAAAACATTGCCGATCTGCGAAAGTAGACCTAGACATCCAAAGAGACCCACGTGAATCCAAGTTGTGCTCTTAATGTTACTAAGCAGTCCATAAAGCTCAATTAAAAATGACCTTACCTCCTCCTTGACCTGTTGGAAGCCCATCCGCCAAAGTACTGTTGTGTTTGAAATCGAGGTGGATTTGCTTGGTTGCCATTAGCTTGAGGGGATCCGCTCTGCCATGATACACCTGATGATCCAGGTCTGAAGGCCCGCCTCATTTCCTCATCGACCGCGCTACGTGAGGGCTGTTGATTACGGTTCGACATTTCCGACATTGTGGTTATCACATCGGAACGGGTTAAAATATTATTCAAAAGTCCAATTGCCTCATTGACACGGTCCCGGTCGACCATTTTCACATTTTAACATCCATGCAAATTGGTCATCTTAGAGGAGGCGGGACATTGTTCTTGGGATCCCCCAATGAGCCAATCAGAAACTGGAAATTCAAGTTGCCTTCCGTTTCATTCAAACTCTCTCACACATACTAGTATACTCACACACATCACCTACTATTCTCTCATACATTCACTACTATGTTGTTCCATCCATAATAGGGTGTAAGAGAGTATGATAGTAAGTGTGTGTGACTATAGTAGTGTATGTAAGAGAGTATGATAGTAAGTGTGTGTGACTATAGTAGTGTATGTAAGAGAGTATGATAGTAAGTGTGTGTGACTATAGTAGTGTATGTAAGAGAGTATGATAGTAAGTGTGTGTGACTATAGTAGTGTATGAAAGAGAGTATGATAGTAAGTGTGTGTGACTATAGTAGTGTATGTAAGAGAGTATGATAGTAAGTGTGTGTGACTATAGTAGTGTATGTAAGAGAGTATGATAGTAAGTGTGTGTGACTATAGTAGTGTATGTAAGAGAGTATGATAGTATGTGTGTGTGACTATAGTAGTGTATGTAAGAGAGTATGATGTAACATGTGAGAGCAAACATGAATTATCTCCTAAACGGCCTCTCATACATGACTGATGTGTGAATTACTTGTGAAACTACAGAGATTTGTATTTTTTCTGTTTTTATATTCTGTACTTTTCACGGTGCTTATCATGCATGGTGCACCGTTGCTAAGTGTGTTGCCTTGCAAATTTTGCAAATTGCAAACTTTCTGTCTTTTTCACACACTGAAGACACACTGACTGGGACCAAAGACCGGGACTGAGTCTGCTTCAAAATAAGTCAACTCTTGTTTGGCCGGTTAAAAGCTTTTAATGTGAAGTTGCAGCTGTAGGAAATGCTCACTTAGTTTGCATTAGCAGTTACTTAACTGTGCAATAAATATAGTGTTTTATTCATGCCGGACATTCATCCCTATGAAAGCTGCTCATTGCCGCATGGTTGCTTTAGAACGTCGCTACTCCCTGGATGTGTGGTGTCTTCTAGTGAACGTGTGAGGACTTACCAGATGTAGAAATGTTCGCATTACTGAAACCCATGCCCAAGCGCCAAGTGCGAAAAAACAATGAAAAACAACAGAAAAAACATCGGACACAACGCACAAAAAGAGTAAGCAGAAGAGCCGGAGCCTTGCACTGGGCCTTTACGGAGATGGGAAACTACGGTTCTTTTTAACCCACCCACCCTCCTTCTCCTGCCCATAACTCCATTTTGGTAGGGTCTAAAATTGTGTCCATCTAGATTTTTTTTCTCAAGATAATTATGAGCCTTTCGACTGGTATCCAGAATTTGATTTCGGAAGTGATGTTCTCTTCCCCGCATGTATGGGAGTGAATGTGTTTTCTGTTTCAGTAACTGAAAGAGTAACAGGAAGAAGACAACCAAAGCCAATAATCAGAGCAAGCCTGTAAACAGGGGTCATCATGATTGACATTGTAATTGCTTTGTTTTGTTTGTTTGTTTCTTGACTGAATGTAGTTTGAGAACACGCCATTCTCCGATCTGGAGATTAGCTGTTTATACAACTACATTGAATGTAAACTTCTAGCAGGACAGGCAAGGAGAGAAAAGTTGTTTGAGATGAGGAACAGAGATAAATTAGAAACAAAGTAAACTAGATTATATAGAAGGGATAAAAAAAAAAAAAACAGATGAAAGATTGACAGCTGAACCCAACTCCTCTTTTATCACTTCCTCCTGCTGCTTTTTTGAAAGAGCCATATGTGCCAGGCAGGCTGGGTTGATGCTGTGTGTAGGCGGAAGGAAAAATGAAAATAGGGCTGAGATCAAGTTATTTTGGGCTAAATGGAAGCTGGCGAACAAAAAGCCTTTGAGTCACCCTCTGATGGTGGATACCAGCAGCGAAGGCAGAAAGAAAAACTCATTTAATGTAGCCAGATGAGCATATCTTAGCATAGTACTCATTTTGTGTCTTATACCCACTTCCAGTATCCAGCACAACATGTTCTACATCCAAAATGAATCAAATGATTACTTGAAAAGATGAAAAAATTATTTTTATTTTAATTATTATTATAATAGTTATTTTAGGGCTGGGCATTAATTCAATTTGATAATTTCTCAACTTTCCATGGAATCGTATCATGATGAAATTATATATTGAAATGGCAACTGAGTATGACTATTCATTAAAGTTGTACTCCATCAGATTTGAGACCCCTTGTTTCTAGCGCCCTCTGTGTCAGTAAGATGTAACTGCAGGTGATCCTGTTCTTTGAGAGCCTCCATCTTGTCACGTTCACTATGTGTGTTTATTGTATTTTTTTGCTCTTTTGTAACCTTTTTTGAAACACATTCACCTCTCTTAATATACCTTTAATCAACATCATTATAGCAGACTGTTCAATGAATCTATATAACCGTAACATGAGTTTCAGTGACCTAAAATACACCTCTACTTTATTTGAAAATATAAATTAAAAAGGTTTCTGGCAAGAAGCTAAAAATACAAATACAGATATTACCAGACGCACAAATAGAGACACGATTAGAACACCAAGTCTGAATCTGCGGGGGATTCAGGCTTCATTGAGCAAAATATGGTTTAATGACAAGTATAATGGTCTACCAACGATTACACTTATAGGACTATTGTCAACCAGTCAGTCTTCAGACATCACTGTGCAGGCAGGGGAAATCAATACAATATGGGACCTCTGGAAATACCAAAAGAAAAGAGCAGAGGGGGACCTAACATAATACATTGATTTTTTTTTTTCACTCTCACTCCTTCTGTTTTTTTTTTCTGGTTCAATTCAATTCAATTCATTTCAATTCAATGCGATTTTATTTATAGTGCCAAATCCTAACAAAAGTTATCTCAGGTCACTTCGCAGAGTAGGTATAGACCACACTCTAGGACCAATAAAGGATTTACATAGACCCAACAATTCCTCCATAGAGTACGGTGGCAACAAAAACCTTCCCTATAACAGGCAGGGACGTCAGACAGACCCAGCTCTGTGGAGGACGGACATCTGTCTGCACTGGTTGGAGAGGAAGAAAAGGAGAGAGAAAGAGAGAAAAGACGGACAGATGGACAGAGAGAGACAAAGACAGACACAAAGACAGAAACACTTCCAGAGATGCAAGAACCCACAAAAGTAACAGTAACCATAGTGATCACTAAAGTAATGTGGATATGACTTACATGTTATGGCAGTTAATACAGCAGAACAGCAAGGAACAGGCACAGCTAGAGTGACAGAACATGATAAAGACAATAACAATTATGGTGGTAAATATGGAGTTGAATTAGTAACATTAATTGATGTGACATGAATGATACAGACAGACAGGAGAGAAGCTCAGAGGATCAGCAGCAGTATTATGCCCCGGCAAACTAGGTCTATAGCAGCATCATTAAGCATAACCAAATCAGCTAAGGCCCCGTACATGCAGGCTCTAAGGGAAATTAAATGCCAATAACAACATAGTTAAGGGCTGGTAAGCCCTAGCTGTAAGCTTTATCAAGGAGGAAAGTTTTAAGTTAACTCTTAAATACGGGGACAGTGTCTGCCTCCAGAATAACACTTGGGAATTGGTTCCACAGGAGAGGAGCTTGGTAGCTGAAGGCTCTGCCTCCCATTCTACTTTTGGAGACTCTTGGAACGACAAGTAGCCCTGCATTCTCAGAGCGAGCGATCTAGTGGGGTAATACGGTACTATGAGCTCTTTAAGCTACGATGGAGCCTGACCAATAAGAGCTTCGTAGGTAAGGAGAAGGATTTTAAATTCTATGCTAGATTTTACAAGTAGCCCTTGCAAAGAATCTAGTACAGGAGAAATATGTTCTCTTCGATTTGTTTTAGTTAGTACACAAGCTGCAGCATTTTGGACCAACTGGAGACTCTTAACAGACTTATTGGAGCAGCCTGATAATAAGGACTTGCAGTAGTCCAGCCTAGAAGTAACAAATGCATGGACTAGTTTTTCTGCATCTTTCTGAGACACAATGTTCCTAATTTTTGCAATATTATCAAAAATACTACCCAGATTCCTTACTGTGGTGCTGGAGGACAACACAACATCGTAAGTGACAATATCTTTAGCTATTGAGTTTTGGAGGCCTTCGGGGCCACGTACAATAACTTCAGTTTTATCTGAGTTTAACATCAGAAAATTGCAGGTCATCCAGCTTTTTATTTCCTAAATGCACTTTTGAAGTTTATCTTACTGCTCGGTTTCTTCTGGTTTGATCGACAAATATAATTGTGTATCATCAGCATAACAATGAAAATTTATGAGTGCTTCCCTATAATATTTCCTAAGGGAAGCATATATAAGTTGAATAGAATCGGTCCAAGGACAGAACCCTGTGGAACTCTGTGACTGACTTTAGTGTGCATGGAGGATTTGTCATTAACATGTACAAACTAAGATCGATCTGATAAATAAGACTTAAACCAGCTTAATGCAGTTAATTTAATGCCAATTAGATGCTCCAGTTTCTGCAGCAGGATGGGATGGTCAATAGTGTCGAAGGCAGCACTAAGATCTAGTAGAACAAGCACAGAAACAAGTCCTTTGTCTGAAGCTATTAGAAGGTTGTTAGTCATTATATATATATAAAATTTTAACTTTTTATTTTCTACTAGAGGGGGACAAAGAGGAGGCGGAACTGCGTCAATAACCAAAGACACCATGTTGTCAAATGAAGTCTTTTTTAACAAATATTTATCATTTGAGTATCATGCCTTTGTTTTTAGCAGCCCCCCCATCCTCTGTATGACAGTCTACAGACCACCCCGCTATTCCACCTCTTTTAACAGTGAATTCTCAGAGCTACTGTCAATAACACATAGCATTTATAACAGAATACTGATAACCGGTGATTTTAATTTACACATAGATAATTCCTCAGATCCTATGTCGAGAGAATTTTTAAACCTTCTCCATTGCCTTGATTTTAATCAACATATCACGCAGCCGACCCACAGCAGGGGACGCACCTTGGACCTGGTCATAACCTATGGCCTGTCCATTGGTGCGCCCTCTGTTGTGGACCTGGCTGTGTCTGACCATTTTTGTGTGTTTTTTACAATCACCAGTTTTAACCAGCAGGAGGCCCCAGTGAGAACAGTGAGGAAACGCTACCTAACTTCTGAAGTGGCTGCAAATTTTATCCAGATTTTACAGAGCACTCCTGCAGAAATTTTACCAGCACCATGTGATTTTATTGTTGACAATTTTAACCATAAAATAAAATCAACGCTGGACTTGGTGGCTCCACTCTCAATAAAAAGAAATATGACAAGACCGACACCCCCGTGGAGAAATGCAGAAACTAAAAAACTAAAGAGAAACTGCAGGAGTGCTGAGAGGAGATGGAGAAAAACAAAACTGACAGTTCACTATGAAATTTTACGTGAACATCTCAAAACATACAATAACGCAATCAAACAGTCAAGAATCTCCCATTTCCATAAACTAATCAACGAACATAAAAACAACCACAAATTCCTCTTCTCCACAATTGACCTTTTAACAAACAAAAATTTTAATAGATCCTCCAAAACACCAACTGACGCCCTTTGTGAGGACTTTGCAGACCACTTCAGAAATAAAATCAATGACATCAGATCGAGTCTTTTACCCCAACAGATTTCCAATGTTGACACACCTGGATCATTGATTTTACCCAAGGAAACACTGGAGAGTTTTGCCCTGGTTGATGCGGGGACACTTGGTCGAGTCCTCTCCCAAGTAAAGTCCACAACCTGCCTGTTAGATCCGATTCCCACACCGTTTTTCAAAACACTTTGTGGATTCTTTGAGGATCAGCTTTTATACATGATGAATTACTCTCTTCAGACGGGGGTCTTCCCCGCCTCCTTTAAAACAGCGGTGGTGAGGCCCCTTCTGAAGAAGAGCAATTTAGATCCCAACATCTTTAATAATTATCGGCCTGTATCCAACTTACCCTTTTTAAGTAAAATTTTGGAAAAACTTGTTTTCAATCAAGTAAATGACTTTTTGATTGCAAACAACATTTTTGAGAAGTGTCAGTCTGGTTTCAGGGCGAACCACAGTACAGAGACAGCCCTTTTAAAGATTTTAAACGACATCAGGTGCAACTTGGATAACAATGAACTCACAGTCTTGGTACTACTGGATCTAACCACCGCCTTCGATACAGTAGACCATCACATTTTATTAGATAGACTGAAGAACCTGGTCGGCCTCTCTGGTATTGTTCTTAACTAGTTCATTTCTTACCTCACAGATCGACACTTCTTTGTAAGTATGGATACATGTTCCTCAGAAACCCACAAAATAAAGTGTGGTGTTCCCCAAGGGTCAATTTTAGGTCCAACTCTTTTTAATCTTTACATGCTTCCCCTTGGGGACGTCATCAGGAGGCACGGCATCAGCTTTCATAGTTATTCTGACGATACGCAACTGTATATCGCTGTGTCTCCCGATGACACAGGACCTATTGATGTCCTTTTTAACTGCATTTTAGATATCAAGACATGGATGGCAGGAAATTTCCTACAGCTCAACCAGGACAAAACAGAGATTTTACTCATTGGTCCTGAGGGCCAGAAAGAGAAACTTTTACCAAAGTTACAGAAATTTAAACTATCACAATCTGTAAAAAATCTGGGTGTGATTTTTGACTCTGAGCTCAGTTTTATTCCACACATTAAAAATATAACAAAAATAGGTTTTTACCATCTTAAGAACATAGCCAGAGTCCGCCCGTTTCTCTCTCAGGCCAGCACGGAGGTGCTGATGCATGCTTTTATCTCTTGTCGTATAGACTACTGTAATGCCCTGCTCTCTGGCCTTCCCAAAAAGAGCATTTCGAATCTACAATTATTACAAAACTCAGCTGCACGAGTGCTGACAAGGACCAGAGGGCGGGAGCACATAACACCAGTTTTAAAGCTGCTGCATTGGCTCCCCGTCCATTTCAGGATTGATTTTAAAGTTCTTCTACTAGTTTTTAAGTGTCTTAACGGTCTTGGGCCCTCTTACCTATCTGATTTGCTTTTACCTTATCGGCCGACGCGGACCCTGAGGTCCTCCGGCACCGGCCTTTTAACCATACCACAGGTTAGTTCAAAAAAGCACGGGGAGGCGGCTTTCAGTTATTATGGGCCCCGACTGTGGAACAGCCTGCCGGAGAGCCTCAGGGTCGCGGAGACTGCTGAGGTTTTTAAAAAGAGGCTTAAGACCCATCTTTTTAACCAGGCTTTTAGTTAATTGATTTATTTTAGGCAGTGCTAATCAGAGCACGTTTTATCCTTTTTTACTGATTTAATCTCTGTGTTTTAGCCTTCATGCTTTTATTTACATGTCTTATGCTCTTATGCTTTTATCTTCTATTTCACGTTTTAGCCTCTATGCTTTTATGCTTTTATGTTTTAGTCCCTCGTTTTTAGCCTCCATATTTTAACCCTTTACTGTTAATCTCCAGTGTTTCCTCAGGGGGCCTGCCAGTTTGGGAGTTGTCTCTGATCTTGGCCGCGGGGGGTGCTGTCCCGTGGACGGTTCCGGCCCGGGCGGCTAGAGGGAGCTGCACCTTGGTGCGTAGGCTCCTGTCTGCTTGGGTTGGGGTGGTCTCTGTGGCGGTGCTCCCTGTGACCTTGGACTGGGATCTCTCCCGATGTGGTTGGCCCCCCAAAAGGTAGCTTCCTCTAGACTCCTCTGTACCTCAGGTCTCGCTGCCCGGCCATGTCTCTGTAGTGACAGCTAGCGTTGGTGTAGGTGTGAGTCTGTGTATCTGTGTGCCTGCATGGCTGTGTGTGTTTATGTGAATGTGTGAATGAACGTATATACATTTGTATGTGTCTCTGTGCATGACTGTGGGAGGGTTGGGTTCTTCTAACTTTCTTCTCCTGATTTTATTTGATGTTTCTCTTTTTCTGTACATCTCTGTGAGGCACTTTGCAATACTTTTCTGTATGAAAAGCGCCATATAAATAAAGTTTGATTTGATTTGATTTGATTTGATTATTACCAGTGCTGTCTCAGTGCTATGATTCGTTCTAAATCCTGACTGGAAGTCTTCAAATAACTCAACTCAAAGTAGCTGATTGGCGACCAATTTCTTGAGGATCTTAGAGAGAAAAGGAAGGTTAGATATAGGTCTATAGTTGGCTAGAACCTCTGGATCAAGACTGGGCTTTTTAAGAAGAGGTTTGATTACAGCTACAGTTAGTAGCAGCTATAGGAATACAAGGCTCAATAGAGCTTTGGCTCTCTGTCAGCCTGGCTACAGTGCTGAAAAGAAATCTAGGATTGTTCTTATTCTCCTCTATTAAGTAAGAGTAATAGGCTGCTCTGGCATTACGGAGGGCCTTCCTATATGTTTTTAGACTTTCTTGCCAAACTAAGCAAGATTCCTCCAATTTAGTGGAGCGCCATTTACTTCCCCATACTTGTTTTAATTCACGGGTTTGTGAGTTATGCCACGGAGCTTACTTCCTCTGTTTCTTTTTTTTTTTTTTTAAAGGAGCAACAGAGTTGAGTGTTGTTCGTAATGAGTCTGCAACACTGTCAACAAGGTGATCAATTTCAGAGAAACTAACGCTAGTGCAGGGTCTTGAATATTAGGATAAGGCATTAAATTAAATGCAGATTGAATCGCTTCCTTAAATTTAGTTACAGCACTATCAGATAAACATCTAGTGTAGAAACTTTTGCCCAGAGGTGAGTAGTCCTGTAATATGAATTAAAAAGTTATTAAATAATGGTCTGATAAAATAGGATTCTGTGAAAAGACTATTAAGTCATTGATTTCCACACCATAAGCCAAAACAAGGTTAAGGGTGTGATTAAAACAGGCACTAGGTTTATGTACACTCTGACTAAAACCAATCGAATCTAATAGAGAGATAAACGCAATACTAAGGCTATTATTATCAATGTCCACATGAATATTAAAATCACCTACAATGATTACTTTGTCAGATTTGAGGACGCAATTTGCGAGAAACTCTGAGAATTCGGATAGAAATTCAGAGTACGGACCAGGAGCACGTTACACTATAACAAGTATAATTGGCTGCCCAGTTTTCCAGGTTGAATGTGAAAGACAAAGAACAAGACTTTCAAATGAATTATAATTTAGTTTAGGTTTAGGGTTGATTAATAGGCCTGAGTCATAAACAGCTGCAACGCCTCCTCCTCGGCCACTGCCTCGAGGAATATGAGTATTAATATGACTGGGAGGAGTGGATTCATTTAGGCTAATATATTCTTCATGACACAGCCAGGTTTCAGTCAGACAGAGTAAATCAATATGATTATCTGATATCAGATCATTTACTAATACAGCTTTAGATGACAGAGATCTGATGTTTAAAAGTCCACATTTTATTTTCTGATTTTGTTGCATTATCCCAGATACGGTGTTGATTTGTATCAAGTTTTTCTGTATAACTCCTCTTCTGTTAATTTTTGATTTAATTAATTTAGATGAACGTGAGGCACACCGCATTATATAGGATACTGAGCTGGAAAGTGCTCCAAAAGGAGTGTGGAGAGGTGTGTAAGACTGCAACTCTGCTTCCTGTGCGTCTGTGGTAAGGGCAGCGCAGAGAGTTGTAGTAAACTATGACTCTGCATCCTGATCCCAACACTGGGTTGTTGTCAGGAGGTGGTGGTGGTGCAGGACTGGACAGTCAGGTCGATGTTGACGGATGAAAGTCTTGACCCCTCCTGGTTAGGGTGCAGGCCATCGTGTTTAAAAAGATAGGGTCTGTTTAAAAAAGCCATAAAATTGTCCACAAATGGAATACTATTCCCCAGGCAGTATCATTAAGCCACAGGTGCAGCTGGCTGAGGCGGCTGGTCATGACTTCGCCAAAACGGCGGGGGAAGCAGGCCAGAAATAATCAGTTGCTTCCCCGTGTCTAGCAGGCGGTCCAACATGGACCTGAAGTCCTGCTTGAGGACCTTGGACTGGTGGTTCTTTGAATCATTGGTACCGGCCTGCAGGACCAGCGTGGAGGCCTAGTTGTGCTGTGAACACAGCTGGAGGGCAGAAGACTCAACCTCCCTGACGCGGGCTCCAGGGAGGCAGAAGGTCTGGCCAGGCGTACCTTCATGTGCCTGACCATCAAGGTCCTGAAAACCAGCACGGAGGGAATGCGCTGTTCCATGGGCTGCCTGGAGGTGCGCCGACCCGCGGCTTCTCCTAACCGAGACAGAGGGGAGGGATCAGGTTGGACAAGAGGGCCCCGTCGAGAGCCATGACCAGCTAGATGGATGGATTCCGGGGGCGAGCTAGAGCACACAACCGGCGGAGGGAAATCCTGCAGGCTTAGGACGTCATACCTGCTATCCAGTGGTAAATCCAGAGGCAGAGGAGGGAGAGAGGGGCGAGCCCCAGTGCCCCTGTTCACCACTGACCAGGGTTCACTTGGCTTGAGTGGAGTTGAGCTCCCTGATGGAGCACTGCTACTCCGCGGGGCGAAGGCAGGAGGTGGAGGCTGCAGATGACTTGGGCTCGACGAGTGCTGGATCCAGAGATCTGGTGGTGATGGAGCCAGTCCACAGTAGGGGAGGATTTCTTCCCTCGAGGTCAGCCTTCAGGCCAGAGACACTCTCCTTGACTTTTGAGAGGGTGGGGAGACAGGACTCGCACACTGCCATCATATTGAAGCCTGTGCTGGGGATCGGTCACCCGGGGCTCTTTTGTCATCCCATCATCTTGTGTATCAGTGCTTGTCATTAACCAGTATTCACTTTTGACCAATGGATTGCTTACCAGCATTGCAGCCATATTTGATGATCATCAGTAAAGATGAAAAAAGACTCACCCTATAAAGACTCAGGGCGCACCCACACTGTCCATTCATGCCCATGCCTGCTTCACGGCAAAAGCATGCGCATGTGTATGAGCGCAAGCATGAGCGCGATTATTGACAGCGGCCCTGATGTCTATTTATATGCGTCTGTTCTCCATGATGGACATTTAGAAGATGTGCCGAACAGTCTGCGGTGGTCTGATGCTGAGGAGGAGTGTTTACTGCAGATTTAGTCAAATAAAAATAAAAAACAAAACAACAAAAACAGTCAGACAAAACTTAATACCTGAGGGGTGATGACGTATAAGCAAGAAGCAATCGAGCTGTGGCCCAGATCATTTCAAAAGATGTGAGTACAAACGGGCCTGGGCCGCGGGGGAAAAGGAGGGCCAGCCACTTGTGTCTTGTGTCCTGTGTCTGTCTCTGGTCGTCACAGAATCTTTCATTTGCACTAGTCCACACCACCATGCTTAGTGCAACCATTCTGATGTGGGTTCATTATGAA
This sequence comes from Echiichthys vipera, assembly GCF_963691815.1. Lineage (NCBI taxonomy): Eukaryota > Metazoa > Chordata > Actinopteri > Perciformes > Trachinidae > Echiichthys > Echiichthys vipera. Next base: position 27,231,016 of record NC_139840.1, on the reverse strand, counting down.
TATTCTGCTTATAGTTTTAGTGCATGAACAGATGTGACTGACAACTGTCAAACAAATATCCGCCCTCTTCTTACTGATAGTGATAACCAGACCCAAATTAAATCTGCTTTTTGTAGCTTTCAGCGGTGATCCAGAATGAAAATCTGAGGAAGTTAGCAGAATCACATCAAAAACCCATCTATTTGTTTGGTCATTATGACAAAATAGGAAGAGTCAGGGCAGAAGGGAAACAAATACAAAATAATGACTGATTATTTGATTGCTTAACCCCAACACGAAATTAGTTATTGTTTATTGAGGATCCCCATTAGTCAACGCACAAATACCAGGCTAGTCTTTCTGGGGTCCTCGTAAAAAGTTTAAATTAAATCAAAAAAACATTGAAAATACATCCAGTTACCAAACATACACAGATCCAATTAGAATAAAAAGAAAGGAAAAAAAGGAAAGAAAAAGAAAGAAAAAGAAAGTTCTCAAAATGGTAACATTAAAGACTAAGTGACTTTACATGTTCCTTAAATGCTTTTTTACTTGGAATAGTCCTAATATTTAAAGGAAGAGTGCCCCATAACAGTGCTTTTCATGAATGAGTTCTTGGTTGTGGTAATGCAAGTAGATCTTGCAACCCACACAGCTCATCATTTCTACTGAACTAAACATTTACACTGTTGTTACCACCAGCTTTGCACAAAATGCTGCTCTTTCAATTATACTTTATTGATCCCAGAGGGGAAATTCTTTAAAATTCTTTATGCCAGTGTTTTAGCACATACTATCATCTATAACCTGCTAGTGGTCGTAGAGGCACTTTTATGGGAGTGCAATGCCCACAATACAAATAGGAAAAGGTGCATGCGCTGTGGAGCATCAACACCCCATAGATGTTCATATTCCTTTTGTTATTGTTTTTATTTACACAGTATGTATGAATATTCATATATATGTATGCATGTGCGTATACATTGTTTTTGATAAATCTCTGGCATGAGAACCAGCAGAAAATGTGTTGGAATAAAGTTATTTTGAGTGTGATTACTGCCATCGGATACAAAGCTGTCAATCAACCATCAGTGAAATAGTGCAACCAAAGGGTCAGACATCACTTGAAGAGGACAGGAAAAGCAAGGGTTGGGACGACATTATGTATGCAATAACAATCCACCTATGAAAGGACATACAAGGACATAGTCACGCTGCTCAGAGCAATGATTAAAGTACTAGATTCAAGGTTATGTCTTATGGAAGCAGAGCGACGAACCATCAACCTATTTTATACAACAACAGACATATGCTTGAGCTTACTTTGTAATATTTAGTTTTGAATTAAAGCAACATTGTTATATTAATTCATATATAAGTCCTATTTATTTTACTATGTTGCAGTTTGCATGATAAGATTGTTCACATTCTGCAACTGTTTAGTGCATTCTGATTCCTTAAAATATTGTATAATTTTGTGGGGCCAAGGAAATCCTATCGTAATCAAGGACTTCAGATTACATGATGACATTAATGATTCTTTGTATGTACCCAGTAGAATAAGCTATAAACCCATATAAAGGCCCAGCCATACAAATTAAATAGATACTGTGATACACCTTAAAAATTAAATATTAGCTTGAATCATCTTCGTCATCTTCAGGGTTTCCCACTCAGGTTGCAACATAAATCAAACCACCACGTGACCATCTGCAACACATCACATATGCAGTCTAATGTGTGTGTGTGTGTGTGTGTGTGTGTGTGTGTGTGTGTGTGTGTGTGTGTGTGTGTGTGTGTGTGTGTGTGTGCGTGTGTGGGTGTCTTTTCTTGAGATTTGATTTCCCTTTGACTTATTTCTCCTTTTCTCACAACATTACTAAAAGGAGAAAGGATGTGTAACCATAGTAACCACAGCAGTATGTGAAAATGAGATGAGTGAACAGAAAAGGCAAAACACTCATTATACCTCCCACACTCCACAGCATTTAGTACTGTCCTTCCACACACACGCACGCACGCACGCACGCACGCACGCACGCACGCACGCACACACACACACACACACACACACACACACACACACACACACACACACACACACACACACACACACACACACACACACACACACACACACACACACACACACACACACACACACACACACACACACACGTAGTATTGTTGTTTGGATGCTAAAAATATATATTCAGGCAGTACCATAGAAGCCACGGTCTATAAACAGCAAAGGCAGTAGGGTTTTCCTAAAGCAGTCTGGATGTGTTCGAATTAATATGAGAAATGTCATATGGATGTTACATAAACATCTTAGCAACAAGAGCCAGTGTGAGCAGATCAGAGCCCACTTTACACAGAAACACAACGGTGGAGCGTTATTAAGATATCCACTCTTGGAGGGTGGTTCACTTTTTTTGTGTTTTTAAGCCCAAAAAACGCCTAAACAAAAGGCACATCTGATGAAACATTTTGTTGAAAAGTACAAATATATTTGAGTAGCCTCTGGATTCCCTCCGACTCGTCGCCAGATCGTTTCATCAGTCTACGTGGTAGTTTGCAGTCTGGCTCCTCTGTATTTCTCTCTTGTGTCCTTGTTGTTAGCTTGTGTAGCTAATGCCTCTGTGTTCTTCCCACCTCACCTCAGATTGCAGTGTTTTCCTCCTGCTCTTGCGTTTACTTCTTCCCTGCCTGTAGACCTGCCTGCCTGTTGCCTGCTCTCCTGTGCTTCCCCTCTGTGTGAGTACGCTTAAGAGACAGACTCTGCTGCGCCATGATGCTGTGGCGCCATTACCACTTGGCAGACACCATACCAAGAAATGAACACTCTCACGGTCACTGGTAACTTCACGAGCCACGTTGGAGCACGCACCCCCACCCCTGCCCCTTTGCACTTGCTTTGCACCTCTATCATTAAAAGACTTATTTACTGTTAACCTGTTGTCTGAGTCCTGCATTTGGGTTTGGGTCCAGTCTCTGTACTAATCCATAACATTATGTCCATAAGAGGGCAAATCAACAGGAGACATAACTACTTGTATAGGTATATTTATTTCAACATAAACATGTCTGCTCATAGATCTAGATACCTACACAGACAAAATAATGTCCCATACTGAAACTATTTAAAGTCCTCTCCACTCAAAAAAGTGTTTATCTTTTTTCACTAGAGGTGTCTTCACATTCCTCTCCTGAAGGAGGAGATGTCTGTGCACTTCTCTGATATCTGACATTCAAACGTATTCAGCACTTTTAGTTGGTGTGTAAGTAGTAAATAAACCAATCACTGTCTAATATGAAACACTATTGACGTGGGAACACCTTCAACACAACACCGGCAAAGAAACCTGAAATCTCCAGCACAGAACCGACTGTCAGTACAGAGATACAGAGAGCTAGAATGTGGTCACCAAAGAGTCTCAACCTGTCACGAGCAAGAAGAAAAAATTCCAAACTATAAACCCCCCTCCTTGTCAAAGAACAGCTTTTGTAGATTACGTGGTAGTAAATTATATCTTGCTTTGAACATTATTTGTGTTGTGTTAAATTCTACCAGAGCTATAAACTTCAAGGCATTTGACTATTAAATGCAATTAACCGAGAGTTAGTATGTTAGCGTGTGAAATGCTGCATTCTTTTTTGCAGTATACATAATGGATGTAGCGTGATTTTGTAAGTGTTACCAGAAACCTCCACACAGTGATTTAGACATGGCAGTACGAGTGAACAATAAAGAACGTTGAGCGCTCTGTGGTTCAGAATGTGCCCTTTTCTTCCCAGCATTGCTGTGATCGTTGCCCACTTTGCTTGCAAATCTTTCATATGAGATTTCCAGCAGATTGTTTCTCTTTGAACAATAAGTTGGTTGTGCACAGTAGATGTGAAGTTCTCATTTCTTCAAGAGAATTACGCGTGTTCTGTCCACTAATGTAGATCAATGTTCTTGTCCTATATGTCATACACTCTCTTTGTTAGGACATTACATGACCCACTTCATCAACATTGTTATACATTACTAAATCGGAATTTCCATATTTTTCCTTTCATTTGTGAAAATATGCTTGCAGAGAGTTAAATCTGGCTTGAGCTATGTAAGTTCTTTAAATCAAACCCCAGAGGCAATGAGAAATTAACAAGATTTTCCTCTAGTACTGCTGTTTTTGGGCAAAAAAATCCATAATTATCTTTAATCATATTGTTATTCAAGTGTTCATAGAGAAAGTCTAGCCTGTGACGGGAGACTTTGGTCAATGACGGATCATTTCAGAGAGAGGGAGCATTCCTATTGTCTGTTCTATAAATGCAGATGCTAGTGCACGTCCCTTCAGCCAAAGTTCTGCTGCTAACTGGAGAGCTGGTCTGCTGCTGGGGTAAGCCTCTAGTCTAGCAGTCCGGCGCGTCTGTTGTGTTTACATTTCTTCTCACACCACCTTGGTGTCTCTGTTCAGATGACAGCATTAAGGTTACCCTGCTTAGAGGACCAGAGGCTAAAGCCACGGCAACACCTACTGCTACCATTCAAACAAGGAGACACTGGAGGCCGTGTGAGAGGAAATCAACAGAGGAGCCGGTATTCATGGTTGGATAAAAGCTAACCCCAGCTGCAAAGCTTCTCAGTCAGAGCGGCTTCAAGATTGTGTGGAACACACAGAGAATTAGGGGTATCATTTCTGTATTTAAAGGTACATTAGTCAGCGGAGTGTGCAGAAAGTGTCCTTAAGGTGATAACTGTGGATATGTGTTTATTTTAAAGGCACAAAATCAATGCTGACAGCAAAGGGTACATAATGTCACGCCCCATCTTGGTGATTAGTGTTGTTTTGTTTCCCGGTCTTTCAAGTCTTGTTTCCAGTTTGATTTTGATACTCACATGTTGCCTCATTCTCGGTCTCTTATTTTCCTGCCCTCCTGTGATCCCCACCTGTGTGATGCAATTCCAGGGACTAAATATTTTAAGTTGACAGGTTTAATATGCCGAATATAAATTCTTTATAAAGTCATTTAACACTGATGAAGATGACTAACTTGAATAGGATAAAATATTTAAATCATGCGGCTCTTCCAAACTTCCCAAATGAATCAAATGCTGACAGTGAAATGAGTGATTTCACCAAAGGTTTTGACGCAAACTATTTATCCACTGCTTTACAGTATGTCTACAGTAGTGTCTATAGACTGTATGGTTCTATATCTACAGTATTGTCTATAGACTGTATGGTTTGTATCTACAGTAGTGTCTAGAGACTGTATGGTTTATATCAACAGTAGTGTCTATAGACTGTATGGTTTATATCAACAGTAGTGTCTATAGACTGTATGGTTTATATCTACAGTAGTGTATATGGACTGTATGGGTTTATATCTACAGTAGTGTCTATAGACTGTATGGTTTATATCTACAGTAGTGTCTATAGACTGTATGGTTTATATCTACAGTATTGTCTATAGACTGTATGGTTTTATATCAACAGTAGTGTCTATAGACTGTATGGTTTTATATCTACAGTAGTGTCTATAGACTGTATGGTTTTACATCAACAGTAGTGTCTATAGACTATATGGTTTTACATCAACAGTAGTGTCTATATACTATGGTTTTATATCTACAGTAGTGTCTATAAACTGTATGGTTTTATATCAACAGTAGTGTCTATAGACTGTATGGTTTTATATCTACAGTAGTGTCTATAGACTGTATGGTTTTATATCTACAGTAGTGTCTATAGACTGTATGGTTTATATCAACAGTAGTGTCTATAGACTGTATGGTTTTATATCTACAGTAGTGTCTATAGACTGTATGGTTTTATATCTACAGTAGTGTCTATAGACTGTACGGTATCAGTAGAGTAACTACAGCAGAGCCAAGCTCTATCCAGCCCTGCACACTGCACTTGTACCTTTCACTGTATCTTTACTGGTTCCTCCTCCTCCTCTTCAACATCTTCCACCTCCTCATCACCACCATGACTGTAGTCACCCTGTCCCCTAGCATCACCTCCACCATAGTCACTGGACTTGAATAATAACAATAGTAATAATAATAAACTTTAATATGTTGCTGTCTGTTGCTTTTCAACTTCTCTGTGCTGCCTATTTCTTTTTCTTCTCCACCACCACCTTTTGTTCGTTTCCACATTTTCTGTTCTCTCTGTGTAACTTTAGAGGTAAGTACAGCAAGTGACTAGGCAGACGGTCAGGCTGAGCCCGTCAGATTTAACAAAAAGCAGTCCAAGAAGCCTGCTCTGACCTGACAGTCTGTCCCAGTCTGACTGTAGGGCCAGAGCTTCCTTTAGTGTTGTGTGTGGATGCGAAAGCCAGGTAAGCCAATGAGGCTGAGGGCCGTACCATCACCTGTTTTAATATGTCCATGTCCATGACTGTAACTGACATCTGACATTGAAATATGACCGCCGGCCGGTTCAGCCCAGGATGAACCAGCTGTTCGGAACCTCCTGATGGCCAGTCCACCCCTCCAGCCCTGGGACATGACCACAGCACGCTCTCATGAATGACAAGTACAGGGACAGACAGGACTGGGTGGCCGGTAAAAACATTTAAAAGTGGCTGAATTATTAAATCTCTGCATATCAGTCGGGTGAAACAAAGCTAAGGCCGACCACTGGCTGCACCTGTGTCTCATTCCTCCTTTCCCTCCCCCTTCCCAAAAGTATTTTATCTGCATGTTCTCTTTCTTTTGTTGCCAGTTTGTCTTGTCCCTTGGGTCAGTGTTCCAGTAATCCCTCGTGTTTTTCCATTGTGAGTACTTGTCGTTACCGACCAGTTTTTGGATTTTAATCTTGCCTTCACCAAGTAGATATCTGTACTATTGCCTGAGTGGACTGTTAACCATGTACCAACCTTTTGCCTGGTTAAAATGTGTATTCTGGTCTTACCTCCAAGTCGCACATGCATACTTGGGTCCTACCTGTGTTTGTTACACATCATAGTTCTTTTTTATATGATGTCATGGTCACGTTAAAATCCAGCAGAGACACTGGAGCCTCTACCTCAGAGCTGGAACCATCGTCTTACTGTTGTTTTCTGTTTGAATTCCCATGATGATGTCCTAAGAGGACGTCATCATGGGAATGGTGATTGGAAACACTTTAGTCATTTAAGATGTGAAGGAACTCCTTCTCTGCGTAATTAAGGAAAACAAGGTCATATGTCACCTAACTGATATACTCAAAGCTTTTGTGAAGGTTATATAGGCTGGACCTTTGCTATCAAAAATAATTGAAATTAAGATGATAAATTGCCTGTTACGTTGGAGTTGCACGAGCAGCGTCTATGATTTAGCTTCAACTACTGGTGAGCTAGAGATTAGAGCCAACTGAATACCGCTCCCCTCACCCTTCCCCTTCCAAGAATGCTGTAGAAGCTAAGGTGGCCTTCAGGAACAGTCATGTTGCCTTTTTAGGCGACAAGGATTCCTTCTCTTGTGGCGTGTTTTAACTGTGATCTCGAACATCAACCAAAGTGCTGTGCAGGTTTTCAAATTTGATTTGATGTAATAAATTACTAAAAACACTACACACGTCCAGCTGGGAGGAGGCCTCGGGGAAGACCCAGGACCAGGTGGAGAGATTATATCTCCACACTGGCCTGGGAACGCCCCGGGATCCCTCAGTTAGAGCTGGTTAATGTGGCCCAGGAAAGGGAAGTTTGGGGTCCCCTGCTAAAGCTGCTGCCCCCGACCCCGGATAAGCAGTTGAAGATGAGATGATGAGACTACACAGTGTCACTTTAATCCTTGATATATTTTTTAGGTTATAGTTGGCTGACTTTCTGATTCCTTCTGCTGTGGAGTGGCATGATGATCTTGCATTATGGACAAAAGTGCAGTGCTGGCTTTCAAATTTGCCGGGGCAGTGACAAGCGTATCTCACTGACCTCCTTCTCCTGTCCTCCATAGTGACACTGGCTCTGAGTAAAAATGCGTTTAGCCTTACTGGTACCACCCTTTCTGTCGTTCATAGTTTTTTTAAAGACCGGAAGGACAAGGAAGCCTCCATAGAGCTTACCTGTCCTATGGAAATAGGGATAAGAAATGAAGCGCTAATTAGTCAGATTGTTGGCAGAGGTAATGGTACACCAATGACGACTTATTTATGAATGAAGACGTTGACTGTAGGTAATAAATTACTTAAAACGTTACACAGTGTCCCTTTAGGAGAATATACTCTCTTATCAATAAATTGCTCAGTTTGAGTGATGGACTTGGAAGAGAGCTCTGCATTTGTCCCCAAGGAAACAAGGTAGTTTTTGCTATTTGTCCATTGCACTATGTATTAATAGTTAAATTATTATATAGCCCTTCAGTGTGTCACACCAGTTTATTTAATGTTTCCATGTTCTCTAAGAGAACTAATACTCTATTTTGAGGTACTAATGGCACTAATGTGTATTTTATATGTTTTTGACAGACCATGGGCAGTGGACATTTAAGTAATGTTTTTTTGTTGTTGTTAAATGATGTAAACTAATTGTTTGGTGATTTAATGTGACTGTGATGTGAAATCACTCCAGCTGTACCTAATGAGGTACTAATTCTGTACCTGTTCTAAAAGGTACATTTTTGTCCCTAACGATACTCAAATGTTCTTTAAGAGGTACAGGCAAGAAAGTAAAATTCTGAAAGGAACAGGTGCTTGTACCTACACCTGGAAAAACAGAGTATTTGTACCTTTTTAGGTAAATTCCTGTCCTTTCATTCAAGTGTGAAGCCAGTTCCTAAACTCCAGCACCGGGTTTATCAGACCTGGAGTAGCTGCTCCATCCATAGAGGCTGCTCTGTGAACCTGGGGGATAGCAGGCTAAACCATTAGCAACAAACTATCTCCATCCCTGACACCAATAGTGAAACGTTTATTGTCAGTCTAAAAGAGAGAGAATAAAATACAATTAACTGTGTGAATATCGGCAGTGTTTCACATATGGATAAATGTTGATAAGGGTTTAGCCTTCTGCTAACTAGGCTAAAAGGTTTATAAAGAAAACAGGAAATAATCCTCATTTAACTGCTGCAATATATTGGCATCAGGATGAAGTGAAAGATGGGGCTAAGGACAGAGCTGCTAGAGTGAGAGCTGCAGGAAGAGGTCTCACTCTAAGTTTTTTTCATTCTGCCTCCCCTAGTTTTTTGTAATAGAAAATATAGCGTGTGTGTCCCCACTACCTGAATCGTGACACACACACACACACACACACACACACACACACACACACACACACACACACACACACACACACACACACACACACACACACACACACACACACACACACACACACACACACACACACACACACACACACACACACACACACACACACACACACACACACACACACACACACACACACACACACACACACACACACACACACACACACACACACACACACACACACACACACACACACACACACACACACACACACACACACACACACACACACACGATAAAATTAAGTATGGCTGTATGGCTGAGCACTGATAGGCCGAGCGAGGAAACACCATCCCCACTGAGTGTCACAGACCAGACAGATGAGGACCACAAGTGCGTCACGTTTTAAGAGTTTTATTGAGGGTTCCAGAGAGGGAAAGGGAGTGCGATGTCGTGAGCCTGTGTGTGTGTGTGTTCCCCAGAGACGTCTCGTGCAGGTGGTGGTGGAGCGTCAAAGCTGGCCTGCAGAGGAGCTGGAATTCCGGGGCAGAAGATCATACAGGTCCAGAGGAGAAGGCAGGTCGGGTTTTCCGGGGCAGACGATCAGGCAGGTTCAGGGGCGAAGACAGGTCGGGTTTACCAGGGCAGAAGATCAGGCAGGTTCAGGGGCGAAGACAGGTCGGGTTTACCAGGGCAGAAGATCAGGCAGGTTCAGGGGCGAAGACAGGTCGGGTTTACCAGGACAGAAGATCAGGCAGGTTCAGGGGCGAAGACAGGTCGGGTTTACCAGGGCAGAAGATCAGGCAGGTTCAGGGGCGAAGGCAGGTCGGGTTTTCCGGGGCAGAAGATCAGGCAGGTTTACAGGCAGGTCCGGGTTGTACAGGAGTCAGGGAGTAAAGCCGGTGAAGCGCGATACAGACGCAACTTCGCAGACGGTCTGACAAGGCCGAGCTGAAAAGCAGGACTCTTTATGCTGGAGGTGGTGAGTGGGAAATGCACTGCAGCTGGCAGGTAAACAGGAACAGAGCAGAGACAGGTGAAGCTGATGAGTACAATTAGTGAGTTGCCAGGCAGAGAGAGAGAGCTCATGACAGAACCCCCCCCCCCTAAGGGACGGCCCCAGAAGTCCCCAAGAAGCATCACCAAGCCAGGCGGGCGGAAGGGGGAGCCGGAGGAGGGTCAGAATTCCTCTGATTGGTCAGAATCCAGGTCAGGCGCCGGGTCCGGCCCAGCGTCAGGTGTCGGGCAGGTAACATGTTGGGGGCCCCTTGGGCGGCCACGCCGGACAGAGGGTTGGTCAGGATGCTGACGATGGAACTCGGAGATGAGAGTCCGATCCACAATCCGTCTGGCAGGCACCCAGGTCCTCTCCTCTGGGCCGTAACCTGCCCAGTCCACCAGGTACTGAATTCCTCTGCCCCGTCGCCTGGACCGAAGCAGTCGCCGGACGGAGTAGACCAGACCTCCGTCTACGAGACGCGGAGGAGGAGGAGGGGGTGCAGCCGGAACCAGCGGGCTCTCGTGAACTGGCTTTATCTTAGAGACATGAAATGTGGGGTGCACTCTCATGGACCTGGGTAGTTGGAGCCGGACAGCAGTTGCACTGATGATCCTCTGGATGGGGAATGGACCAAGGAACCGTGGAGCCAGCTTTCGTGACTCAACTCTGAGTGGCAGGTCCTTGGCCGACAACCACACCTTCTGGCCCACCTGGTAGGTCGGTGCCGCAGTCCTCCGACGGTTGGCCCCGATGGCGTAGCTGGTGGCAGATCTGAGGAGTGTGGCGCGGGCCTGAGACCAGGTACGGCGACATTGTCGAGCATAGGCCAGGGCTGATGGACAGGTGACCTCCCCCTCCTGGCTGGCGGAGAGAGGAGGTTGGTAGCCATACACACACTGGAAGGGTGACATGCCAGTTGCAGAGCAGGTGAGAGAGTTGTGTGCATACTCCACCCATGTCAGTTATCTTGCCCAGGCCCGGGGGTTGGAAGATGCCACGCAACGGAGTGCCTTCTCTAGCTCCTGGTTTACTCGCTCCGACTGGCCATTGGACTGGGGGTGAAATCCAGAGGATAAACTGACTGTGGCCCCCAGCAGATGGCAGAACTCCTTCCAGAAGGTGGAAGCGAACTGTGGGCCCCGGTCCGAGACGACATCCCCTGGCAACCCGTGTATCCGGAAGGTGTGGTCTAGGACCACCTGGGCGGTCTCCTTGGCAGATGGCAGCTTCCGAAGGGGGACGAAGTGTGCCATCTTGCTAAAACGATCCACTATGGTGAGGATGACAGTCAGATAGGGGCCAGTAACAAAGTCCAGAGAGACATGCGACCAAGGTCGTGAGGGCACAGGTAGTGGCTGAAGTAGGCCAGCTGGGGCCTGGTTGGAAGACTTGTTCTGGTTACAGGTGGGACAGGCACGAACAAACTCTCGAACGTCCTTCTTTAGAGACGGCCACGAGAACCGCTGGGTGAGTAGATGGCAGGTCCGAGTGGATCCAGGGTGGCAAGCAAGACGGGAGTTGTGTCCCCACTGTAGGACCTGGGATCTCAACTCTTCGGGGACAAAGAGACGGTCTGCAGGACATGAACTGGGTCCAGGGTGGTTGCGGAGAGCCTCCTGTACTTGCTGTTCAACCTCCCAGGTTAGGGCAGCAACAACACAGGGACCAGGCAGGATGGGCACGGGTTCCTTGGTGTGCATATCGTCTCTCTGAAACTGACGGGACAGGGTGTCAGGCTTAGTATTGCGTGACCCAGGACGGTAGGACAGTGTAAAGTCGAAGCGGGTGAAGAACAGAGCCCAGCGGGACTGTCTGGGGTTCAGCCGTTTGGCGGAGCGGATGTACTCAAGATTCTTATGGTCGGTCCAGACCAGGAATGGAACTATTGAGCCCTCCAGCCAGTGGCGCCACTCCTCCAGAGCGAGCTTGACCGCCAGCAGCTCCCGGTTGCCGATGTCGTAATTTTGTTCAGATGGCGAAAGTCGACGAGCGAAGAATGCACAGGGGTGGAGTTTGCCATCCTCTGCCGCTCGTTGAGAGAGCACAGTGCCAACGCCGACATCAGAGGCATCCACCTCTACAATGAACTGCCGATCTGGGTCAGGCATCTGAAGGATGGGGGCAGATGTGAAGCGTGACTTTAGGATACTGAAGGCGTCGTCGGCTGCCGAGGTCCAGAAGAATGATACTTTTGGACTAGTCAGGGTGGTGAGAGGGGAGGCAACGGTGCTGTAGTTTCGGATGAACTTGCGGTAGAAATTGGCAAACCCGAGGAACTGCTGAAGCTTCTTCCTGTTTTCTGGTAAAGGCCATGAAGTCACAGCAGAGACCTTGGCTGGATCCATTTGGATGCTCCCCTCTGCCACAATGTATCCCAGGAAGGCCACAGACCGAGCATGGAATTCACACTTCTCTGCCTTGACATATAGGGAGTTCTCCAGGAGGCGATTGAGGACTAGCTGGACATGGCGGGTGTGTTCGGACAGGGTACGGGAGAAGATCAAGATGTCGTCCAGGTACACAAAGACGAACTTGTTCAGCATGTCCCGTAAGACATCATTGACCAGAGTCTGGAACACTGCTGGGGCGTTGGAGAGACCGAATGGCATCACCAGGTACTCGTAATGGCCAGTGGGGGTGTTAAATGCCGTCTTCCACTCATCTCCCTCCCTTATCCGCACGAGGTGGTAAGCATTCCTCAGGTCAAGCTTGGTGAAGACCGTGGCTCCCTGGAGCAACTCGAAGGCAGAGGTGAGCAGGGGAAGAGGATACCGGTTCTTGATGGTGATGTCGTTTAAGCCCCGGTAGTCGATGCAGGGACGGAGGGACCCATCTTTCTTCCCCACAAAGAAGAAGCCAGCACCAGCAGGGGAAGAAGACGGACGGATGATTCCGGCTGCCAGGGAGTTGTTGATGTAGTCCTCCATGGCTCCTCTTTCGGGGGCAGAAAGAGAGTAGAGGCCACCTTTGGGTGGAGCGGTTCCTGGACGGAGGTCTATGGCACAGTCGTAGGGCCGATGTGGGGGCAGAGAAGTGGCCTTGGCCTTGTTGAATACCTCCCGGAGTCCGTGATAGCATGTGGCGACGTTAGAGAGGTCAGGGACAGAATCTGTGGGTACCGAACAGGAGGGTAGCATGGCAGAGCGCAAACAGGTCCGGTGGCAGTCCTTTCCCCACTCAGTGATTGTCCCAATCGTCCAGTCAAGGTGGGGGTTATGCTGGCGAAGCCATGGGTAATCCAGGATGTGGGGTTGGCCTGGGGAGCGGAGCAGGTGAAAACGGATAGTTTCATGGTGGTTACCTGAGAGCAACATTGAGATGGGGGCAGTGACGCTGGTGACTGTGCCAAGGAGATGGCCATCCAGAGCTCGGGCTGGGACAGGACAGGGCAGATGTTGACTCTCCAGCCCCAACTGATGGGCCAGCTCGATGTCCATGATGTTAGCTTCGGCACCGGAGTCCACCAGGGCTGCTAAAGTATGGGTGGTTTCGGAGAGGACAAGTCGAACTTGAAACAGGGGCTTACGGCTGGTGGAGGGTTGGGTGATCATCGAGCTCAACCGGATCCCTCCTACATCCGATGAGCTCCGGCTTTTACTGGACAGGTGGCGACACGATGACCATTGGCCCCACAGTACAGGCAGAGGTTGGACGAGAGGCGACGCTGGCGCTCTGCAGGAGTGAGAGAGGCACGGCCAATCTCCATGGGTTCTGGCGGGTCGAGCTGGCTCTGGGGAGTGACTGAAGAGGGTGGCCGAGCAGCCGAATTACTCAGAGTGCGGACAGACGGCTGGGTGGAGCGTCCCTTCTCCCGTCGACGTGTCTGGATCCGACGGTCGATACGAACGGCAAGGGCGATGGCCTCATCGAGTGTTGAGGGTTGGTCATGCGAGACGAGTTCATCCTTCACATAATCCGCCAGGCTGTGAAGGAAGGCATCCACTAGTGCGGCCCCGTTCCATGAGCTGCGCCTTGCCAGGGTTCGGAAATCAATGGAGTAGTCCGCCACAGTCCGGTTCCCTTGGCGGATGGTCATCAGTTCCCTGGACGCCTCCGCTGTTGATGAGCCCAGGTCGAACACCATTAACATCTCCTCGACGAAGGCATCGAAGGAAGCACAAGCTGGGGTCTGCCGGTCAAACTCAGCGGTTCCCCACAGTCGAGCCCGGCCCGTCAGGTGTGTAATGACGTACCCCACTTTGGCCCCCTCTGTGGCGAAGGTCCTGGGCTGTAGCGAAAACTGGACCCGGCAGCTGGTTAAGAATGCCCGTACATGAGCCGGGGTGCCATCGAAACGTTCTGGGTTGCCGATCCTTGGCTCAGGCGCACAGGGAGCTGGAGCGTTGGGGTCTGGAACAATTGAATGCTGAAGAGGTGCTGGGGCAGAGAGGAGAGAAGGCGCAGACAGAGCAGGTGCAGTTGCAGGTGTAGCTGGGGAGGGGTCATGAGCAGACGGAGAGGTCAGGTTTGTGAGCATTTGCAGGACCTGGGCTAGCTGTTGTTGCTGCTGTTGGATACGCTGCATCAGCGATGAGATGTCTCCAGCCATCCGTTGCATTGCTCCCTCTGCATGTTCGAGGCGCTGCATGGCAGTCGGTGGTTCAGAGTCGGTGGGTTCCATGCTGGGTGTGTCGTGCGCTGGGTCCATGCTGGTCAGACCGTACTGTCACGGACCAGACAGATGAGGACCACAAGTGCGTCACGTTTTAAGAGTTTTATTGAGGGTTCCAGAGAGGGAAAGGGAGTGCGATGTCGTGAGCCTGTGTGTGTGTGTTCCCCAGAGACGTCTCGTGCAGGTGGTGGTGGAGCGTCCAAGCTGGCCTGCAGAGGAGCCGGAAATCCGGGGCAGAAGATCATACAGGTCCAGAGGAGAAGGCAGGTCGGGTTTTCCGGGGCAGACGATGAGGCAGGTTCAGGGGCGAAGACAGGTCGGGTTTACCAGGGCAGAAGATCAGGCAGGTTCAGGGGCGAAGACAGGTCGGGTTTACCAGGGCAGAAGATCAGGCAGGTTCAGGGGCGAAGACAGGTCGGGTTTACCAGGGCAGAAGATCAGGCAGGTTCAGGGGCGAAGGCAGGTCGGGTTTTCCGGGGCAGAAGATCAGGCAGGTTTACAGGCAGGTCCGGGTTGTACAGGAGTCAGGGAGTAAAGCCGGTGAAGCATGATACAGACGCAACTTCGCAGACGGTCTGACAAGGCCGAGCTAAAAAGCAGGACTCTTTATGCTGGAGGTGGTGAGTGGGAAATGCACTGCAGCTGGCAGGTAAACGGGAGCAGAGCAGAGACAGGTGAAGCTGATGAGTACAATTAGTGAGTTGCCAGGCAGAGAGAGAGAGAGCTCATGACACCGAGAGCCGTCCAAGCCCACAACTACAGGGGACGTCGCCACAGAGACTACCCCGACCCAGACAGATAGGGACCCATATCACTGCCTTAAAGCCCTGGCTCAGGACTACGCAACTATCCAGGCCCAAATAAAACCCCAGGACGGCCCCCCGCAGGCAGGCCAGACAGAACTCCAAGGCCCCAATGAGGAGAACAACGGAGCTGGAAACTAAGAGACAATAAATAAATTAATGTTAATATGAATTACTGAGAGTAAAACAAAAATAAACAAGTAAATGAATAATAAAACATTTAAGAGAAAATGAAAAGACAAGGGAAAATGACAGTTCAGGATAAATGAGTAATACTAAAAGAGTCAAAGACGACTCAGTTAAAAGCTAAATTAAAAAGGTGAGTCTTGAGCCTGCGCTGCTACCAGCCTGTCACAACCAAAGGTGGAAATGCATTGAATTCAATTTAATTTAATCACCTAAAGAGTACCAAAAAAATTCCAAGAGGAGAGCTCAGCAGTCTGCAAGCATTAGACTATCATGTCGCATCGACGCTCTCTGTCCACACTTATTCATAGAATGTGTGGAACAAGCTGTAAAATATGCCCCTGAAAAACTGTTAAATGTCCCATGCACCAGCGGACTACTAATGTGTATAACAAGGAGCCAGCACTGAGCGTCCCTTCACAGAGGTCAACTGTTTTCCAGGTTTTCCAGGACGTGTGGGAACCCTGGAAGATTTCTCGCCCCATACGCACTGGAATGAGTTACCTGTTATATGTTTCACTCAGCTTGCCCAAAGATTTGTGTGATTTTTTTGCATCCAAAAAAACACTACACTATTTGAAACACACCTTAAACAGACTTACAGTGGAACTAAGCAAGCATTTTGCCTTTCCTTTTTATTGTAAATTCCCTCTAAATGCACCTGAAGGTCAACTGGAACTGGATTATGACTAAAGATCTAATGCATCCGTTCTTTCTGTATACGACTTCTGTGCTTCTCTGCTTCTACAGTCGTTGTAACCTGCCGTAGCTGAGGACTGTTGGTGCTGAGTGAATCCTCTTCAGCTGCTCTCAGATATTTATATCACTCCCTCTATCACAAGAACTCATGATGGAGTGTGCACAACATTATGAATGCTGTTGCTTTACATGGAGAAGGCAGGAAAAGGAGAACTGAATCTAGGCTGAGGATGGCTTCGGCGATATGATGAGATATTCAACGGGATATTATTATGATAATGCTCACATGTCCAGGATAAAGGAACGATATTCAGTTATGCATCACCTGTTATGAAATTTGCTCTTCAGGCCCTGTTTAGACAAAGACGATCTAGACAATGCGACGTGAGCCAGCGTGAGCAGATCAGAGCACACTTTAGTGTTTTTACCCCTTTACATGCAAAAAAAACCAAACAATGGAGCCTTTTTAACAT
This sequence comes from Echiichthys vipera, assembly GCF_963691815.1. NCBI lineage: Eukaryota > Metazoa > Chordata > Actinopteri > Perciformes > Trachinidae > Echiichthys > Echiichthys vipera. The sequence continues at coordinate 27,214,073 of NC_139840.1, read as the reverse complement.
TTCCACTCTGGAGGGTGGTTCACTTTTTTGCGTTTTTTAGCCCCAAAAATGCCGTCGGCATCTAAAGAAAAGGCACCTCTGATCAAATATTTTGTCATCTTCACCCGCAAGCGTTGTCGTGTAAACAGGGTCTCAATCTCTCTCCTCAGTGTTTCCCCAATATTCTGTCTGCAGTGGTGCACCGCCACGACTCCATGAACGAGGCAACTGTTTGTGTTTAGTTCACATGTCTGTAATAACTGCAGGACAGTTGAGTGTCTGTGACCGGGACAAAAAGTCAGTTGAACAGGTGAAGTGGAGAGATATTAGCCTACTGGTTTCAAACAGGTTCGGTAGTGAATGATACGCTAATGTGCTGACCGCCGGAGTCTGTGTTTTTAGGTCAGGGAGAGTATTCTGTTAAAACACATCGGTGATGCTATTTTGCCCTCAATGATTATCTTTATTCAATACATCAATGTTGATCAATTATTTTTGATTCATCTGATATATTGATCTTAGCTCGCCCTCCTGTTACTGCCTATACACTGTGACCAGTTTGTGGCTGCTTACAGGTATTGCAACAAATGCGGGTCCAGTCCATATATAGTTATTTAAGTGCATCTTTCTTCTACATCTCCTTTTTGGATGATAATAACATATATCATTGTATTTCTGAAAGCAGTATTGTCAGTAGGGGAATTTTAATATAACCCTAGGCAGACGCCGTGCTTACATAAAACATTTCAATACAAAAATACACTGAGCCTCCATCAGTGGCTCTGAATGTGAGTCTGAGGTCCCAGTGTTGTCTATTCAGATTTTGATAATTGAATGGATCGTTGTGCATGCAATGGTTCAAATTTATGAAGAGTTTCACTGAGATTTAACTAATCAGTTTTGTTCAGATCCCCAGGACAGGCGCTCTCATCGTATGCCACCATGGGCTCAGCGGCCAAGCGCGGAACTGCAGCACTCGCCTGTTAGTGTTGTGTCCGATGGCCCCGAAGCTCATCCGCCCAATCGAAAAAATAAATTCTGTATACCAAGCAAAAGGCTCATAATTATCTTCAGAGACTCAACAAAAAAAAAAAGTTTTTCATAATTTTAGACCCTACCAAAATCGAGTTAAAAAAGGAGGGTGGGCGGCTAAAAAGAGCCGCAGTGAAATGGCGGCATCCTTAGGGGAGCCTGCACCACTGAGCAGCTTTACATAGGAATGAATGGGTGCCATTTTTCTCCTCCACCATCCATTCTTTTTTATAGTGTATGTCCATGGTTTTGTTCAGCAAACAATGTGCATGTGGTTATTGTGCAAATTGTAGACAATTGAATTTGCGATTTTGTACACATGAGCCAAAACAAGTGCAATTAGCTTGAATGAATGAGAAATTAAAATATGTTGTGAAGAAACTAACTGTTCAGAGATTTGAACTTATTAAAACTTAAAAATAATGAATTGAGCAAAAGCGAATGAGAAAAACTGTAAATGTCAAATGGCTGCTTCGACTCAAAGTTAATGTACTTTGTGTTTCCAGCTATCACTGAATGCTGTAGGGACACAGTGCTAATGCTGGGGGATTAGCTGGTTCCTCTTGCTGCTTGAATTGTTTCAGAGCTCCCTCCCAGAGAAGAGCCTTTAACTGCCAAATTTAACCATGGAGCCATTTGCACAAACTCGCCATAAACAGTTACTTCCTTGACGCAAGTATCGACTGAACTCTGCATCTCTACTGAAGAAAGTCGTGAGGATTTCATCGGGCTGGATCGATTTTATGAAGAGTAAAACTGCCATTAAAATCCCATAGAGAGAGGGACAGACTAAGCACTGCTGGAGGCTACCAACAACTCCCTCCCAATCGGATAGAGATGTACGTCAGAATCTGCGTGGAAAGGATTTTTTTTTCTCTTTCTCTTCGCCCACTGACTGTTATGATTCAACTCAGCCTTTAGAGCAGGGTTGAGATGAGAAGAGAAGAGCGTGGGCTTAACCTGCTTCTTCTTCTCCTATCTCTCTCTCTCTCTCTCTCTCTCTCTCTCTCTCTCTCTCTCTCAGTACCGGCTTCCCTCCTGCACAGAGCTGCAGAGCTGCTCTCTTTGACTTTAAGAGAAATTAAATCCTGAGTTTGTACATGCCTGTGAAGCCTACCATATACAGACAGATAGAACAGCTCCGTGGTGGGATGTGTGAAGGAGGTGGGTACCAAAACGACCAGCTGACTGTGAAGGAAGCGTGAATCATATCTTTAACACTATCTTCTCCTGTCATGTTCCTCACTTACTATGGTAGACTGATTACTGCAGACTGCATGTCTTAGGGTTATTTTTACAGCAGTGCTGCATCAAAAGACAATTCACACTAAAGCAAGGTATCTGTCTCAGATGAATTAAGAGGTTAGCCAGTGACTTAAGACTTGAATCCACAGCCAACCAAGGTGGCCAGTACAGTAAGGCTAATTGTAGCCAAGTAACATTTTTCCATACACAGTGGCTGGCTCTACTCGGCTCGGCTCGACTCAGCCCAGGAACACAGGGATTTGCATTTCCATTACAAGAGGGCTACCAGCTTGTTTGTCTTCAGTGGCCCGGCTTCTCAGGGTTCTGGCTCTAGAGTAACTCTGTGTATTTTGGCCGTTTTTTTGTATTTTAGTATTTAATATTTTTAGTTTCATTAAATTTACCTGAATTCACAAACATGTAAGATATTAATACAGATGTTCTTATTCTAACTGTGCAGCATCTGGTGTTGTAGAAGCCGGTGAGTGAGTGGATTAACACATTTCACCTCCTAGAAATTCTTCACAAGAAAAGTCCCCCTGTTTTGTTGTTATTTAAATTTTTTTTATTGTGAAGCAGCAAAGTCAGCAGTAACTTAAACACTTAATGCACACGACCTAACTCTGATACTGAACACAATCCATCAACCATTATCCGCAAACGCTTATCCCTGACAGGGTCGTGGGGGGCTGGAGCCGATCCCAGCTGACATTAGGCATTAGACGGAAGTCTATCGCATTGAACGCCATCGTGAAAGTAAAATAAAACAGATACAGTATTTAAAAGCGCAAACAGAAGAGGAACTAAACTTCAAACCACACAGATTTGGTTAGAAGCTACAAAAGTACTGAGGGCTGAACACACAGACTTTTAAAAACATTTTCCCCTCTGATGTCCTGCTGCACAGACACTAGTTGAGTCTCACTACATAGCTCTTAGAGGGGGAGAAGCTCTCTTATCGGCGAGACGTCATCCCGTTTTGGCCCTACTCCGGAGAATGCCCATCTCAGGCACGGCACGGTGTGACTCGGTGCAGTAAAATTGGTAATGGAAATGCAAATCAGCGCTGCATGGTATAAATCAATGCCAATGGAAAAGGCAGGTTTGTTGAACATGTGTTCCGGTTTCAAAGGAATAATTGTAAGTCAGCACTGGCCCATGTACAGACAGGAGAACTATTTAAGGAAAATGTGGATAACTGAGTGTAGAAACATGAAGAATGTAGTAACTGACAAGAAGAACTGAACTGTTGTGGAACAGCACACACAAACTGCATGTTGGCTTTTTCTTCTTTATGGCTACTATATTGGGCTGGATTTGAGGGTGCTTCTCAGGTCCATTTAGGAGATTCAGCATTGGCCAAGTGTTGGACCAGTACACATTGTGAGTGACAATGTACCTGTACAGGGTAAAGTTCATGTGACACAAACAATGTGGACATTAATCTTTTTTCTTAGATAATTATACACCACTTTCTGCTGAGTGAGACTAGAAAATTACACCAGAAGCCAAAACTCCACCCTGCACAAAGATGGCATTTATCTCATGTGTCACAAGCAGTCAATTGTGGCATAATATTGATTTTGTTGGTTTTATGTCCATGTGCTGTTTAATGTGTACTTCCCTCTGCCTCCCTATAAACATGATGGAAAGAAAAGAAAGAAAAAATAATACTAGTATTTTTGTGTGGTTTCTAGACAGAGGAGTTAAATATAGTTTTGAAACGTATTTTGTAGGCTATAAATTATGTAAAAATGTCATGAAGGTAGGAACAATGATATCAAATGCAGTGGAATGTGAGAGTTAGATTGTGAGTTAAGGTCGATGCACACTTACCTCTTTTATATCCCCATCTTTGTAAAGTTGTCGCTAACTGGAAGGGAATGACATCTCTGCTTAACTGGTCTCACATTAACTCCAGTTATCTAGGAAAGAACGCACAAACAACACACACATAGACATACTGTTACTACGGAAGTTTCAAGTGTGAAATATTGGTTCTCAGTAGATCATGTGAGCTGCATCAAGTTTCCTTGCTCTTGTACAGCCAGACCTCTTATCCCAAGTAGTTCAATCACCCTCCTTAAGCATTTTCACCTTAGCAAATAATAAAATTGACATAGTGGGCTTTAAAGTGATACTGGTTAGCAATGCATGACAGTATTAAACTACATTAGCATTTTCATTATTGTATCAAAAAAAGCACATTTTCCTCTTCGCAAAAGTGATTACGATTAAGTTTCATTCTGTCACCATCTTGATTTATAAAGTGAAGACAGAATTCCTTTCTAAACCTTGTTTTCTAATATACCTCTCAGCCCAATTCTGAATTTCAGTAATGGATTGTGACATCAGTTCATGGCACAACTACACCTCCAACAGGCCTACAAGGCTTCCACTAATGCTGTCAACAATTGCGGTTGACAACATAACTGCTGACACTGCCAACATCAGTGTATGTGTGGAACATGTTAAGCCACAGTGGAGGGCTGCGACAGAACTGGAAATCTGAGGCGACACATGAATCGTGTGCATGTGACCTATTTTTACTGTGTTGTATGTGATCAGCATATCATATATGTAAATTGAGAGGCTTATTCTGAGCTTAACCATGCATGTTAATTGTCTCTGAGTAAACTAGATGTAACTGATGTTTACTAAAATAACATGTCATCTGTATACACCTTAAGATATTGAATTGGTGTACTTGGTGTAATTTGTTTTATTATTTTAAATCTATACTAGATGTATCATTTTATTTTCCTGTTTCCTGTGTTTATGATGTTTTCATTTGATCCTGCACACGGCACTGTGTAACTTGAATATGAGCACTGTAACTAAGAAATAGTTTTCCTTTCTGAGGTACATGTGTCTGGTGTAATTAATGATAATACACATGTCCTAAATTATCACAGCTCTATGCGCAGTAGCAGCATATAAATATACACAACAAGGGGCCATGGATTGAGCCTTGGGGGTCACCAGAGGGGCTGCAGAAGGAGACATCACTGACCCCTACCACAGAAGTTCTATTTCATGTTTTCATCAAACATGTAAGTAATGTTAGAAGTACATGACCTACCACCTTAAACATGTAAGTAAGGTTAGACGAACATGACCTACCACCTTAAACATGTCAGTAAGGTTAGACGAACATTACCTACCACCTTAAACATGTAACGTTAGACGAACATGACCTACCACCTTAAACATGTAAGTAACGTTAGATGAACATGACCTACCAACTTAAACATGTAAGTAAGGTTAGACGAACATTACCTACCACCCTAAACATGTAACGTTAGACAAACATGACCTACCACCTTAAACATGCAAGTAACGTTAGACGAACATGACCTACCACCTTAAACATGTAAGTAAAGTTAGCCTAGCTACCTGAACATGTTCCGACAGTCTCCTTGCTGATTATTTCTAATACATTTAGAATTAGAATCTGAAATACTTTGCCAATGTCATTGTAGTTACAGTTACATGTAGCACTCCATCAGATCTTAAGAATGTGTCTGGTCTGCATATCATACATGTAAATGCTCGCAGTCTGCTTTCTAACCTGAGAATGGATTTGCTGAAAATTTGGGTTGAGTCAATCGGTGCAGATGTAATTGTCATTTCTGAGACCTGGCTCTCTAAATCTGTTTTGGACAAGGATGTAGCAATTCAGGGTTTTAATATTTTCCGTTCTGATCGTCCTTATAAGGCCGGTGGAGTGGCAATATATGTCAGATCCAGTCTTGCTGCACAAATCTTGCTTGCCAAATCAATTTGTTAACAGTTTGAAATCTTAGCTTTAAGTATTGCTTTGTCTGGTGGTCAACACCTAACTATTGTTGGTTGCTACAGTCCCCATCTGCCACTGCAGAGACATTATCCTCTTTAATGCAGCTGTTATCTGAACTGAAATTCAAAGAAAATGTTCTGGTGGGTGATTTTAATTGGGACTGGTTTTCATCAGTGTCTGATCCTTTTAAGGCCCAGTGTTTAGCTTTTAACCTTACTCAAATCATTAAAAGTCCCTCACGTCTTAACCCCAAATGCCCAACCAAATATTTTCTTATTGATCTTTTAGTTACCAACATGCCACATAAATATTCTGCTACAGCAGTTTTCGCCAATGATATGAGTGACCATTGTGTGATCGGTGCTGTTAGGTACATTAAAATCCCTCGCACTGAGCCTTGTATTGTTCTTAAAAGAAGTCTGAAGACCTTTGTTGAACAAGCTTTTCTTCATGATCTTTACCATTTTAACTGGGATCGTATTTTACTAATTGATGATTTAAATCTTGCATGGGAATAATTTTATGGCAGTTTTAGTTATTTTATGGTAAAACATGCTCCTTTTCGTCGGTTCAGGGTGAAGGGACGAGAGAGCCCCTGGTTCACTGCTAAACTTACGGGTCTCTTACACAAGAGAAATCAGCTCATGGCCAATGCAAGGAAGTCGGGGCTTGAGGCGGACTGGCTACTTTTTCGGCAAGCACGTAACAGCTGCACCAGCGCTATAAGGGTCGTTAGAGTACTATTTATCACAGACCACAGACAACTTAAACGACCCCAGGACATTTTGGCATATCATAAAATCTCTTTCAGCCAATACCTTCTCTTCAGAGCTGCCTCCCACTATTGTTGTTGACTCCACTCCTATATCTGACAAATATGAGATGCTAAACTGTTTTAACAAACATTTCATAGCCTCCAGCTCCTTGTTTGATTCCTCTCGTGATGTTAACCCACCTACTCAGTCCCTCACCAGCCCTGCCACAGGTAGCCAGGATTTCTCTTTCACCCCCTTCTCTGTTAAAGAGGTTCTTATGGCCTTAAAAGACCTAGACCCTCAAAAATCAGCAGGTCCAGATAACCTTCCCCCTTACTTCTTACGTTTGCGTACATTATAGCTCAACCGGTATCTCACATTTTTAATCTTTCTATCCAGAGCAACATTATCCCTGAAGTGTGGAAAACCTCCTATGTGCTCCCTCTCCTGAAAGGGGGTGACCGCACTTTATTGGACAATTACAGACCCATCTCTAAGCTCTCTATTTTAGCAAAAGTGCAAGGATTACCTGAGCCTGAACAATATTTTATCTCCTTTTCAATCTGGCTTTAGGAAGCAGCATAGTATTGCAAATGCTGCTATTAAGGTGATAAATGAAATGTTGGTAGCCATGGATGCCAAGAAATATTGTGCAGCTCTTTTTATCGATCTTTCAAAGGCATTTGACACAGTCCGTCACAGGATTTTGAGTCAGCGACTGTCCACCATTGAATTGTCAGACCAGGCAGTTGGCTGGTTTTCTAACTACCTTTCCAACCGTAAACAGTGTGTGAAGTCCGATGGCCTTCGCTCCAAATTCCTAAACACTGTAAACGGTATGCCGCAAGGTTCTGCCTTAGGACCAACTCTCTTTACCATCTATATAAATGAGGTGGGCCAAAATATTAATGCATCTGTACATCTTTATGCTGACGACACCGTTGTCTATTATTGTGCATCTTCTGTTGGCCAGGTGTTCACTGACTTGCAGTCTGCTTTTGACAACATTCAGGCGCAATTATTTCAACTAAGGCTAGTTCTAAATGCAGGTAAAACCAAGATGATGTTCTTTTCTAATAAAAGGAAGGTACCTGCTGTTCTACCAGGTATTATGTCTGCTCAGGGTATCCCCATTGAGTTTGTGGCCACTTACAAATATCTAGGCATCACAGTGGATGATAGCCTTTCTTTTAAATGTCCTGTTGACCAGTTAATGAAGAAATTGAGGTTAAAGCTGGGGTTTTTCTTCAGAAATAACGCCTGTTTCTCTTTTAAATCCAGAAAACATGTTGTATATATAAATGCCTCTGCTCACTCCCTGCAACTGCTGGGTGCTGCATATCACGGGGCCTTGAGATTCATAACTGGCTGTAAACCCCTCACACATCACAAATTGGTCTTCACTTTCTATGCGCAGAACCACTCACTGGTATCTATTTATCTATAAATCCATTATCGGACTGCTCCCCTGTTATTTGTCAATGTATCTGGTACAGAAACAGTCCGATCGCAGCCTCCGGTCTCTGGACTTCATCTTGTTTACCATCCCGTCAGTCCGTACTGAACTTGGCAAGAAGGCATTTTCCTACGCTGCGCCTGCAACCTGGAACAAGCTCCAGCAGAGGCTGAAGCTGTCTGGCTTTATTTCTCTAGGGGACTTCAAACTGCTTGTAGGAAGGCTGTTGAGACAGTCTGTGGGGGTCTGCACTTGTACATAACTTAACTTGTTCCTAACTTCTTCTTTGCCCATTGCAGTTTGTACTGTATTATTTTACTGTTTTACTGTTTGTGTTCTGTGTTGTGTCTCCTGTATGTGCAGTTAGTCCGTAACTTTGTGCTTTGCTGCTGCCTACCTGAACAGGTCTCTCTTGCAAAGAGACCCTGGGTCTCAATGAGATTTTACCTGTATAAATAAAGGTTAATAAAAATATATATATATACTTGGATTAGTTGATTATTTGACTAATCGCTCTGAATGACAACCACTGGTCAGAGTATTTCCAGTGAGTGAGAACACATCTGAGACAGACTGATGCTCCGGACATTATCCTAAGTTCATAGAAAGAAAACACCTCATATGATTTAAATGAGAAAAGGTTTCCAGAACACGTATGGAGAATAAGCACTGGACTATATATATATATATATATATATACATATATATATATTAGGGGTGGAACGGTCTATTTAAAAAATCATGTCACGGTTCGGTACACGTGTATACTGTTCGGTTTATGAGGTGCAACGTAGCGTAAGTCTTCATGACCGCTGTCCTTTCATCTCAGCGCTACGTCTCAGCGGATCAAATCCCAGCATGCTGGGAGACTTGCTCCATGCGCGCCCTGTAGGCGCTACGCACGCTCTCGCTACGCACGCTCTCGCTACGCACGCTCTCGCTACGCACGCTCTCGCTACGCACGCTCTCGCTACGCTTTTCTTCGTGGGTTTCAAAATCATGCTACTCTGCATTTATGTTACGTTCATTTGTGTCAGTCCAGTTTTTGATGAATAAACTAATATTTAAAATGTACTTGTAAGCTTGGTAAAGTCACTAGTTACTGAAGTAATCAGATAAATGCAGTGGAGTGAAAAGTAGAATATTTCCACTGATTTGTAGTGGAGTAGAAGAATAAAGTAGCATGTAAATAAAATACTCAAGTAAAGGAGAAGAGCCTCGAACTTTACTTTAGTCCAATAATTGAGTGTAAACCTCTGGTTAACAGGTTCGTTCATTTAACAAGGATTGTTTTTGACAAGCTTGTTGCACTTTGAGGCCTATGACTAATATTTACATTGATAAACTAAATGGCCCTCATTTATCAAACGAATGTACGGCAGAAAAACGTGCGTACGACCATTTCCTGGCAAACGTCGGCATTTATCAATTTGGAAGTGAGCAGGAGCTACGATCAAATCTCACGTCTGGTCTGAGGTCGTGTACGCAAATTTGAGCCTGTGGATTTGTGGTGCAGCACAGCAAAACCTGGCTGAAAATAATGAACAAACCTCAGCTGTCATTAAGCATAAGCAGTCACATATTAAGAACAGATCAAAACGGATTCTTAAAACGAATTAAATAAAATAAAAATTGTGGTTGGAGCGATTGATTGTACTCATGTGCTCATCTGGACTGCCCGCCTCCTGCTCTGGTACGTGCTGACGTGTTACGGTGACGTATTACGTTATTTCCGGTGCTTGTGTGTTGGTCACTCGTTGTTGTTTCACTGTTAGCTGCTCTCACTAAATTCAACTGTTTTTGCTATAATATTCACCACAGCGGCTAACTACCGCTTAACATTAAATCATCAACTAGTTCTACTCAAGCACTCACAGCTCTCCTTCTTTCAGCCGCTTTCTTGCTAATTAATCGTTACACGCTGTTAGCCACTTTAGCTTAGCAGTTAGCTTCACGGCTGGTGATGGCTTCCCCCGCTCTCTCTCCTGCTCTCTCTTGCTCGGAGTGTCGTATGTTTAGCTACTCCTCTGCCTCCTTTAGTGATAATGGTAAGTGTAATAGGTGTAGTGTATTTGTAGCGCTGCAGGTGAGGCTCAGTGAGTTAGAGGCACGGCTCCGCACCATGGAAGCTCAGTCTTACGCTACAGTAGCTAGCCGGCCACCTACAACTTTAGCCGGTGCGAAGCCACATAATGTAGCGTTAGCTCCTGCTAGCCCTCCCCCGGCAATCCCTGAGCAGCCAGGGTCCTCCTGGGTGACTGTGAGAGGAAAGCATAGTTCTAAATCGAAGCCCATGGTTAACCATCCCCCCGTTCACGTTTCAAACAAGTTTTCTCCACTCAGTGACACGCCTGCTGAGGAAACAACACTGGTTATTGGCAGCTCCATTTTGAGAAATGTGAACTTAGTGACACCAGGGACCATAGTAAAATGCATCCCAGGGGCCAGAGCGGGCGACATTGAATCCCATTTGAACTTCTAGCTAAGTATAAACGTAAATATGGTAGGATTGTTATTCACGTCGCCGGTAATGACACCCGATTACGTCAATCGGAGGTCACTAAAATTAATGTGGAGTTGGTGTGTGCTTACGCAAAAACTATGTCGGACTCCGTAATTTTCTCTGGTCCCCTGCCCAACTTGACTTGTGATGACATGTATAGCTGCATGTCATCATTCCGTCGCTGGCTGTCTGGATGGTGCCCAGTAAATAATGTGGGCTTAGTAGATAATTGGCAGTCTTTCTGGGGAAACCTGGTCTTATTAGGAGAGATGGTATTCATCCTACTTTGGAGGGTGCCGCTCTCATATCTAAGAACCTGGACGCAGTTGTTAGCGGTCTAAAACCATGACAACCCAGTGTTGGGATCAGGAAGCAGAGTCGCAGTTTAATACACCTCTCTGCGCTGCCCTTGTCGCAGGTGCCCAGGAAGCAGAGTGGCAGTCTTACACACCTCTCTGCGCTCCCTGTGGAGCATTTTCCAGCTCAGTTTAGTATACAAACACTGTCTGCCCCACGATCATTTAAATTAAACAGATCAAAAATGAACAGAAGAGGAGCTATAAAGAAAAACTTGATACAAATCAACGCAAAATCTGCGACTATGCAACAATATCAGAAAATAAAATGTGGACTTTTAAACATCAGATCTCTGTCATCTAAAGCTGTATTAATAAATGATCTGATATCAGATAACCATATTGATTTACTCTGTCTGACCGAAACATGGCTGCGTCCCGAAGAATATGTTAGCCTAAATGAATCCACTCCTCCCAGTCATATTAATACTCATATTCCTCGAGGCAGTGGTCGAAGAGGAGGCGTTGCAGCTATTTATGACTCAGGCCTATTAATAAACCCTAAACCTAAACTAAATTATTATTCATTTGAAAGTCTTTTTCTTAGTCTTTCACATTCAACCTGGAATCAATGAGGGCGATCAGCACCGGCTCTCCGCAGGGCTGTGTTCTTTCTCCCCTGCTCTTCTCCCTGTATACTAACAACTGCACCTCCAGTCACCAGTCCGTCAAGCTCCTTAAGTTCGCGGATGACACCACCCTCATTGGACTCATCTCTGGTGGAGATTAGTCTGCCTACAGATGGGAGATCGACCAACTGGTGACTTGGTGCAGGGAGAACAACCTGGAGCTAAATGCTTCAAAAACAGTAGAGATGACTATAGACTTCAGGAAGAGCACAGCCCCACCCTCCCCCATCATCCTGTGTGACTCTCCAGTGGACACTGGGGAGTCCTTCCGCTTCCTGGGAACCATCATCTCCCAGGACCTCAGGTGGGAGCCAAACATCAGCTCCCTCATCAGGAAGGCTCAGCAGAGGATGTACTTCCTGAGGCAGCTGAAGAAGTTCAATCTACCGCGGACAATGCTGGTCCACTTCTACACCGCCATCATCGAGTCCATCCTCACCTCCTCCATCACCGTCTGGCACGCTGCTGCCTCTGCCAAGGACAGGTGCAGACTGCAGCGTATCATACGTTCTGCAGAAAAGGTGATTGGTTGCAACCTCCCTTCTCTCCCAGAACTCTACTCTTCAAGGACCCTGAGGAGAGCAGGGAAGATAGCTGCTGATCCCTCCCATCCTGGACACTATCTGTTTGAACCTGTCCCCTCTGGCCGGAGGCTGCGGTCCATCAGGACCAAAACCTCCCACCACAAGAACAGTTTCTTCCCCTCTGCCATCAGGCTTTGGAATTCTGTTAAAGACACCTGGAACTCATACGTTATATTAACGTACCCAAATCACAGGTGTTATATTAACCCCCCCTTTTTTCACTGGACACTTTAACTTGCACATTACCACCTGCACTGGTCATACAAATACAGTCACTTATATTTCATGTATATAATCCAATGACATATGTTTAGTCTTGCTTGTGTTCATGTTTATATTTATGTAGGCACTGTCAAATCAAGTCAAATTCCTTGCAATGAAAATTGTCTGGCAATAAACCTGATTCTGATTCTGATTCTGAAAACTGTGCAGCCAATTATATTTGTTATAGTGTACCGTGCTCCTGGTCCGTACTCTGAATTTCTGTCTGAATTCTCAGAGTTTCTGTCAAATTTAGTCCTTAAATCTGACAAAGTAATCATTGTAGGTGATTTTAATATTCATGTGGACAGCGATAATAATAGTCTCAGTATCGCGTTTATCTCTCTATTAGATTCGATTGGTTTTAGTCAGAGTGTACATAAACCTACTCACTGTTTTAATCACACCCTCGACCTTGTTTTGGTTTATGGTGTGGAAATTAATGACTTAATAGTCTTTCCACAGAATCCTATTTTATCAGACCATTATTTAATAACTTTTGAATTCATATTACAAGACTACTCACCTCTGGGTAAAAGTGTCTACACTAGATGTTTATCTGATAGTGCTATAACTAATTTAAGGAAGCGATTCCATCTGCATTTACTTTAATGCCTTATCCTAATATTCAAGACTCCTGCACTAACGTTAGTTTCTCTGAAATTGATCACATTGTTGACAGTGTTGCAGGCTCTCTAAGAACAACACTCGACTCTGTTGCTCCTTTAAAAAAGAAGATAATAAAACAGAGGAAGTTAGCTCCGTGGTATAACTCAAAAACCTGTGAATTAAAACAAATATCGCGAAAGTTGGAAAGTAAATGGCGCTCCACTAAACTGGAGGAATCTCGCTTAGTTTGGCAAGAAAGTCTTAAAACCTATAGGAAGGACCTCCGTAATGCCAGAGCAGCATATTACTCATCTTTAATAGAGGAGAATAAGAACAATCCTAGATTTCTTTTCAGCACTGTAGCCAGGCTGACAGAGAGCCACAGCTCTATTAAGCCATGTATTCCTGTAAACCTCAGTAGTAACGACTTCATGACCTTCTTTAATGACAAAATTATAACTATTAGAGACAAAATCAACTCGCTTGGCACCAATTTTTCATCAAACCCAGGAACCTTAGAAACTGTAACTGAGCTGGTTTAAGTCATATTTATCAGATAGATCTCAGTTTGTACATGTTAATGACAAATCCTCCATGCACACTAAAGTTAGTCACGGAGTCCCACACGGTTCTGTCCTTGGACCGATTCTTTTCACCTTATATATGCTTCCCTTAGGAAATATTATTAGGAAGCACTCCATAAATTTTCATTTTTATGCTGATGATACACAATTATATTTGTTGATCAAACCAGAAGAAACCCATCAGTTAGATAAACTTCAAATGTGCATTAAGTAAATAAAAAGCTGGATGACCTGCAATTTTCTGATGTTAAACTCAGACAAAACTAAGTTATTGTACTTGGCCCCAAAGGCCTCCGAAACTCAATAGCTAAAGACATCGTTACTCTGGATGATGTTGTGTTGTTCTCCAGCACCACAGTAAGGAATCTGGGTAGTATTTTTGATCAGGATATGTCCTTCGATTCTCACATGAAACTAACGACAAGGACTGCATATTTTCACCTGCGTAATATTGCAAAAATTGGGAACATTGTGTCTCAGAAAGATGCAGAGAAACTTGTCCATGCATTTGTTACTTCTAGGCTGGACTACTGCAGCTCCTTATTATCAGGCTGCTCCAATAAGTCTGTTAAGAGTCTCCAGTTCCAAAATGCTGCAGCTCGTGTACTAACTAAAACAAATAGAAGAGAACATATTTCTCCTGTATTAGCTTCTCTGCACTGGCTACCTGTAAAATCTAGAATAGAATTTAAAATCCTTCTCCTTACGTACAAAGCTCTTATTGGTCAGGCTCCGTCGTATCTTAAAGAGCTCATAGTACCGCATCACCCAACTAGATCTCTGCGCTCAGAGAATGCAGGGCTACTCGTCGTTCCTAGAGTCTCCAAAAGTAGAAGTGGAGGCAGAGCCTTCAGCTACCAAGCTCCTCTCCTGTGGAACAAACTCCCAAATGTTATTCGGGAGGCAGACACTGTCCCCTTATTTAAGAGTAAACTTAAAACTTTCCTTTTTGATAAAGCTTACAGCTAGGGCTTACGATAAGACTTTATTCTGCTTAATTATGCTGCTATTGGCCTAGTCTGCCGGGGGATAATACTTTTGCTGATACTCTGAGCTTCTCTCCTCTCTGTCTGTACCATTCATGTCTCATCAATGCATGTTACTAATTCAGCTTCTTCCCCGGAGCTGTTTGTGCTTTGTCGTCTCGCAGGTCTCTGTTGATCGTGGTGGTGCCTGCTGCCGTGGTCCTACATGACGCTTCCTGCTGCTATTATCACTGTTACTCATATATACTATCACTAGTTTAATAAACTATAAAATTTGTAGCTGTATCATAGCTGCTATTGCCACTGCTCATCATTGATCATGTTTGCCACCATAATTATTATCATTTTCATATTCTGTCACCTTAGCTGTGCTTGTTTCTACTATTCTGTTGTATTAACTGTCTTAACATATACGTTATATTCACATTACTATATATATTATTATAGTTACTGTTAGGCTTTGCTTGCATCTCTGGAAGTGTGTCTGTCTCTCTCTGTCCATCTGTGTGTCTTTTCTCTCTTTCTCTCTCCTTTTCTTCCTCCCCAACCGGTCAAGACAGATTGCCGTCCTCCACAGAGCTGGGTCTGTCTGACGTTCCTGCCTGTTAAAGGGAAGGTTTTCGTTGCCATGGTACTCTACAGAGGAATTGTTGGGTCTATGTAAATCATAAATAAGTCATTGAGTGTGGTCTTTACCTACTCTGTAAAGTGTCCTGAGATAACTTTTGTTATGATTCGACACTATAAATAAAATTGAATTGAATTGAATTGAATGTGCGTCTGAAGGCACCATCCATGAATGATTACGCATTCATCAATCCCAAAAACTACCAATCGATAAATGTGCAGGGGGTTTGTGATGCCAAGCTATGGCTTTTAAACGTGGTGGCCGGGGGGCGCACGCACGCACGCACGCACGCACGCACGCACGCACGCACGCACGCACGCACACACACACACACACACACACACACACACACACACACACACACACACACACACACACACACACACACACACACACACACACACACACACACACACACACACACACACACACACACACACACACACACACACAATCTTTTATATTTTAAAACAGCTCGGCTCCAGCCCCCCGCGACCCCAACATTGAATTAATGAATGAATGTGTTGGCGAGCGGCTGCAGCAAGATGCACTGCAGAGCCAAAGTCATCTCCTCGCTAAGTGGCTACCCTTGATAAACTGCATTAAATCAAACAAGGTATCAGATGATTAACATCTTGGTATAGTTCTTCTAGATGACAAAGGTTATCCTCTAACAGAATACCTAATAACCCCGTTGGCAAACCCCGCTACAGAGCAAGAGCGCCAGTGTTGTGCCGTATTCAGCACCCCTACCGTGAAATGCACCCCCTCGCATTCTAGGTGATATTCTGGATCACAAGGCTGTTGTTTCCACCTATAGGAAAGTTTATATACAGCTAACCCACAACGGTCAGACCATTGGTTACTTACAGTCTTACTATTTTAAGAGTTAAAATCACAAACTTGGATAATAGCGAACACAAAACAACATCTTTTTGTATGTTCTGTGGAAATAAACTGCAGCCATAATTATAAAATGAATGAAATGGATCTTTTGAGCAAGTTGAATGTATTTGACTCAGCGTTTCCTAAATATAATCCCAGCTTTTCTTGCAATTCATATGTTCAAAAGTGTGTGTTTTTAATGTGGTTACCTGTATATAAACTACTCCTATAGATGGAAACAACAGCCTTCTGATCCAGAATATCACCTATAATGCGAGGGAGTGCATTTTACGGCAGGGGTGCTGAGTACGGCACAACACCTGTCCAACAGTGCGCACAGGCTCACACTGGACTCAGTGGAGCGCTCCGTTTTTCTTTTCCATACAGCGTTTTTACGGACCCCTTTTATTCCACTTTTAAGACACATCTTAACAGTGAGCACATCTTTATTTTGCTCCATCTCGGATGTCAGGATGCCGATCTGTGTGTCGGAAAAGTTTATTTTCTAACCAGCGTCCCTTCTCTCGTGTTTGACCTCAGTGGGCGAGGCCTCCGAACCAGGAATATTTAAGGGGGTAACATGTTAATGACGATCGAATTCAGCCGCTGCATTTATCAAGGGTCAGATACGAATGTTTCATAAATCACACGTGGGTCCTGTCATACGACCAATTCTGCGCTCAGATCTGCGCCCGTTTTCACGCAAGATTGATATATATATATATATATAAAAAAAATTTTTTCATGCCATGTTTATCCTGTCCAAAATAATTGTGATTCATGATATTTTCCTGATAATCATCAACATATATTTAATACTATTGAAATGACACTAAAACACAATAGAATCACTTTAGTTACATTATGTTAAAAACAATGTACATCAATGATGGATCACACATCTTTTTTTAGTGAAAAATGAACAATCTTAAATAAGGTTATCATAATAATAATAATCAATTCTAAATGTTATGTAAAATGTTAAAACTGTCGCCAGTGGGCTGTGACCAAATTAATGTTACGGCTAGAGGTAAACTGCAGTCAATTTTCTGGTCAAATCACCCTTGAGCACACAATGTTCACAATAATCCTAATAATCCCAATAATAGAAATTCACACTCACAAAAGGATTAAGTTACAATACATTATTTCAATTAATCACAGCCAGTCCATCACCACAACCTGAGAGGCTGGTGAAAGTAATAAAGAAATGTTGAATTTAATGCACAAGTCACCTGGATTTAACCAAGTCTCAGTAAGCATACAAAAATATCTGACATTTAACAACCGGAACATTGCTGGGATGGAAGATGGACATGGAACAGGCTGGAGGCATTAGGTGAGGCAGCAGTGTTGGTAGGGATCAGATTATTAACATCCACAGTGTAGCTGCCTTTCCAGTGGCTTCACTGAAACATTTCATCCCAATTTCAGGATGTCTGTCAGCGCCTCTTCACAAGACTGCAAGACACTTGGACACTTCCGGCAACCCATCACTCTGAGAAAGTACGTAGGAGTTTGGCAGTTTTGGCTAGCAGCAGGCGGGTGAGAGAGTAAGTGAAGTAAAGGTTGTATGAGGTCTGATATGACTGTTCAGACTAAGGTTGCATTGCAAAAAAAAACAAATCAGACCCGTATCTGAATGAGGACCACATACGAAGGCGGCCAAATCTGAAAAAAAAGGTCCAGTTTCATGTGATCTGTGCTCTTCACACTGAAAAACAGAAGGTGAATCAGGCACAAGCAATCTGAACGGTAGGAGGCATTGCACAGCCAGAAAAAAAGTCCTATAGCTATCTGAAGCAGTTAAAGTTGGACCATTTACACGCGTGTCCAGAGACCTCCATACGGACTAACCTGACTCCGCATTGTCTCAGCATAATCCATCTGGGAACTCTCGTTTGGGGAAATTATGGGAAGGGGTGAAAATACTGGTTGCTGATTGGATAAACCATCTATTTATCACCAACATACAAAATCAACAAACCAGATCAATGAAGCGTATCACGTACTAACAGCATGGAGGCAAAGCTCAGAAAGGAAACAACATTTGTGTAACGTGAATTTACGGATCAAAGGCCCAATTTCAGGAGCCCGGTCCATATTCAACAGAAGGATCCAGAGAAAAAAGAGTTAGTGAGCGGCTTGCTCCATAGCTGCTCATCTCATCCATGAAAGCCGCCATGTTGTTTACACACAGTCGCACGTTACCAAACTGATCTGCGAGTAAAAGACAATGGAGCTCAGATATCAGGGTGGTCTCACGAGGCTACTTACGAGCAACTGTGGAGCAGGATATCTGTTCCCACCCTAGATCGGGTAGTACAGATGACTACTATAGACTATAATTTTACAGCCCATCACTCAGTTTCAGACTGCACAAAGTTATGATCTGGTCACAGTCAGTAATTGAGGTTCAAATTCAGAGGTTCAAATAAGTTAAATCTGGTAAAACTCTAAGATAAAACAAAAGGAGGACAGTAAGGCATAAGGCCAGGCTGAGAGGGCAAAATGGTCACAGTCCATTTTGGTGCATTGCTAGTCATATGATGTCATGACAGGACTAGTGGACATGATCTGTTGTACTGATCTGCACTGAGAGAACGCAGAATCATTTAGTTCAACAAATAGCTATAGAGATTTGTGTTGGAGGCTAACTGGCCAGAATGACACCCTTTGAATCAATGTAAAAAAAACAACAGCTGTGTGCTAAAGGGGCAGGAAGGTGAAGAGATGCTGTGCTAAGGCAACGTATGTAGCTCACAGCAGTCTTTATTCCCTTAACAAAATAATAAGTTTGTCCAGAATGCAGACGGACAGAGTGTTCTAAGTGGGAACGCAAAAGCACTCCACCGCTGTTGCTCACGAGGTGCAGCGGCTCATCCACTAACTCACTCTGGCCTTTCAAACACAATGCTTTCAGAGCTGCAGCCAGGTAGAGCTTTGCTTGACACAGCAAAAAACGTTGTGGCGTGGCAGAAATAACAGGTTTCAGTATTTTTTATGCTAAAGTTGTACTCCAAAATATTTAAGAGCGTTGTTTGTTGTTTCTAGCGTCCTCTGTGTCAGTAAGATGTAACTGCAGGTGAGCGTGTTCTTTCAGAGCCTCCATCTTCACTATCACTTGTGATACGTGAACTATCACTTCACGTTCACGGTCACTATGTGTGTTGATTATTTATTTTTATTTATTTTTTGCTCTTTTGTAAACTTTATTGAAACACAATCACTTCTTTACTTCCAGTCCGTCCACTATATGTTCCCCTCTTAAATCCATACACACACACATGTTCCTATTACACTTCTGCCCTTACTACAAGCCTGACTCAGAAGTTGTAAGTTCCGATTTCCGATTACAAGCAAATGCAGCAAAACCGTTGCTGACGATCTGGGCTGATAGACCAACCACTTTCAGCAGAGTCACTAACATGGAGACTTATTTACATCTAGAGAGGGAATGTCTCCACAGACACAGATATTGGAATACTCAGTAAAAAGGCAACAAGGTCTTTCATTAGTGGGTCGCATGATCAGTTACCATTGTTTTAACTCACTCTGTGATAGAGAGGAACTGAAAAATAAATTAAATAGTTGGAAATCTTACGGAGTACAACTTTAATATTAATAATATTAATATTAATATTTTATAAATATTTTATTTATAAAACATTTTTTCTGTCTCATCCCTGAATAGGCTTCACTTTACTATCATCTCTTGTCTATATATTAGGTAGAAGTGCACCCGTAAGGTTACTGCACTAAAAAGCCTGCAGTGACTTCAGCACCACCGTGAAACAGACAGCTCCTCTGCTCTCAGGGTCTGATGCTTCCTTCATGTTTCAGCACTTCAGAGCGCCTTGTTTCTGATGCCGTTCTCTTTCACCTCTCTACTTGCCCAATATAAAAGCCTTGGAAACTCATTCCACTGTAAAATGCAACACATTGTTGGTAAAATATATAAATGTGTACTGGTGTGTGTGTGCTTCATAACTAGTTACAAGCTCTAGGACCCTTTTCATAACAGCGCGCTCTGGGGCCTGTTGGAACCACCGTACGCTACTGCCGTTTCACGCACTGACACACACACCAACAGCAGGTGCTTAATTGTCTACAAATTAGCAATTTGTAACTCTTCTATTTCACATATTAGTGTGTTAACTGTCTCAGATTTGTCCCACAACTGGTGATGGGAAAGGACCTATTAAGAAACATGATGAAGTTGTTGCCTGGAAACAGGCTTATTAAAAACGTGCAGCTTTTGCATGAATGACAGACGTGAGTTTAGCCTATACTGTGTGTGATAAAAGGATTAGAGAGCCGTTGACTGTAAGGAAGCTCCACCATACACAGCTTATTCATATATTAAATCTATGCTTTCCTGTTTTCCTGAGCTTTTATGTCCTGCAATGTATGGCATAAATACTACACACAGTTTGGCGATAGAACATAACCTGAAACATGAGGCCTTTCCTAGTACAAGTGCTGCTAATTTGTATTTATTTATGAAGTTGAGTATGCCTCAAGGGGACAGATTATGCTAAATGCACCTTTTCAACTTTTAATGTTTAACTATTCCTTTAATACACTAATCACTATGTTAGAAGAATTATTCAAAATTGTGGCACTTGAAACTCTACTTACTCTTTAAGCGATCGATTGGTCGATGGTAAAATTGCATGTTATTTCTGGATTAAAACGCATGTTGGTAACTTTCTATGAAAACTATGCCTTCACCTTCCGTTCTTGTGTGCTCCTAGAATCCTCCCTGTTTGCTCCTAGTGGCATCTGCTGGTTTCCACCAATGCCCGACCTACAACAATCAATCAGAGCAGAGGAGTCTCTCACACAGTGTCAATGACTGCTCTGAACTCTGATCAAACTGTGAAAGTATGCAGCGCTGATCCAATAGGAATCAAGATTCTGTGACTATATTGCATATTTCTTGCATAAAGTGTTTTCAGAAACATATTTTAATGTACAGTGAGAAAGTTTGTGACAATGTTGAGCCAAAACCAAGCACCGCCCACCAGCACACCGGCCGGACAAACATTCTCATTTTACAGCAAATGACCAGAAGACGTCAGCCCTATAGGGACGTCATCACATAAACGCAAAAACCATAATAAAGTTGTTCTCCGTAAGATTTCCATCTATTTAATTGTCTTTTCAGTTCTTCTCTATGTGTGTGTGTGTGTGTGTGTGTGTGTGTGTGTGTGTGTGTGTGTGTGTGTATGGATTTAAGAGGGGAACATATAGGGGACGGACTGGAAGTAGAGAGGTGAATGTGTTTCACTAAAGTTTACAAAAGAACAAAAGGAAAATACAATAGTCAACACACATACTGACCGTGAACGTGACAAGATGGAAGCTCTGAAAGAACAGACTCACCTGCAGTTACATCTTACTGACACAGAGGACGATAGAAACAAGGGATCTCAAATCTTTATTTATAGTCCTCAAGACACTTCCACTGTACATAGAAAATATTCTTTTTCAGTGCAACCGTGCACGCAGAGACCTTGGCTCCAGTTGAAGCTGTGTTTGTGATGGTTGTCTTGGTTATGGTGGCGCACAGAGAAATCTGCTTCAGGCAGTGAATAGGGCGGCTTGTGTTATGAGTAGGTAGGGGAATGCTGCGCTTTTGGGAGCTAATCATCCCGGTGATTTAATATGATAATCCATTAAACCATTTGAATCCCTGCCCTCAGCCACAACATATCAACACAAAAAAAGGCAGCTCAACAGCCTGAAACACAAAAGAGCCAAAACATTGTCAACTGGTAACTTCAAAGAGGTTATCACTGTGTAGACGGAAAACAGATACACAAAAGCAACATGACAAGGACTTCAGTATCCTGCAGGTTCATTCAAGACCCTACACTCTTTTTCTGTCATACTTCTTATGAGGCATTAATGAAATCTTGGTTGGCAAACACACACACACACACACGCACACGCACACGCACACGCACACGCACACGCACACGCACACGCACACGCACACGCACACACACACACACACACACACAGTGATTAAAATAATTGAAATAGTCACATCTTAGAAATACTGAAATTGAAATTGGGTTTCTTTTTTTAGATGTTTTAATGTTTTTCATTGCAAGTCAGAAAACATTTTATCACCACAACTGTTTTTACCCTTGTTAGACTATGGAGACCTGCTTTTTATGAATGCTCCTGATCAGTTTTTTAAAAAGTTGGATACTGTATACCAGTGGTTTTCAAAGTGGGGGCCGCCAGGAGGCACTAGGGGGGGCTTAAGAAAATTTGAGGGAATTTAAGGGAAAAAAGGAAAGATATATTATCTATTTATTTAAAATCATTATTCTAAAATATAATCAAATTTTTAAATCTTAAATTAATCATAATTATAAAATATAAATTATAATAATAGAACATCTCCAAATATTATTTGCCATGCTCATCTTTTTGATTGCCTGTCAGTCAAAATATCATTCATGACACCATGACATCATCATTATCAAGCTGCTTTGCTCCTCAAGCTAGAATGCTAGATCAAATTGGACAGGTCTATGACAAGAGAGAGACCAAAGGAACAGACCAACAGCCATGCTGTGGAGGACACTGCTGCAACAAAAAAAACTAGGAGGTCCTGGCCAACTAAAGTCAGAAGGTATGAGGCAGCATACATTAAGTATGGCTTTAACGCCTTACAGAAAAATAGCCATTATTGATTGAGTAGTCTTTCTGGAGACCCCCTCAAACCACTGTTTAAAACCTTCAAAAGTTCAGCGTCACTTGATACAAAAAACACCCAACAGAGAGACTTCTTCAGATGGAAAGTTTGTTATTAAGTGGGAATGTAGTGTTGAAAACATGTTGTTAATATCATTCTTATGCTAAACAAATGTAATAATTATTGAATAGTGAATAAAAGTGACAAAAACATTCTTAAAGTTGATGTGTGATATATTTCGTAGCATTGACGGTGGATTTGCAAAGGGGGTCCTCGGCCAGTAGCTAACACTGTGTGGGGGGCCTCGACATGGAAAAGTTTGCTGTATACCACTGTGCTTTGCCTTTTATTACTGGTTGCAGCCATCGTGTACATCACTGTCCTTGTATGCTGTTGCACATTGTCCATCTTTGTATGTCCGTAGACTCTCTCACTGGCTGGCTTTTATTTATAACCTATCTTTGGACTTCTACCTACATATTTGTGTATTCACATGTGTAGAAACCTCTAGAAAGCTTTTAGATTTAATGTTCCGTGCATGTGCGTTGTTAGACCTGGGCATGCAGGGCTATAGCCCCGGACCTCCGTGCCGTCTAATAAAAAAATGATGATGAAAATAGCCCAGTACACTAGACTTTTATATGGCTGCATTAGCAGCAGCCACAGATGCAACATTATAGAAGTGAAAACTGCAAAATTCTGACGTGTCCACACTGACAACAAATCCAACTTAAAGCAGACTGACAAGTGATAACTTCAGAATCAAACTTAAAGCAGACTGACTTGATAACTTCAGAATCAAACTTAAAGCAGACTGACTTGATAACTTCAGAATCAAACTTAAAGCAGACTGACTTGATAACTTCAGAATCAAACTTAAAGCAGACTGACTTAATAACTTCAGAATCAAACTTAAAGCAGACTGACAAGTGATAACTTCAGAATCAAACTTAAAGCAGACTGACTTGATAACTTCAGAATCAAACTTAAAGCAGACTGACTTGATAACTTCAGAATCAAACTTAAAGCAGACTGACTGGATGGTGGTTTGGTTTAACAGTGACTCTGTTAACCGGAGACTTTCAGCTGAGTGCCTCTGCGGTTACCGTAGTGACTGCAGATGATGAAAACAGGATTATGTTTTTAGGAGAGATACTCATAGACTGTATGAAAAGGAGATACTCTGAGATCTGTTTTACTACACCACAATGGCATGACTATGAAGGAGTAAAAAGGGTTTTGTTTCTAAGTGTTAAGAAAATTCTACGCACACGTGTTTACACAGGCAGGTTTCAAAGACAAATAGATTTATTTAGAAAATTAATTAGAAACAGATATTACCAGGAAGAACTCGCTCTCTTCCTGTTTACTGTAACAACAAGCAACGAACAAAATGTCACTGACACATTTACTCAAACAAAACTATAAAGACTTATGAGGGAAGTGACCTTATGTTTAACATTGTAATGAAAAAGTAAACAACTGCCGTCACCATGGCAACCGCAGACTCTTTCAGATGAAAGTGTCCAGTTAACGGGTCACTCGTTAAACCCAAACACCGGTCAGGTGTTTCTAGTCTGAAAAGTTTCAGGAGACCTGCAGTGGATTTAACCCGGTCCACTTGACATCAGGGCGGTGCATGTCAGTGTTTCTGAGGCTGTAGGCTGTTCTCATGTCTCAATCTGGCTGCTGGGGTCTGTGCTCACCTTTCTTAACAGAAACATTAACCTACTCAGTACGCCTGCCCCGATGGGAGTCACACATGACCATTGGTCTTTCCTTTCCTTCTCAAACTACTTCACAATTGCATGTTCATCTGACCAATTTCAAACCTTTTTCGGGGGAGAAACCCCCGAACCCCCGTCTGAAAAGGACTCTGACTTCTGAGCTACAGCTCCGGATGTTTTCACAAGCTCGTGATGTGCCTTGTCCCGTCTACCTGGAACGATGTGCAAAAGGATTTGAAATTGACACATCTCGTAACTCTGTTGTTTGAGTTCAAGACAATTCTAAAAGGCAGAGAATTAAGCTCAATCGGATCTTGTCATTGCACTGTGTAATCTTGTAATCCCATTTTTCCTCTTTTTTTTGTAGTGTGTAATCAGATTTTTTTTGTATCTTGTGTAATAAGCCTGTGAATTTTCTCATTTGTCCAGGTCGTTATCAATTAATTTATTAAGCAATTTCAGTCAAACGACTGCCACTCTAACGACGGTCGTTGGCACGTGGAGCCCAAAGGGTTCCAGTGACATCATCGGCCTTGTGAGAGGTTAAATACCTGGACCTGTAACGTGTGACATCAAGTTTGCAGGGTTTCCTGGGGTGTAGTTAATCAGCATCAGACTAATCAGTCGAGTAAGCCCTGATTTATACAGAGCAGCCCCTTTCAAACTGGTTTACAGTTAAACAACACATGACAACAGGTGAAGGCACAAAAGAGACACACAGATGGACCTAAACTGTGTCTATGGAAAGCTGGCTAACATATAGTATCATATTTGAAGCAATGTATGACAGGAAGCAGAGAAATGTTCCTACCAAGGAAATATTGATTTGTTCTTGTGACCTGCTGCTTCAAATACATAAGGTCTGTTTCCAGGGAGATTCCACTGCTCTTCATATGGGAGGTGAAAAAAAAAGTCTGCAGTACCAGTACTAACCTTGAGATCTCCTTCTTTCTACTTCACTGGTCTTCAAATGCATTACATGAAGCTGCCAAAAATAGTCCCAGTCCTTGTGCTGACATCAACCACTGTGCAAGAAATGAGAACTACTATACCCAGAAAACCTGTTGGGAGCTCTTTACTAAGCATTGTTCCTCAAATGTTTGCAGTCTGTGCTTCAAATGGCTATTCACTATATAGTCTGTTATATTCTGAGTTCACCCTTTTGTAGTGCTTTCCAATTGTAAATTGAAAAATAATATACCCCTTAATATGGACTTTGACCGTCGCTAAGCCAAGCCTTGTATACCATCATGCACTGCGCTGAAGGGAAAAAAATTGTGAGATGAGAGGAGAGACACAGCAAAATAATTAACCATTTAACCTGCAATGCCAAGCCAAATAAATCAATGGTGGATCTATTGTGTAAGCGTACAAATCCTGGCTAGCAACCTAGTTTGGTAATGTTAGCTAAGTTAGCTCTCTTCTGTGCAGTGCATTGGCAGTGCTGCTGAGTTGAAACTTACGTGAGATGGGCTATATTTTTTTATATTCACAAGTAGCAAGTGTCACAAGGTGTCATAAAAATACTACTAAAGAGATATCAAGAGCTATTTTATCTCTTCAGGGACCAACGACGGTGAGCAGAGGAGCAAACATTAACATGACTGCCACAGTGGGTCTGAGAGGAGGAGGTCTGGTCGCAGGTCACAGGGAGTATGCCCATCCAGTCTACATGTGCTTTGTGGATCTGGAGAAGGCATATTACCGGATCTGGACTCTGTTCTGGCCATTTCATTGTTTCGATATTCTTAGCTTCAGTGAACTGCTTCACCTGTTTTGCAGTGTGACAGGGGACATTGTCTTCATGAAAATTGCAGCTGATTGTGAGATTGGTTTCAGCGAAGGTATTGCATGTTGCTGAAGGAGGTTCACAAAAACATTTTCATTCACCCTGCCATGTAGCTGTACAAGAGGCCACACCCATGCTGCAGAAAACATCCCCAAAACCATGACACTTCTTCTTTGCACACTTTGGGTTTAGTCTTTCCCCAGTCCTACGCCCAACTTAATGTTTCCCATCAGGCCCAAATAAACCGAAAGTCCTCTCATCACTGAAGTCACTCTGGACCAGTTCTCCTGTCCACACAACATGCTCCTCAGTAAAGGCAAGTCTAGCCTTTTTATTCTTTCTGCTGGTGAGAGGTTTGGTCACTGCAGAGTAGGGCTGGGCAGTATGACGGTATCATACATACAAAAAAAAAAAATGTCCTGGTAAATTTTCACTGCAATTACTAACCTGCTCATAAATTGAGATAAGACCGGCCGAAATCATGGAGGAGTAGAGAGATAGTGGTACTACCAGGCCTACCGAGCAGGCAGAGCTGGAGGCATCCCAATCAATGCAGCATGAGGAAGAAGAACTAGTTTCTAGAAAGGGTGCCACTTGTGTTCTTTGGATTAAAACATCTGATATTGAACAGAAAACAGTACTTTGCAAACAATGGCCTGACCATTGGTACCATAGAAGGAAATACAAGCAACCTCTACCATCACTTAAAAGTGAAGCATGCCCGGCATTTAATGAAAGCCAAAAAATGTGTGGCGCATCCACCACTCCAAAACAAAAGAGGTTGGAAGAGTCTTTTGCAAAAGGCACACCATATGACAAAAAAATCAAGAAGGTGGAATGAAATTACACAGGCCAGCTCAACACATGTATGCAAAAACATGGTTCAAATTATACCGTTGAGAAGACAGGATTCAGCGAATTAGTCCGCACCTTTGACCCACAGTATGCAATGCCCAGTCCCAAACACTTTAGCGAGGTTGATTTGCCACACTTATACGGAGAATGCTGTGGCGCAATTGAAAAGGAGCTATGAAGTGTTTTCCTTTTTGCAACAGAAATGTAGTAAGCCGCACCACGCAGTCTCACATGATCCTAACGACGAATTACATCATAGACTGTGTTGAAGACACAATTCAATGTTTACCAGCTATTTGCACAGCACATAACTTTATTCTATAAGTGTGTATTGTATTTAAAACATTTGGGTGATGCTGTGATTTTTTAACATTGCACCGACTGAAGCCGGGCAGGTGTGAGGCACACCTTTAAAAAAATCTTATTTGTGTTGAAATAACAGTTTAATGTTAACTAGATATTTGCACTATTATGACACTGCAGAAACTGACAGATTTTTCACTGGTTTCTCATTTGTTTGGATGGAAAGTTCGAAATAAAAGAAAAAATGAAATGTAAAGTATGGTGATTTTAAGCCATTATTAATTGAATTTACTGTAAAAATACTATACAGTGATACCCATACCGTGACATAAATTTACTCATACTGTGATATAAGATTTTGTCCATACTGCCCAGCCCTACTGCAGAGTGGGCTTTCAGTCTAAATTGTCTTCAACTCCAGCTGATTCCCCACTGAGAGTCTTCTCTTAATCCTGTCCTCTCGTGCACTTGTTTTACGGGGACGACCGGCCTTTTTGAGGGACTTAAACGAATCTGTGTCCTTGTAAAGTTTCAATATACTTGAAATCACAGACTGTGAACGCCCAATCTCTCTCTGATGGCTGAGAGGGTCATCCCTTTGGCCTTCATCTGGACAACCTTGTCTCAGGGTTTCAGTCACTTTAAAGCAGCTCGCCATCACAACATCATTGTTTTGGTTTTTTTGTATTATAATTTAAGTTGTTCCCTTACTCATCTCATCTCAGCTTTAACCACTTATCCAGGGTCAGGTCGCAGGGGCAGCAACTCCAGCAGGGGACCCCAAACTTCCCTTTCCCGGGCCACATTAACCAGCTCTAACTGGGGGATCCCGAGGCGTTCCCAGGCCAGTGTGAAGATATAATCTCTCCACCTAGGTCTTCCCAGAGGCCTCCCCCCAGCCCTTACTCAACTTCATAATTATAATTTATCTAATAATGGCTACTGAAGGAGCTACTGAATCATTGGACCTACATTAAAGTGTTTGCACTTACCATCATGTCACCAAATCAATTAGGACTGACAGTTTAAGGATTACAACGTTGTTGTATAGACATTGTTTAAGGATAGTAATCCATGAGAAGAATTACAAATCAGCAGGTAAAGATGAAATATGCCAAGACGCATTGTGAGAGTTAAAAGAGCACAGCACATCAAGTGGTACAACAACACATTAGTGACAATTGCATCACAGGCTCAGGTGCTCCTTATTATAAGAAAATAAGAAGATGGAGTGACATAGCACATATAGACAGACAAGCCTTTAGACAGAGACTGTCACAGTTGCAGTGAGAAAAAGGAAAAGAACATAAATGCAGATGAGGGAGGCAAAGCTAGAGCAGTTAAAAAATAAGGTGCAAAGGCTTGCAAGGCCATGAGGAAGGCACGGGTCTAACCCAGACAGTCAAAGACATCCAACAAGGAGCAGTTTAAGAAATACAAAATCCAGGGGTCAAGCGATAAGATTCAAACTTCGTCAACAGAAGGCTGGAAAGCTAGGCCATGCATAGTAGACGATCTGGCACAGTGGACATTGCGTCTGGGCCAGGTTTATGGTGAGTGTCTGATAAGGGAATGAGGTGATGGCAGGGCAGTTTTGAGTGACAGGATCTGGAATGAAAGGAGAACAGTGTGAGGGCATCTGGTGGACAGGTAAAGAGTAATGCTAGGGGGTCTGGGAAAGTGGAAATGTCTGAAGAGAGGGGCAGCACATACACAACTGTGGCTGTGACAGAACACTGACAGAAATGACAACTTGAAAGTATCTCACTGAGGCTCAGTTGCCACAGTTAATTGGTGAATGTAACCAAAACCAAAAAAGAGCTTGGCAATGTCTCTTACTTCCCAATGAGACAAATGTTCATTAAAGAGTGAAGAGAGTCAAAGCACTCAAGAAGAAATTGAGTCAATGTGATTAGAGAACGTGCAGCTGATGGATGGATGAATGGATGGATGGATGGGTTTCATAACATCAGAGCATTGAAACTTAAGACGTTAGAGCAGTCACTCTTTATTTGGACTTTTAACTACTATATTAACATGTGAAATACCCAATCTATAGTCATTTAATCATCTATTCAAATTCAAAATTCACATTGTTTAAGTACAACAGACGGTGTCCTGTGCTCCAGTGGAGGGTGTTGCTAAAATCTACTCTCTGGCTCACCTGCTGCCCTATTGCCCTAAGAAAACGTACGATGTTTCAACTTGTAGCCGCGGCTCGCTGTGTGACCATGGCAACTACAGAAAATATAGCGAGGGAAACAATAGGAGCTGATTTCACTGAGTTCTGTGAATGATACTCCTCTTCACCGTTAAGTTAATTTCCTGTCTAAAGATGGTGATAACTGTTATGCTCTCCCTCTGCTTGTGTTAGTATTGTACTGACCTGTCTCTCTGCTCCATTAGTACCTCAGGCTGCCTTGCTGTTCCTGAACCCTGATTGGCTGATTGAAGGCTCCTGGCCCAGACGGCACCATGGTGAGTTTTGGTTTGGTTTGATTCACTACATCATTTTCTTTATGTAGGTTTCATTTTCATTTAATCTTATTTTGCTTGTGAAGGATGGGCTGGCATGACTGTTTTCATGTCTTTGTTTCAAGTTTAGTTCATTATTTAGGTAGTTCAGAGTCTCTGCTCTGACGGCCCATGCGTGGTTGGCTAGAGCACCTGTTATTCTTATTTTCACCAGCCCATCTGACTCTTTTATGTTTTTGGTTCAGGTTTAGTTATTTTTATTAAGAGACAATAAATCATTTTTCCATTTGAACCTGGTTTTGTTCTTCTGATATTGGCCTTTTTTGGCATTTTGACTTGGTAGCCGTAACAATAACATTAAGGATTGGGTGATAGCAGCAGCCTGTGTTGCACAGTCTGATATGATAAGAGTCGCAAGGAGGCCGAGCGGGGGCGCTACGCTATCCTGACGGTTCAAAACACTGTAGGCAAGCAGGACTAATACGGCAGCTTACCATGACAGCCCATGTGGAAAAGCTGCATTCTGCCTCCTGGTAAAGTAGCAAGTCTTCTTCTTCACTTCCCCTACACAAACGGATGCTAAAAGTCAGTCAATGTTAGCGTAGTTTTGGTAGTTACTGTGAGAAACTGTGATGTTCGGATCTGTTTCCGGGTGTTCCTGTATAGATCCAGAGGGTTGACTGTCAGTCCAACACGTCCTCTGAGAAGTGTTAGTATGCTCTGTGCTGAGAAGGCAACATTTTTCAACTGTCAGCTCTCTGGCTGCTCCTGAGGAGATTAACATTTTCTCTGTGTTCTGTTACACTGACTGTCAAAGACTGCTCAACCAACAACTTCAACATGCATCTATTCTTGTGGGACCACATTTTTTTCTTTTCCCTCATACAAACAACTTACCTGCCTATTTGGCTTTTTTTTTGTTAGTGGATTTTCGCCTCCGTCCCTCTACCGAAAAAAAAAAATCCTGCTCCCATACGTTCCTGTTACAAAATTTAAAAAATGACTCCTGTTTCCTCCTAGTCTCGGAGAAAAATCTCAACATTACCTCCCACTCCTGATTATCTAGTAGATTAACAAAAGCCTTTATTTATATTATGAGCCTAGCTCTTGAAGATCGTGCTAATGTTGCTAATTCGGTATACGTCAACTATATGGGCGTATCTCCCTCCCGCCATACATCAATGCCCCTTTAAGGTAAGAGGAAATGATAAGATGGCGACTCCCATAGGCGAGGATGATTGGATCAACACGACATAACTGACATCAACGTAGAGGCTACATCCATTTTATATACTATATATGGTTCAGTCCTCCCTGTGTGACCAACAGCTCATTTTAACTCGAACAGCATTATACATTCCGTCACTAACTTTGAAAATGCCCAACTCGTCCCATGCATGTATGATTTTTTTTTCCATTATAGAAACACTTAAACTAGTTTCTTGTTGACGTGGCTTATTCAACAGCCTTCAGTTTGGTTGACATTATCCACTCAGCTCATTGTATTGGGGGATATCCTCGCTTTTCCATTGGTGCATGGGTACTGTTAGTCACTGTGGCAGGCTGTTGTTCAGATGGGAAACATTTTTTCCCCAAGGTCAGTGGGCAACACAAGCACCAGCTGACAAATGGGGAATCTCCACACACGCACACATACACACACGCACACACACACACGCACACACACACACACTGAAGTGATTCCATCTGGCTGGGTTATCACCACCATCCACTCTGTCCCACTTTCTATAGTAGGCACTTTTCCAATAATACAGTTCAAAGCAGGATTATCTCATTGTTCAAACACACACACACACACACAAACACACACACACACACACACACACACACACACACACACACACACACACACACACACACACACACACACACACACACAAGAATATGCAATAGCAATTCAGCAAATACATTTAAAGTGCCAGATTAATTATAGTTATCAGTACACATACATAAATGGATCTATTACCCACATCTTCCGGTTCCAGCGCTGTGTAAAGCGGCAGCCAGCAACAGTTGCTCCCTCTCCTTTCCGCACTTTTTGCTATTTTATCTTATTTTACTGTCTTTTTATTAAGTACTTTTTCCTGTAAGTCGTAGTGCTAACCTTAGCCAACCATGTTCGTGAACTTTCTTACGTGTTTTTTGTCCGTTTGTCTCATTCTTGGGACTATTTTTGCCGACCGCGTCTCCGTCTGGACGCAACAATGCGGCGGCTCCATTGTTTACACCCGTGAACAGCTGTTGTCGCTAGCACCAACGGCGCTAATGCGGGAGAGGCCTGAAATCCCCAAAGAACTGAGGAGAAAGTACAGGGGATGTAAGGCTGGACGTAAACAACGGGAAAAGAAGAGGAGATATAAACCATCTCTACCTTCCATCACCATGGGGAACGTGAGGTCGCTGGCTAACAAGATGGACGAGCTGGCGGGCCTGGTGAAGACTCAGTGGATGTATCGTGTGAGCAGTGTGCTGTGTTTCACGGAGACGTGGCTCCACGAGGACATCCCGGACTCGAACGTAACTGTGGACGGCTTTCAGACTGTTCGGGCGGACAGGAGTCACCGTGAGAGTGGCAAGAGGAAAGGTGGGGGACTTGCTATTCTTATTAACAACAAGTGGTGTCATCCTGGACACGTTACTGTAAAGGAGCGTGTGTGTAGCCCGGACATTGAGCTGCTTGCCGTGAGTCTGCGGCCATATTATCTGCCGAGGGAGTTTTCACACGTGATCGTTCTGGTTGTTTACGTTCCTCCGACTGCAAACGCGGCGCGCGCGAGTGACGTCATCCACACCGTCGTCGCGGGACTTCAGACACGGCACCCAGACGCATTCATTGCAATATCTGGGGACTTCAACCACATCACTCTGGCTGCAACACTGCCCACTTTCAAGCAGTTTGTGGACTGTCCCACCAGGGAAAACAAGACACTGGACCTGCTGTATGCTAATGTTAAGGAGGCTTACAGCTCCACTGCCCTTCCTCCTCTTGGAAGATCAGATCACAACCTCATCCATCTGCAGCCCCTGTATAAGCCCCAAGTCCAGCGGCTTCCTGTGACCACCAGGACTGTGAGGAGATGGTCACAGGAGACTGACGAAGCTTTACAGGGTTGCTTTGAACTCACAGACTGGGATTTGCTCTGTAATTCACATGGGGAGGACCTTGATGATCTCACGGACTGCATAACAGGGTACATCAATTTCTGTGTGGACAGCGTTGTTCCTACAGAGACTGTACTCTGTTTCCCAAATAACAAGCCGTGGGTCACCAGAGACATCAAGGTCCTGCTGAATGCGAAGAAGAGGGCCTTCAGAGAGGGGGACAGAGAGCAGATGAGGCAGGTCCAGAGGGAGCTGAAGGAGAGGATCCAACAGGGCAAAGACACCTACAGGAGGAAGCTGGAGCACAAACTCCAGCAGAACAACTTAAAGGACGTGTGGAGCGGCATGAGGAGCATCACTGGCTACAAACCATCTGGTAGCCAGACGGTAGGAGGTGGTACTGAACGTGCCAATGAGCTAAATCTGTTCTTCAACAGATTTGATGAAAGGGCTCTGGACCACCTCCCCACGGCTCCTCTACAACCACCCACCTCCAAACCTCCAACCCTGCTGACACCTCCCCCTCAATTCCTTCCTGATTTTGCCCTACCTGTCCCCTCCCCCCCGCCATCACCTCTCTCCACCCCCACCAACACACACAGCAGACAGACCTTCACTGCAGAGCAGGTGAGGAAGGAGCTGTGCAGACTCCGCCCAGGCAAGGCAGCGGGTCCCGACGGTGTCAGCCCGAGGGTCCTCAAAACTTGTGCGATCCAGCTGTGTGGAGTCCTGCAATACATCTACAACCTCAGCCTGAGTCTCGAGAAGGTCCCTGTGCTGTGGAAGACATCCTGCCTGGTACCATTACCAAAGAAGGTGCGTCCCAGCACCTCAGAAGACTACAGACCGGTGGCGCTGACGTCGCACCTGATGAAGTCCCTGGAGAGGCTGGTTCTTTCACTTCTTCGGCCCCTGGTCAGCTCATCACTGGACCCTCTACAGTTTGCCTACCAGCCGAGACTAGGAGTGGAGAATGCTATCATCTTCCTGCTCAACCGTGCCTGCGCCCACCTGGATAGAGCGGGGACCACAGTGAGAATCTTGTTCATGGACTTCTCAAGTGCGTTCAACACCATCCGGCCTGCTCTGCTGGGACAGAAGCTGACGGCGATGCAGGTGGACCCTCCCCTGGTTTCCTGGATTACGGATTACTTGACGGGTCGACCACAGTATGTCAGACTGCAGGACGGAGTGTCTGACACCGTGGTCTGCAGCACTGGAGCTCCACAGGGTACTGTTCTTTCCCCATTTCTGTTCACCCTGTACACCTCAGACTTTCAGTTCCTCTCTGAGTCCTGCCACCTGCAGAAGTTTGCCGACGATTCTGCAATTGTTGGCTGTGTCAGTGAGGGGAAGGAGGAGGAGTACAGGGGCGTTGTGGACTCCTTTGTCGACTGGTGTGCAGCTAATCACCTGATTCTAAACGCCACCAAGACAAAGGAGCTAGTGGTGGATTTCCGCAGGAGTAAATCTGCCCCCACACCCATCTCCATCAACGGCGTGACTGTGGATGTTGTCCAGGATTACAAATATCTTGGAGTATACCTGGACAACAAACTGGACTTTTCCAAGAACACTGAGGCTGTATACAAGAAGGGCCAGAGTCGTCTCTATTTCCTGAGGAGGCTCCGGTCATTCAATGTTTGTAACACCATGCTGAGGATGTTCTACCAGTCAGTGGTAGCCAGTGCCATCTTCTTTGCTGTTGTGTGCTGGGGCAGCAGACTGAGGGCAGCAGACGCAAAGAGGATCAGTAAGATCATCAGGAAGGCTGGCTCCGTCCTGGGGGTCAAACTGGACTCTTTGGTGGCGGTGTCTGAGAGGAGGATGCTGTCTAAACTGCACAGCATCCTGGACAATAACTCTCACCCTCTCCACCAGCTGCTGACCTCCAGCAGAAGCACATTCAGCCATAGACTCATTCTCCCCCGGTGTAATACTGAACGCCGGAGGAAGTCTTTTCTTCCGGCGGCCATCAAACTTTATAATTCATCTCCCCCCAGTCAGGTAAGGAACAGTGGAGACACTATATCCTGAAAATGTCACTTTGTCACTATATACCATCACTGCATCACTTTATTCATTTGTACTTTATTCAGTTGTACTGTCACTTACTTCAGTAAGTAATGCTGCTATACTACACTGTCACTTTATATCACCACTACATCACTTTATTTATTCATTAATGGTTTACTGTAACTATCTGCTGATATACTTACTGTGCTTTAGGACATGCTGCTACATTTCACTGTGGTTTACTGTAACTGACTTAAGTACGAAATGCTGCTACACTCCACTGTGCCATACTGTCACTTAGTTCTGTAGGAAATGCTGCTACATTTTTAACATTTTTAACACTTATAACTTATCGCTCCTTCTCACTTATTTAGTTTGTACTTATTTTATTTCAATCTGCTGCTAAACTGCACGCTGCGTATTGTTGTATATTGTATATACCTACGCTTAACCACGACGTCTGTTGCACTCTGTCACACTTGGTTCATTGCTTGATTTATCTGACGTTAGCTTTATTTTGATTTGATTTATGTTTATGCTTATTGTTACTCTGATCCTTTTCCGCCTTTGTATCGAAACTGTTGCACAATAATTTCCCTCGGGATAAATAAAGCTTCTTGAATCTTGAATCTTGAATCTTGAAGAAACCTGAAGAACAAGAAACCAGTCTCTGGTTTCCCATGCCAGATACAGATCTAGGTAGGCCACAACAAACTTTGGGTAAAGAAGTAGGCTGATGTTTCTGGATAACTTGTACCTGAAACATTTTCTTGGACAATGGGCGACTGGAGAAGCAGAGACAAGTATTCAGATAATACTTATACTTATAAATAAGTACCAAATAAATAATTACATCTAAGAATGACCAGAGGGATAATATGTGAGAGATGTGGAGCGGTTGCTTCGTAGCGATGGATTCCTTTGAACACATCAGTATGTCAGGAATATCTTGGCCTATCATCCGTTCCCATGAATAGCATAGCATAAAGTCTGTGCTTTAGGAAATTCCCATAAGAAATTTATAAGTGTACCATCATCAGCCCAACATCAGCAGCAGGTCAGTCTATCTTGAAGTTTCGCTCTATGCAGTTTTGTCAGTTTACGTTATTCCATTAATGTTTCAAATTCAGTTTCTTGAGTTCTGTGATTTTGAGTTACATAAAATTAACTTCCATTCTGCATCAGTAAAGGTCTGATTAAGGTCAACCTCCATGGTTTAAGGCCTTTCCCCGGTGTGTTATTGGTAAAGAACAGTATTTCGATGTTTTGTGTCCAACTCCAAAAGCGGTTCATATGGGTGGTTCCAACAATCGTGGGTAGCTGAGCGGTGGTTCAGTATACCAGAGGACAGCTGTCACAAAGATAGCCTTCTATGTGCAACCAGGGTGGTGCTCGTTCAGAGGGAAGGGACCAGTGGGCAAGGTGTCTGGAAGCATAACAGTGAAGCAATATATTAGGAATACCCCGCGGCCCAACACTAACTTTTAAAAATGGCTGGCAGGCTGGCAACCAGGCATCAGCTTTTTGTTGCCAAAACTGATATTTTGGTTGCCATTTTTAATCACCTTATATTTTGAGTAATTCAGATACTATGCAGTTATCCAACAGCTTAATAATGAAAATGTGACATAAAAGAATAAAAGCTTTATTTAAGTAACAGAACTTTTTTTTTAAGTTGTTTCACAGTCAAACAACTTGATATGTTTAGTTTAGTAACAGATTAAATTAGTTGGAAGGTTTATCACGCAACAACACTACACATTTGTTTATACTATTATTATTAACAGACAGGATTTTAAAACTCTGGAAAGTTAGCACGGTAACATTAATTTTATCTTTTCTCACAATGATGTTCACATTACGTTGCGCTTTCATAGGCAGCTTAATTAGCCAATGCAGCATCTTGCCTGATGGTGTTAATTGCAGGACAAGTTGAGCCAGGTTCAACTCCCGCAGCCTCAGCACCTCTGCTATCAGGGTTCCCACACACCCACTATCAGTTCATGACCTTATCAGTTCATTTGCAGGAGTTGTTATTGAAAATACAGGACATCACTTACGCACTAACTATAAACAACATTTCACATATACTCTATTTTTTATACCTTCCTTGTGTCTATACTGTATTTTTTTCATACTTCCCTTGTGTTTTTGTAAGCTGCTGGGAACTCAATTTCCTTGCGGGAGTCATCCCAAAGGATCAATAAAGAGAAGTCTAAGTTTAAGTGTCAGTCTAAACAGGTTAATTTACGCCGTAACACGTCACACGCATTGATTGACGTCATCGCGATGAGTCGCTTTGTTTACAAAAACACACAGCCTTTTGCCACATAATGGAAAGAAGCGCAGAAAACATGGTAACGTTTTTGGCTTTGTGGTTTTTCTGGACTCATTGTGATGCTGCACGACCCCGTTTAGTCGACGTTGCATGGTCCGTCCTTTTTTTTTACGTCCGAACAGGTGCACATAAAATGACGTCAGAACAGCCGTAAGCCTCGTGCTCGTACACGTGCGCACCCTCATGCTCGTACATGTGCAAACGTGCTTTACAAAAGCCCACCTCTCCCAAATGGGCCGTGGCCGGCAAGCGTACCGCGCCTAGGCACTCACACTGGTCAAACTAACGAGACTTTAGCCGTGAAACGTGCTTGGGCAGAATGGGCACGGCACGGATGGATAGTGTGAGTGCGCCCTAAATGAGGGGCTGAAATACAATCCAAATTTTCAAGGTTACCATATATAATATCTAGGATATTTTCCAAGATAAGAAAGTTAGTTGCACAATTTGTTAAGGACTTGGATCAGGATTGATATGAATATATATTAAAACGTAATGCTGTGTCTATCTGGTGCTTGACAGCTCATTGAATTATTGTTTAAATAGCACTTTTCCATTTGCAGTAATGATAAGCGGTGCAACTCCTAACATCATGAATATGACAAGATTTGTACAGGTGAAGCTCTATAGCTTTAATACTCCTTATGAAAGACAGCAGGGTAAAAATGGAGGGTGGAGGCTCCAGTCTAGCAGAGACCAGGGCAGCATGATGGCTCAGGGAGGCTCTGGGCAGAAGAGTCAATTTTCAGTATGGCAGGAGGAAATGCAAGAATGCTTCTGCTGGACCCAATAGCTCAAGGTTATGTATAATTTATAACAGTACACCAAAAATACTCCCATTTTAGCTAAGACATGGATTCACAGGGGAGGTGAGGGAGGTGGCTACAGAGGAACAGAGGCAAGCAGCCAGGGAGCTTCTTTAGCACCAGAAATACAGCTGAGTTCACTGTATGATAGAATGGGCTTTTATGAACAATTTAAAAACAGTAGGAACTTCATTTTACCAAGTCTCTGACAATTCTCTGCATGGGTAGTTGGCAGGACGGAAGATAATGTTTAAGCAACAGGTCATGGCAGGCAGTCAAAAGCAACTGAACTTGGTTATTTGTCTAGGAAGACGTTTCACCTCTCATCCAAGAGGCTTCATTAGTTCATGTACACATCTGACCAGGCTAGGACTGGACCAACTAACTGGTGTGGAGATCCCGGTATTTAACCTTTCACAATGCCGATGATGTCACTGGAACCCTTTGTGCTCCAAGTGCCAACGACTGTCGTTAGAGTGGCAGTCGTTGGTGGGAAGTTGGTTTCGACTTTGTTAGTGCTCTATTGGGTCTTAACGACAGTCGTTGGAGTCACAGGAGGCCATTTAGGAACAGTTGTTCTCCGGGGTTAGATTGTTGAATCTCCTGGGAAGCATTGAAAGGGCAGCATTGTAAATTGGAGATAAGTGGTGTCTCAGACCTCCTCCTCTGTTTAGTGATGGTTTCTCTACTTTTACATAGATGGCTTCTTTTACTCCTCTTTCAAACCATCTGTCCTCTCTGTCCAGGATGTGGACACTGTTGTCATCAAAGGAGTGGGCTTTCTCCTTTAGATGTAAGTGGACAGCAGAGTCCAGGCCTGAGGAGTTAGCTCTCCTGTGTTGGGCCATGTGTTTATGCAGTGGTTGTTTTGTTTCTCCAATGATCTTTGCATTCCTCGTTGTATTGGAGAAAAAATAAATCTCCACAATGTTCCAACTTTTGCATGGCAAGCCTGCACAAGATACTGTTCATTAGCTCATGTACAGCCCAACTGTCCGAAGGTATGGGTGCTGTGAAAAGGCTTCCTGTAAAGCCGGAATGAGACAGGTTGAAGGAAACTGCACAAACTCCATCAGAGAATATTTCCATGATTAAACATCACACATGGAGTTGAACTAAGAGTGGAGGAGTAACAGGCCGCTCAGACAGAACTTGTAGTGTCATATTTTAAGTGTCAAGCGACTCATTGTGTTCACACGAGATGTGTTGTCTAGGCAGCACATCAAAACCAAGAGCTGTGAAAGTACTAACAGGAATTCACTCTGACACCATGAGTGACTCATCAACTAGATAATGTATTGAAATAGTTTGAAGAAGGTCAGAGATGCACTGTTCTTACAAACCACACTCTAGAAAGCAGCAAAAAGCAACCAAGGAGCTTAAACATAGCAGATTCATCAGCATAGCTAAGTCTTCTGAACCTTCTCATTCATGCAGTGGTCTCTGAAAGCATAGCATGAATGTTGGTAGTGAGATGTCTCCATACCTGATGAATTCATCTTCTTTCACAGGCAAACCCTAAGGTCAGCACCAGAGTTATGCTGCTAACATGAAAGATGATGACAAAACTGCCTGTTCTTCCTCTTGCACTAAACATTTGATGGAAAACACTTCTGTGATCACGGGTAACGGTACACTAAAGTCACGGTTCGGTATGTACCTCTGTTTTGAAGTCACAGTACAGTACAGGACAGTACGGTTCATAGTTAATGGGGAACGTAAGTTTAATTGGTAAACAATTACACACAGTTTAAAACAGTTAAACATTTTTATTTATGAGAAATTAAAAAAAACAATACGACTGCAATCCTGCAATAAATAAAATACTTCTTAAATAATTGCCCCTGCAGCATTAACTTAGGTTATGATATTTGCCTGTTCTGAATTCACAGGTAGGGGTTGTTAAAAATAGTGTCTGGAGCTGGGTTTGCACAGCTTGTTTTTTTTTCACAGCAACGGTGACAGTAACACCTGGGTGGTGCCTTTTTAAATGTGTGTGCATGTTCAGAATTACCCTGGGATCCGAAGTTATCCCACACTTGGGATTTGAATTTGGGTCTATGTTTATCATAGAGTGTGTTCTTTACCTAGTCTGTAAAGTGTCCTGAGATAACTTTTGTTATGATTTGGCACTATAGATAAAATTGAATTGAATTGAATGACAGGGGGACGTCTGCGAGCGCCGGTTTCATGTTGTCGTTGTTTGCTGTCTGTTTCGCTGGACATCGATCTACACAGTCGCACTCGTGGGGGTGCGGGGCGCCCTGTGCTACGGCTAAACCTGCCTGCCACTGCCTGCTACTCTCACTAAGTGGCTGCTACTGCACACTGTTGCGCACGTGCCAGCCGAGCAGGAGGCTTAACAGACCGAGGGGAACTCCGACTTCAAAGTTTTAAGTTCCGCACCGCAAATCACGACTGTACATTCACCATATTAATGCTATCATTTACGACGTCACCGTGACTGGCAGTTGAGAGGTCGGTGGCATTGCCAGCACCGGGAACTTGAGAATGGCTGCACGCTCAGGAGCTCCACAGTCACCGCAGTCTGCAGCTAAAAAGCAGTCCTTAAAGAAAAGGGCCTGCACCAGGATAAATATGGGACATGTTTTCACAACATGGCGAAGCTTAGGACCATCTTTCAGTATAAAAACTGACGCGGAGCTGGCATTTCTTCCCATCAACAGGTCAGTCGCTTCTCATGGCAGTGCTAATGCTAATGTAGCAGTGTGGCTGTTTACAGTCACTGAATCGCTCGGCAGATCACTTTCTCTCCACATCCCTGTGTCTTTCTTCAGCTGCCCTCTCAGCGTAATTAATGCGTTAACGCAAAATGATTTTAACGGCACTATTTTTTTTAACACGCGATTAACGCAGGACACTCCGTCTTATGTTACAGAAAACTTGCAGGTTTTTTCTCCTCATGTCCTACACTAGAGAACTTGTTCTTCTTATCACCACATGAGGCTGCTCTCTCTCTGCAGCTGATTTTTAAATACCATAAAGCATAACAAGCATCATGTCAACTTACTTTTTCAGGGTTTTGTGTGTCAGGTCTGGGTCAGGTCAGTGAAAGTGTGGGTGTGTGTGAGGTGTCAGATGCATATCAATGTATGGAGTAGGAGAGACGCCCACTTGTTTATATCTGATATGCTCTGCCTCTGGCTCTATCTAGTGGCTGAATTAAGAAATTGGATTTGCGTTAAAGCTCCTTAAAGGTAAAGCACACAGTGGAGATACCACCGCTGTTACCGCCACCGCAAACGCACGTCCGGCTCTCAGAAACGATATTTTGGCTGTGTCACTCAAATCACAAAAAAATTAGGGTTTCAACTAAATAATTAATTACATTTAGGGATGCAAATGATCGAGTAATTCATTAATTGATAGTTGTTTCATCTTAACGATCAATGATCGATTAATTGATAAGCAGCAATTCTTCTAAGAAGCTGAATTTCCCTCTGAATACGTATAATATAACTGTATAGATCTTTCTAATGGAACTTCATTACTAGGCAACAGCCTTGGTCCTTGTTAACTTCCTGTCAGCTGATGTCGTTCAAATTCAATGCAACAGGAATCAAACTTGGAAACATTTAGAATGTTTATGTTTACAACTTTGAAAAGGTCTAAACGTAACATAAAGTGCTATCTTCCTTATGTTATAAAGAAAAAATGCAAATCATATCCCTTTATCACTCACTTGAGGGCAGGAAACACCATTTTGGAAGCATATCAAACATGTTCTGAATAGAAAATATCAAAATATTACACAGTTGGCATACAGTATTTGCTTGATTAATGACTGAAACAATTACACAATTCTGAAAACTGATATTATTCTATTTCTGGTAATCAAGTCATTGTCTATGCAAAAGCAACTTGCACTTGAGGTCAGGGGGAAAGTCCCGCTTACAATGACCAATCCGAACACCTCACTGTGACAGTCTTGCCTGTTTTATGCCCTTGTTTCCTGTCTAATATGGCCCTGTGATGTAATTTTATCATCATCATCATTATCATTATTGTTTTAAATTCCAATGCAAATGAATATGACTTTAAGCACCACACAGAATTGATTTGACCCTCTTTACTAATCACTCTGTATAGAAATGCATTACTGGATGAGAATAGAGGCATGTTTTTGTTTCATCCCGTTTGGAATGTGCCATGAATTACACATAGGCCTATGTCAATCAGTTTAAAAGATAATTTTGCTAGTTGAGCTAAGCCATAGTATGTCATAAAACTGTAAAAGTAGCTTATGGCTTTGAAATATGTCATTAGAAATCCTACA
The DNA here is from genome assembly GCF_963691815.1 of Echiichthys vipera. Taxonomy (NCBI): domain Eukaryota; kingdom Metazoa; phylum Chordata; class Actinopteri; order Perciformes; family Trachinidae; genus Echiichthys; species Echiichthys vipera. The sequence continues at coordinate 27,171,338 of NC_139840.1, read as the reverse complement.
CACCCCAAAGTCACATATGGACGTCTCACTGAAGCTACAATGCCTGTGTGTGTGTTTCATATCAGAATGTAATGTTACTCACAGCAGCTAACAGTAGATAACAGTAGCTAAGTTGACTAGCTAGCGAGCAAGTTGCATGAGCTAGGTAATGGATATTGTTTGAGACAAGAGACGTAGATCACAGAGTTTCACACAAAACTAAGTGGTCCGACATCAAAGTGTCACTTTCTTGACTTGCAAAATGGGATCACAAAAAAACAGGAGTGAGTCCTCAGTTTATAAAAATACATTTGACTCCATTTGAGAAAATACAAGTAATATTTCCATGTTTATTGTTAGAATGCTGTCAAAAAGATGCAGTGTGAGTGTGAGTGTGTGTGTGTCAGAGAGAGAGAGATCATTTAACCTCAGGTGGACAAAGCCTTGGCTGTTTGTTTTATTTCACAGAGCTAAACTAAACCCACAGAATGTTAAGGACAGAGAAAGGGATGGTTGTCATAGTTCTGCATTACCTGCTGATTCAGTTAGGTAGAATAAATGTGTGGGGATGTCACCTCTGGACAATGAGTGGCTCCTTTACCCACTTCTCCTCCACTCAACTGGACAAACATTCACCACCTCTTTGATGTTTTAAAAATAGGCAAAATCAGGACAGATTACAGCAGAATTTGTGTTTACCGCCAGTCAAAGCTGGCAGTTTGTTTTCACCGGAATGGGGGCGTGGCCTCATGTGTTACTCTCTTCTATGACTTTCTTTCCCGTTGTGTTTCCATTGTATCAGCAAATAGCGTTGGGCTGGACTGAGAGAAAGGAGAGAAACGCCATTAAAACGCACGCCCAAATGGCTACGTTTCTCCTTGATCGCTAACATCACTTTCATCTTTACTTAGCTGGAACGGCTATCGGCTAACAGCTAACGCTAACTGTCAGTCAAACTCCTCTAAGCCTTGTTTTTATGATGTGATTTGCTGGAGGGGATGGGTTCAAACAGGCTCAAAAAGACTCTCTCTCCTGTAGACTACTGGACCGGGTCTGACCAACCTGGCAACCTGACTGCTGGAATTATTTTTTGTTGTTACGACTACTATCTTGAGACACTAGATGGCGCTGTTCTGCTCACTCTCCATTTAACCTCTAACTCTTTTAATTATTTGTCTCCCTGCATTCACTAACATACACATTGTTTCCAAAATTCATCTGAAACAGCAGTGAGCTGAACATCCAATCGCATTGCCTTTTTAATACCACAAGTTCACAGGCATGTTGCTCCTGATTGGGTAGCACCTCTGACACACCCATCAAATGGAATAAAACACACTTCAAAGCCTAATGCACACAGTTTCAATGAAACATGTTGTTCAACTCAGAAACTGTAGCAAAGTTTTCACTTTGAACGCTGACCTCCAGGAAGTGTGTCTGACAATAGAGCCAATGTGACACGTTGGCCAAACGGTGGAATGAAAACTTCCAGCATTTAATCCATTTGGCCAGATAACATTTGGAAAGTCTCAAAGAGCTGCACAATTAAATAATTTAATCCCCAAATAAGTAAGCAGAGTACTAAACCAGAAATTACCAGCTCTGTAGTGTCCCGGCTCTATGGGCCCAACAGCGCAGAAGTATGACAGAAGCAGTGCTGATCATCCAGGTATTTGTAGATGCGGAAATTGAACACATGCACCACTGAGCAGCTTTCATAGGAGGGAACGGGCCTGTGCCTCGAACACTGTATCCAGCTCTCTACATCCATGATTGAACATGCCCCAGGTACCACAGGGGACACCGGAAAGGGACAGACCGTGCCTCCTCGTATAACTATCTATTATGTTTAATGCATAGAAGATATAGAGCATTACGGGAAGCACTAGTGCTACTCCATCCTGTATGAAACATGAAATGATGGTGATGTAACCTGACATAACTGATCCAGCTCCCTGCGTTGAGTGGGAATATAATCAAACCAAACGAATCCTTTCTGAGCTGACACTCTGCCCACACTGTGATCATTACCAGTTGGTCTTCTTGAATTAGAAACGCGCTGGGATCTGCTTGTCCTCAGCCACAGGCGACAAGTGACGCTCTTCTCCGAGCTCCCAACTTCTCACTGAGGCGGAAGATGCAGAGTGCACATCCCCACCGAACATGACCGCACCGCACCGCACAGCGCTCCTGACATCACAGGAGCCTTCACATTTGCTCTCGGGCTAGGCTAATTATTATAGCAACCTGTGTCTTTGCTCCATAGCAACCCTCCGCGCAGCTGTGCTAGTGCCATCTGACGGGCAGGTTCAGTCTGACAGAGTCAAGCAGGTACTGCAGCGTGTGTCGGGGACCCCCTGTTACCGTGGCTGGGTAACGTGAAGCCAATGTCACATCACCACTCCGACCACTGGAAAGCTGCTGACGCACACCTCCTATGGTTATTCAAGTCCTCTGTCAAGAAACCCTCTAAATGTCGCCATACCTGTCCACTGCTCCTTCGTTGCAAACGCTTTGGCTTTTTGTCAACACTATTTTCTCTGACAAACATGTTTGCTAGCCGGGCGGTGCTAGCTGTCACAGCCCTACTCAATCCCAAACTTTCACTTCTGTTGAAACCAATGACACGTTGAGTATTAGCTGAACGTTTGACCGGTTTCAGACAACTCACTCGAAGGATTTTTGCCATTATTCGATTGGCCACTGCGTGACGTGACATACAAATTAACAACGCCAAATTAAATGGCAAGAAATGATCAAAGCAAGAGCGGCGTGAATCTCCCCGCGCGAGACCACGGCGGGACCGCTGCTGCTGAAGCTCCCGTTAACGCCGCTGCAGCTGAGAGCGACACGATGAGAAGCGGCTCAAACATCACACCGTTTCAAAGGGGACGTTTCCCCACCGGTGGTCCCTCTCACCGGTGTGAGTCATCCCGTCAACAGGCAGCGGTCGTATGGATAAGCTGTTGAATTGTGAACCCGTCACGGGCTCGAACCTGAATCTGTGAATCCACGGTTTAAAGCCCAGCTTACCTTTACTGTCACCGCTCCTCACACCATCCCTGGACAGAGCCACCGGCTGCTAAATCCAAACGCACGTCCGTTTGTGGAAGCAAGGCGATCACAGAGACTCACTGGTGGAATGTGTGTGTGTGTGTGTGTGTGAATGTGTGTGTGTGTGTATGCATGCGTGCGCGTGTCGGTGCGCGCGTGCGTGCGGGAGTGTGAGGGTAGCGCAAGCCTGTGGTCCGTGAACTGCGCCAAGTTAACAACAGTCAGCGAGATAAACACCGGAAATCAGTCATTTTGCTCTAGAAAATAAAAGCAGACGTTTCATGTGTAAAAACAAGGTAAAGGAATTGAATCATGACAAATACATCGAAATGGTTCATTAAAGGTTGAATATGTAGAATCTTCATTGAAAGCTATTTTTCTTTTTTAGAATACACCCACAGGGCTTTTGAGGGGTACAGAATGAAAGTATTCTTTTTCCATAAAAAAATATATTTAGTCCGAATTAATATTTGAATGTTTTTTGACGGGTTTGACAATGACTTTCTGTCCCGTTGTGTTTCCATGGTAGCAGCAAATAGCACTGGGCGTTGCTGGTTGCCAGGGTTCTCTGTTGTTGGGTGTAGCTACTGTTGGCTGGCACTGGGTGAAATGGAGTTTGCCAATCCTGCAGCTGCTTCGGAGCCTCAGTGAAGGGGGCGTTCTTTGTCCCAGCAGCTGAGTGAGCGGAGACGGGCAAAAACCAGAGTCACTATAGGCCGAGCATGCACTCCATAGACTGAGAGAAAGGAGAGAAACGCCATTCAAATGCACGCCCAGAACGGCTAACGCTAACGCTAACGGCTAACGCTAACTGTCAGTCAAACTCATCTAATCCTTGTTTTTATGGTGTGCTTTGGTCTCTGGTAGGCTACTGAGCCGGGACTTTTGCTGCTGTAACACTGTGGGACAAATAAAGAATTAACTTATCTTATTTATTCATCTAGTTATGATTGAACCTGTTGTCAGCTGTGGATGTTTGTTTGCTCACGTAGTTTTGTTTTGCATTTTATTCTATTCTATGTCTTTACTTCAGATGAGTCCTCCAGACATGAGGCCGACTGTAGGCTATCCGATTTGTTTCATGTAGGAGGATAATCTAATCTGTTGACACCTATTGCAAATGAGTTGTTTAAAGTACAACAGCATCAAGACTTCATGCATTTCTCCAAACTTTCATAGAATTTTAAGAGAAGTGAGGCATGATTATACAGTATTATCAAGGTGCCACGCATTTATGATTATTTTACCACAGCTTTGTCCAGACCAGGACAGATTAGTTTGTGCTCATTTGAGCAAACAGAAATGGACCATGTAAGCACAATATCGAGTGAAATAGTTAAGGTATTTAAGTACATTTGTAGCCTATCAACTCTCAAGTCCAGCCTCATGCCTATCACCTCAAACCACATAATGACTATGTGATTTCTTGGGCCTTTGAGAGTATAGGGCCCTTGCACACTTGGTAATTCAGCCTTGATTCAAAAATGATAGGCTATTACTCATTTCTGGCAGAAACATGTTTAATTAGCAAACATGGCTTTTGTTTTGAAGCTGAAAATGGAAGTAGATTTGTGTTACTGCAACAGACTTCACTCCAACCATGAGAGAGAGAGGAGACGCTTCTTCGACATGTTGCTTGTAAGACCAGAAATGGAATTATTTGAATTCATTTCGAGTCATGTATTGTGTACATGTGCACTGCACAGAGAGGAAATCCCCAGAATATACAGGCATATTTAAGGGAAACTAGTACATTTGTCAGACAGGAAAAATAAACAAAAAGCCTGCACTTTGCATGGATTCTTTTCAACTATTTTCTACAGCTGAGGGACACACTTTGCATCAAGAGACAGATTCATAACTATCTTCTGGGAGTGGTGCTGAAAATATTTAGAGTGGGATAGAGAGAAAGTTAATAATAAGATATTAATATTTAAAACCGTGCCTAGTCCTGATCAGGACCTTTGTAATTAGAATTCAGTAGACGTTCCCTGTAAGTTTCATCAATACATGCCAAATATATTGTTTTACTAATATAAATGCACTTAAATGTAACTGCAGGAAGGTTAATTACATTATATTTTATTGTTAAAATATATAAGGGGTATCTGACATTCATTTACATAATTGGTCAATGGCCCAAAATAGAAAAGCGTTCTGACATAAAACAGTAAAATCACTGTTTAGGCTGAGAGCCACTGCAAGGCTGAGGCGTAGCTTATTTTACTCATATGACATCGGCCTGTTATTTGGAAACATTGTCTGTTTGATTGTGTGTTTGTGATGCCTATGGCTTTATGTAAATAAAGGTTGTTCATTCATTGAGCGGATACACATATTTGTGGTGTACATGAAAATGCAGCACTTCCAGTGGATTTTTTTATGCCTACTGCGTCATCAAGTTGCTGCCACCGGTGTTTTTGCAAACGTGTCATTGCTATCGCTGTCCACAGGCAGATACGTGGTCCAGGCTCTTGACAGTTGTCTTGACTTCTACAACTCCCTCCTGGCTGGTCTGCCTGCATGTATCATTTGGCCTCTGTAGCTCATCCAGAATGCAGCGGCCTGGCTGGTCTTCAACCTACTCAAGATCCCACAATACACCATTCCTTCCCACCCTGTGCTGATAATGATAATGGCAATGCTTTGTTTTTAAGGACACTGCACATTAATGAACATTGATATTTACATATCTCTGTAAACATGCCGGATTATAGCAAAGCTGCTAATTTGCATCCGTAGTCCCTAATAAGTAAAATAAAAATAAAAAAAATAAATAATAAGAGACAGTAAATAAATCGATAACATACAAATAGAAGAGAAAGTACACACAGCAATACATTACTTACTTAGAAGGACACCAAGCCCAGACAGTATATAACAAGGAAATAAAAAGTAATTGCAGTTAGCAATAAGTCCAGTTAGAGGTTGCACTTTTGATTTGACTTGAGCCATTGTTTCAGTTGTCCTTTAAAAGAAGAATAAGTGAGGGGTTCCCTTATTGTGGAGGGGAGACTGTTCCAAATGCCCCCCTACAACAGACAACACATTCCTCCCAAACGCGGTGCACCTGTGGGGGATCTCACAGTCTCCTTTATCACAAGCCCTGGTGCTCAGACCTCCCGGAGTCCCTTTCCTTATGAATTCATTCAGCTCTGTTGGACAAGACCATGGAGACCATCATACACAGAACAAGCAAATCTAAAAGTTTTTAAATGATGGACACTTAGAAAGTTAAGTTTTCAAGAGTCTTGCAGATATGGTAGGAGAAGGGTTTTTTTTATCCAGAGTCTTTAGGGCTTTTTTGTAGAGAGAGTCTATTGGTTTGAGTGCTGTCGTCCATGCCAGTGAGCAGCTCATTAAGCAGTAGTCTATATGTGAGAAGATCATACAATGTAAAAACATCACAGCTGCACTGCTGCTTAATGTATTCCTGATCTGGTTGAAATTTGCCAGGTTGTATTTGAAAGTTAGACACTTTTTTGATGTGTTCCTGAATGAGAGTGTCAAGGCCAGACTATCTGAACTCCCTTACCAAAGTGAGCGCCTCCCCTCCCAGAAAGACACCAGAATGATCAATATTTGTCGGCCTTTTAGCAAAAACCCTACAGACACAATTTTTTAATAACATTTATAGAAAGACATGAATCAGTGGTGTCTAATCCGATTCAAGACACTGGTACTTGCCCACTGTGTAGCAAATGACTTCATCTATCCTTCATCCAGGACATGGTCAAACCTTACACCCCAGCCCTGCTACTGCCAAACAGCTTGCTACTCCATCACTACCAGGCACCTAGAACTAAACAAAGTCACGACTGTGGACGGTAGAAGCTCTACACATCTTCTGTTGCAGATGAAAACTTGTCTGTTCAGACTGCACCATGGCCCATGACTTTACTCTATCTCTTATTCTAAATGCAGCACTTGAAGCAGTTCAGCATATTTAATGAAGCTGATGAACTTGAAATCCACATGATTTCCCTAAGCACACTAAATTCATACATGTCCAATGGATTTTGCATTCATCGCCGATCATTCAGGTTGCAGTGCCTGTGCTATGATGACAGCAGCATTGGTAAAGTAACTGGTGCATTTAGCTCAGGGAGTGCTAACGATTAAACAGTTCACACTGCAATTAGCACTTCATTATGTGGTGCAGGAGTCACCTGGAGTAAAGCAGTGAATGTCCTGGAGCTGCCTGTTGAGAGGAGTAGAGAAGGAAAGGAGGATGAGATGATGTGCTACAACAAACAGAAAGAATGATCAGTCACACTGACACTGTCTTAAAGGGCCCGACCACACAGACACGCGTTTTCCTCTAACCGCACAACTTGAGTCTGGTTTTGGCCGACCATCCACAGCAGCCGCCGTTATCGGAGCCTGAAAACGGGATCTTTTGAAACCGGGTCCAAGAGTGGGAAGATTTGAGAAAAGCCCCCCATGGCGTTGTCGTCTGGACGGTGAAAGCTCAGATTTTGTTAAACGATGGCGTCATCGGTGTCACATAACAACAACAGTGCTGCTGCGTGAGAGGAGAGAGATGGACCCATAGACTGTTTACTGAACTGGACTCTGAGCCACATGCATAGGAATGAATTAGGCCGAGCACAGATTTCTCCATTTTCCCTGATGCTCTGAATAAGGAGCTAAACTGCACTCTAGTCTCTTTATCTAAATAAAGTTCTAAGAAGGTGTGAACAGTCTCTAAAGGTAGTGGAAAAAGTGGCGCCTGTGAGTGAGACAGGGAAGGGTCTCCCATGGCAGAGTGGTCTCAGGCGAGGGGCCGGACTAAGAATGGTTCACAAAGACTCTATGGAAAAACGAGGAAGAGGAAGAGAGACTCTGGCCAGAGGAAGCCCGGGGCCCCCGTCTAGAGCCAGGCCCAGGCGAAGGGCTCACCGGCAGTTTAATTAGCTCTTTGCAGCATAGTTTATGTTTGTAACCTTTTGTTTCCTCCTCCTTGTGAGTGATTTTATTTTGTGAACTTTTCATAGATTATTATTCAGATCGGTGTAGTGTTAGCCTTTTGTCCTTTTTTCCTTCTGGAGCGATTTGATTTGGTGATTTTATTTTTGTCATTTGTTTGGTGATTCTTGCAACAATGGTTTTCTTTGTATAGTTCTCATCCGTGTAGACAAGTTTAGAGTTTAACAGCCTGTTGAGTTATCGCTCAACATCGAGGGTATTTGAGTGTCAGAAATAAAGCCTGCATCTATCGTACCCTGACTGCACGGGAGTCCTTATTTCACAAAGTGCTAACAATTCATGAGAATACGTATGTTGTGGTGTTAGCTGTCTGAAATTTTGTCAATGTGTGTCTTCTCTCACTGCAATGGTTGGCACAGTCTCGTTTTTAGTTTCTACCTTTTGTTACAAATAAGCAAACATCAGACAAAACAAGATAAAAGCTTTTGCGAATGAAATAAGCGCCACTGTGAAGTCTCTGAGTGAATATTTACTCAAGTAATATAAGTTTACAAATGTTTTCTTTTTCCTTAAAGAAATGTGTGAACAAGTAACATTGTAAATATAAGGTGTTCAGATGTATTTCTAATTTAATTCTATACTTGTTAGCTCAGAACAAGTTTTCCAACCGACCCAGGGAGGTGAAACTTTAGCAGAAAGGATTTGGGCTCTAAAAATGAGATACGCTGTTGCAGGCTCCCCTACCTCTGTGTCTTATGAATGACAGTCACTACCTGAATTACATCATGGCTTTTTGCCAGAAAATGATCAACACAAACCTCAACTGATTCATTCTCCACCCAGAATCCCAGCCTTTATCCTGGAAATCCAGAGTCACATCTATCCAGACGTAGGGTCTGACAACGGGCCATAGACCTTCCCAACTCAAGGGGTTGGGTGCCTTTCAAAATACCACTGCACATAATTGGATAGCAGTAGGACCGACTAAGGCCATTGGAGCAATGGACAAGGTACCATCTGCCATAACAGAGAGTACAATTTGATTGGTGACTTGGGTTTTTCTGTCATAGTTAATGAGCTCCAACGGTGCGTGCCCAGAGGCAGCTGCAGAGCAAATGAAATTTGCTGGAGGTGCGTCTGTATTTCCAAGGTATTAGCTTTGACCTTCTGGTAGAAGATTCAGGGTCCCCCAGAGTACACTGAACTATTAGAAGCATTTATTCCTGCATGTGTCCATAAGATTCACACTAACAGGTAATGTAGGATGTTGGCCATGGGAGTTGCGCAAAGGGCACCGTTGTCAGAAGGCGTGTATGTGTATCAAATTGTTACATGAAGCTATGTGTTGTTGAGATGTTTTACTATGTAACATGTATAATTGTTTTTTTTGTGTCCATAAGAAGAAGGACATTAAAGTATAAAGTAAACTAATTGTTTCTGAAGCTCCTATGGCCATCCTCAGAACATCAGCCCACACATCAAGTTCACTTGTTAAGGCTGGGAAACTACACACCTGTAGGCGGACAGGAGCATAACCGCCATGGTGTGTAAAGAAATCCCCACAGACAGAGAGATGGAGGGGCAGCAGGTCTGAGGGTCATTTAAAGCCATCAGGAACCAGAAGTGGATGATCCGAATCCTGCAATCCCTTAAATCCAGGACGGACACTTACCTTGGACCACTGTGACACCTTGAGATATCTGCTGGTACACCCTAAAGACAGGACCCCTCCTGAGAGGAGGACTGGAGTGACATCATCATGACATCACATGTGACAAATGGTGGGAACACTATGTCAGTGAAACACCAAGGGTCCTGGACAAGGTCAAATGTCATGGAGCAGGGGTCAGTGGACGAGCAGAGAAAGATCAAGGAGGAATCTCCAGTTACCATATCTCTACACGTACGACCACCTGTAGTTCCAGAGGAAGACTGTGTGTTGGGGATGAAAGTTGTGGAAAAAGCTAGTAAGTGATACTTTTAATACTTTACTACATTATTTTTCATCCTGTGTGACTGGAGTGAATCACAGTTTGGCTTCCTGATGAATGGAAATAATTCCCCTGCTCATACTGTGAAGATAAAAGCAAAGACAACTATCCTAGCATGTATGTGACTGCAAAAGCATAATTCCTGACCAACTATACATATACTGTACAGCTACCATCTGTTAGATAATCAGCAGTGCGTGGCACATCTCTGATTGAGCCACAAGATGGCAGCAGATACATTCACTAACAATTATTATACTTCAATAACTGAATAATTCAGATTATTATGTCCATGTTCTTATTGTTAATGTTATCATACGTGTACACCAATATTGTGTATAAATAATACCAGATCGGATGATGATACTCTACAATTCAGTGTGTATATGTAAGACATGAATAGACATGAAGACAAGACAAAATAAACAAGGGAATATAGAAAGTCACATGTAAATATGATTTTTAAGGAGTAAAATAAAGTAGAAGATAATAAATAAAGCCAAATATAATTAAACAGATAAAATATCAAAATCAGTACCAAATATAGTTTTAAGGCTTGATTTGACAGGGCATCGAAGCTGGGGCAGACCTGACAGATGCCCACAGATGGTCATAGCAAAGGTCAGCAGCAAAGGACTCCACTGTCTAGACCTGTGCTGCATATTCAAGGACAAAGAACTGGAGCTTTCAGCTAAAGAAAATGTGTTGAGTCAATAATGTGATGATCACATCCTTCCAGTAGTTCCACACATTAATGTTTGTAGTATAGTGTCTGTAAAAACTAATGCAGTTTATGTTACTTTGAAGCCGTTCTGTTCAGGGTCAGAACATGACACTCTTGATGCTACCACCAGAGAGGACCAAAGAAACGAATGTTCACAAAGAACCCAGAGTGCCTTTGAACAAACGTGGATGTGTATAGGGAGAAGAGAACATGGACCTGATGGCTCCTTGTCTTCAAAATGTATGATCAGCAGCTAATTTTACCTAATTAATACAAAGTTATCTCAACAATGTGAGAGATCCACGGATGATCTCCACTGCCCTCTATCCAGCCCTCATAACAACACCGTCATAATGTAGTAGCTGTCTTGGATCAAACAGGAGTGTGTGCAGCGGCTGGACAGAGCCATGATCAGTTTGGATCGTCCCAGCAAGCCAAATGACGTCCAGTTGACTACGACCTGATGTCATTTGGTGATATTCCGGACTAGGCCAAATTGGTGATGATGTCGTTTCCTCACCAAGACGTCACCTCGACGGCTTTTTCATGACCCTGACCGACCACATACCGGTCAAATTTATTCAGCTGTGATCGGGCCCATTCCTAAACGTTTAACGTTCTCATCATATTAAAACATCCAGAGCGAGAGAAAAGTGCCAAATCAAATTTTTCATTTTGCAAAGACTATCAATATCCAATTTAAGGCAATATGTAATTGCCTTTTTATTAAAAGAGTGTTTTAAAGACTCACCTACTGGCCCCGGTACCAGCTTCTCCTAAACATTCTTCTTTGTTGCCCATGGGCTAACACAGGCACACCGAAAAATGCCAGCACACCGAGACTGCTTGACCTTCTCCGCTGGCTTTCTCCCATCCTCCGACCCCTTTCATCCTGTTTCTGCAGCTCTGCCTCTGTGTATACTGGCTTAAACAGGTATGGGCACCCATCAAAATCATAGAAGTCACTTGTGTGATCTCAATCTGTTGACACAGCCATTTTGGTTCCTATGTGTGAGTGCTCACTCTTGCTGTCTAGTAATGCTTGGACTCTAACGTGACCCAATATGAGCTAAAGCTACCTGTAGCCTGAAGCCCTTCTGGCAACAGACGTCCCCACCCCCTGCAGGGAAAGATGCTGTGTGGGACTTTTACAAACCTTTTACCATCTATTCTTAACTTATATTTCACCAAACTGCCACAAACCACAATGTTAACATGTTTTTCTGGAATAAATCCTCAATGGGCTCCTTCCTTTGGGATTGACTTTGGTAATCCACTTGAATGGACTTTACTATGAGAGGAGCTGGTACAGGGGCCAGTAGGTAAGTCTTTAAAACACTCTTTTAATAAACTCTGGGTTCACTAACTACATTGTTGCTGCTTTGTTTTCTGTGTAAGGACTCTTCTCATGCTCCTGCAGAGGTTTGCTGTTATTTTCAGCAGTATTAGTGGTTAAAAAAGACGCTTGAATGCCTTCACCATACTGCCCCGAGCTAATCAGTGTTAGCCACATTTGGCCGCTAGGGACTGTTAGCGTCTGTCCCGGATTTCTCCGATAGTAGTTCATACACACAAAAAAATTGTCTCAAAGGCTTCTTTGAGGAGTGTATTTGCCTAAAAGAGCCTGGGGTGATTTTACACCGGAATTTCACTTTAAATCCACACACACACTTATTACACTTCTGTCCTTACTACAAGCCTGAGTCAGAAGTTGGAAGTACCCGATTTCTGATTCCATGTGAACGCAGCATAACCGTTGGTGATGATCTGGGCTGACAGACCAACTGCTGTCAGCAGAGTCACTAACATGGAGATTTATTTACATCTAGGGAGGGAATGTCGCCAGCAGGGCATGAAATTGGCACCCGCCCACGCGCCAAATGCAGGTAACTCTTGTGATTGGCGTGTAGCCAATAAGACAACCCAACACTGAGCAAGTGTTGTGTGTTGTTGGCCAATCAGGTAGCCCATTGTTGCCGTTTTCTTGGACTTTCAAAATAAAAAACGAGAAGAAGAAAAATAAAAAATGTGGCGGCATTTGCTGGCGTGAAGAGGCCGCTGGCTGCAACAGAACAAAAAGAGGATGAGGAGGACGATTAAAAAAATAAATAAAAAAGACGTTTTAATACAAAGTGGAAAGGGATGACCAGTTCACAACAGAGGAGATGCACTGAGGGGATTGCTGTGTGTTTGGAGAGTGGAGGAAGCAGAGGGGAGAGTCTGCTCCTCCTCCTCTTTAAGGACTCAGAGCCTCAGTCTGTGCTCTGTGCTCTGTGAGGGTTTTTAATCAGTGTCTGACCTCCACATTACAGTGGAATGGAGTTTGGTTTCTCTTCATTATTATGATGGTTTTTGTTGTTGTTAATCTAAATGTTATTCAGGCAAAATATGTCTTATCTTGAAAAGTCATTTGTTATAAATGTAATGTTTATTGTTAATCTAATATTTAAAAATAAATGTTGAACCTTGGTATCTAATGACACTACAGTG